>NC_035446.2:32115568-32452827 GCF_002127325.2 Helianthus annuus
ATCACAGAGGGTTATACTAACATGTAACCTGGTCCTAATAAAGCTCGAAGGCATTTTTAAACTATGCTCTAATGGGTCAGAACTAAAAGTCAAAGTAAAAGTCCACTTATGCGACTTTCGGTTCCGAACCGAGCTTAAACTGAAAATTGTCGGGTTGAACATGCTTAGACATGTTTTTACATTAATTACCAAGTTATATTAAGATAAAATAGGTTGCATGGCTTCTACATTGCTAATTATGTATTTATTTGAAAATAAGCTTTCTGTTGACTTTTTATAATTAACTTTGACCCGACAATTGACCTAGTTAGAGTGGGAATCAGAGAGTACCCTTTTAAGGGTTTATTACCCACATAATTAGCAACTCAAAGCTACTCTTAATTCGAGAATTGAATGGACCATTAGTGATTAATCACTAAGTCAAACCTTAATTACTACGGTTTGACTTTAGGCCATTAAACTAAGTAAAATTGAATTAAGAAAGGTTAAGGACACTTACTGAAGTCCTATGCATAACTAATGACCTCTAGGAAGTGGTCTTGAGCTCCAGGAATCTCCAGAAGAAGAGTTGTGAAAGTTTTCAAGTGCAAGTGCCCAATGTTGCAACTTAGAATTTCTTATATAGGGAATTTGATTGCTTAGGATCATTCCAAATAAGTCTACAGGTGATTTATGATCAATACAAGTGTCCTTATTGCATGTAATACCATTGGAGCAGCCCCTGGTATGTAAAACAAGGCTTCAAAGGCGGTGGAACTGGCTGTACTCGCAGGTGTGCATGAATTCTGCCCAGCTCAAGCCGTCGCGTCGCGCGACGGCAGAAGCCTTCAGTGGTGGCGCAGCGCCAGCAACTCAGTTACCAGCCAAACAAGTTTCAATTAATGACATTTCACCCCCTGGACCTTCTAAAACGTAATTTATTCCATTTTAAGCACTTTTAACCAATATAATTTATATTTCTATGATCCATGAGATATCACCAAACACCGTTAGGTCCGGTTTTGTGAAACGATAACCGAAAACATCAGTTTTGCCCTGTTGACGCTTTTAATCCCCCGTATACGAATGTTATCAAAACTTTCTCATACTTTATCGAAATCTTGTGAAATTTTTATCACTTATTCTAGTGAGTATAATTAATCGTTACAAAGCTTCGGGTTTGCTAAAAGGTCACTCAGAGGTATAAATTAAACATGTTGACACATTTAGCCCCTGTAGTTTGTAATTTCTCACTTTCTTCCCCGATTGGCTTAGTATGATCTATAATTCATTCGTTTAAGGGTATAAACATCGTGTAGGGTTATTGAAAGGTACATTTATCCATTGTTGACACTTTGAATCCTTTTACACACGTAGATTCTTTGTTTGTCAACTTTAGTCATTCTAAATTAATTCTTTACACGTTTAAAGTCCATGACACGTGTCGATATTATTTGACATGAAATTACGAGGTGTTACATAACATCACCCCAAAAACCTTCACTTTGGCCCGAATAGGATAACATGGTATTGACCATTTCCTTTAGATTCCTATTCTTCCTTTCTGCCACACCGTTTTGTTCCGGTGTATAAGGAGCTATGGTATGGTGTATTATTCTAGTTGATTGAAAATACATTGGATCAAAATACTCACCACCACTATCAGTATGCATAGTTTTAATCAACCCACTCCGATGAATCTCTACTTCTTGTTTATAGAATTTAAACTTTTCAAGAGCTTCATCCGTAGCATGCAACAAATAAAACAGCAGAATCTGGTAGGATTATCTACAAACATTACTACATACTTTTTATTACTTGGTGATGGTGTAGCATGATAGTCACATACATCGCTAGTACCAAATCTAACATTTTACTTTCCGTATAAACATGTTGCATGAATGGCTTTTTAACTTATCTTATTCACATAGCAAATATGGCGTTTATCATTGTTTATGTTATTAGCATGAACTAAGCTCATTTTAGACATTTCTTAAATTCTTTTATAATGTACTTAATAGATTCTTTCGAATTCCAGGCGCATATAAAACATTGTTCAAAAGTAAAGATTTTCTAGAAGTAAAAACAAGCTGCATGGTTCTATTCCTTTCATTGATTCAGTTGTGACATTACCCATCTTGATGATAGATCCATCTTCAATTTATTGAAAGTCTTTAAGCCAACGAAGATCCTTGCCTACATGGCTTGTTGCACCTGAATCAACCCACCAAGAAATGTCATCATACTGCACATAAAATGCTTCAAAAATTAGTGATACATGATTCTGAATTAGATTATTAGTTTGTACTAAATTCTGACCTTGCTTTCTCGGGTCCTTGGACCCACTAGAACCAGCCTCATTTGTGTTCTTTGAACCAAACTAGTTGTTGTTCTTCATCACTTTACAGTCTCTCTTAAAGTGACTAACCTTAACACACTTCCAGCAAGGGTAATTCGGCTTCTTGTTTGGACCTGAATTGTTCTCCCCTTGAAACTTGCGTTTCCCTTTGAACTTATTGTTTCCCTCTGATGATTCACCCGTCTCAACCATGTTAACAGAAGACATTCCAGTATGTTTCTTTTCATCATTGACCAACACCTTTTTTTGTGCTCTCAAGCCTCTTGAATTCTGAAGTGGCTTCCAAGTTCAACCAAACTTAACTCTACTTTTTGATGTTTTGAATTATGTTTAAAATATTTCTAGGAAGGAGGTAACTTGTTAATAATGCTTGAAACCGAGAGCTCTTCTGGTAAGTTTAACTTATAAGCCAATGTTCCTACACATTCGATGATCTCGAATGGTCCAATATACCTTGGGCTTAACTTACCTTTCTTACCAAATTGCATCACTCCCTTCCAGGGTGATACTTTAAGCAGAACCTTATCACCTACTTCGAACTTTAGAGGTTTACGCCTTTTGTTTGCGTAGCTTTTCTACCTATCTCTGGCGGCTTTGAGACGATCTCTTATCTGCAAAATACTGTCTGTCGTCTCCAGGACTATCTCAGGCCCTGTTAGTTGGACATCTTCAACTTCTGCCCAACAAACGGGCGTTCTGCACTTCCTTCCATATAAGGCTTCAAATGGTGCAGCTTGAATACTGGAATGATAACTATTATTGTATGAAAATTCGATCAATGGAAGATGATTATCCCAACTTCCACCTAGGTCAATAACACAAGTTCTTAACATATCTTCTAGTGTCTGAATTGTTCGCTCGCTTTGGCCATCCGTTTACGGATGATATGCAATGCTGAAATTCAGTTGGGTGCCTAAGGATTGCTGAAAGATTTTCCAGAAATGTGAGGTATACCTTGTATCCCTATCAGAAATGATAGATACTGGCACTCCGTGGAGAGATACAATCTCATCCACGTACAGCTGAGCTAACTTATCTGAGCTATGTGTTTCTTTAATAGGTAGGAAGTGGGCTGACTTCGTCAATCTATCCACTATAACCCAAATAGCATCATTTCCTTTCTTTGTCTTTGGCAATTTGGTGATAAAATCCATTGTCACCATCTCCCACTTCCAGGTGGGAAGTTCAGGCTGTTGTAGCAAACCTGACGGCTTCTGGTGTTCAACTTTCACTTGTGCACACGAAAAACATTTGGCTACATAGATGGCTATAGACTTTTTCAAGCCTATCCACCAATAATTTGCCTTCAGATCCTGGTACATCTTATCAGCTCCAGGATGAATGGAGTACTTAGAACCGTGGGCTTCCTAGAGGATAACCTCCCGAAGTCCTCCATATATTGGAACCCATATTCGTCCATTTAACCTAAAGATTCCGTCCTTGCCATAAGATAACTGCTCAGCAGTTACTCCTAGCTTTTCATCAGGATAGTTAGCTTCTAATACAGCTTCTTTCTGCGCAGCTAACAACCTTTCATTCAAACTATTCTTTAATTTAATGCTCTTGGTATTGATTCTTATGGGCTTAACCCTTTCCTTCCTACTTAAAGCATCGGCAACCACATTTGCCTTTCCTGGATGGTATCGTATCTCACAGTCATAATCATTTAAAGTTTCCATCCATCATCGCTGCCTCATGTTTAAGTCCTTCTGATTGAATAGATGTTGAAGGCTCTTGTGATCAGAATAGATCACACAATTGGTACCATACAAATAATGCCTCCACAGTTTTAGTGCAAATATAACGGCACCCAACTCCAAGTCGTGGGTGGTGTAATTCTTCTCGTGCACCTTTAACTGTCGAGAAGCATAGGCAATGACCTTGCCTTTCTGCATGAGCACACACCCCATACCAGTGTGTGACGCGTCGCAGTATACGAAAAATTCTTCTATTCCATCAGGCAATGTCAACACAGGTGCATTGCTCAACTTCTGCTTAAGAACATCAAAAGAATCCTGCTGCTTAGGACCCCAGTCAAACTTGCTATTCTTGCGGGTTAGTAAAGTTAGGGGCGCTGCAATTCTTGAGAAGTTTTCAATAAAACGCCTGTAGTATCCTGCCAATCCTAGAAAGCTGCGAATCTCTGTGGGCGTCTTTGGCTCTTGCCAATTCATAATAGCTTCAATTTTAGCGGGATCCACTTGGATACCACACTCACTAACATCATGTCCAAGAAATTGGACTTCACGAAGCCAAAATTCACACTTCGAAAACTTGGCATAGAGCTTTTCTTGTTGAAGCAGTTTCAGAATGCAACGGAGATGCTTCTCATGGCCAGCTTGGCTCTTTGAGTAAATGAGAATGTCATCAATGAAGACGATGACAAATATATCTAAGTAGGGCTTGCAGACGCGATTCATGAGATCCATGAATGCTGCAGGTGCATTAGTGAGCCCAAAAGGCATCACTAAGAGCTCGTAATGACCATAGCGAGTCCTAAATGCAGTCTTGTGTACATCTTCATCTTTAACCTTCAGTTGATGATAGCCTGACCTCAAATCGATCTTAGAGAAGTAACTTGCCCCTTGCAATTGATCGAACAGATGGTCGATCCTGGGCAATGGGTATCTATTCTTGATAGTGACTTTGTTAAGCTCGCGATAATCGATGTATAGATGCATCGATCCATCCTTCTTCTTTAAAAACAGGATTGGCACTCCCCAAGGGGATGAACTAGGTCTAATAAAACCTTTGGCTAGCAGATCATCTAGTTGGGTCCTCAACTCTTTCATTTCCGTTGGTGCCAACCAATAAGGTGCTCTCGCGACAGGTGCTGCTCCAGGGATGATGTCAATTCTGAATTCTACTTGCCTATCTGGTGGTAAACCAGGTAGTTCTTCAGGGAAAACTTCTGGGTACTTAGAAATGCCAGGGATATCTTCAACCTTGGGCTTCTGCTCATCAATAGTAACCTGTGCCATATAAATAACACAACCCTTCTTCAGACACCTAGATGCCTTGAGCATAGACACTTGCTCAGACAACCCATACTGGGTATCTCCCTGAATGGTAAGTGGCTCACCAGACGGAGTCTTGATCAGCACTTTCTTCTTGTTGCAAATGATCTGGGCTTGGTTATGAGATAACCAATCCATGCCTATAACTATATCAAAACCGGCTAACTTCAAGGGAAGCAAGGATAACGGGAAGGAGTGGTTCCTAATGGATATAACACATCCGTCTAGCACAGTCGAGGCTATCTCTAGGGTACCATCAGCTAATTCTACCTCATATTTCACGCTTAAGGTTTTAACAGGTAAATTCAATAATTTACAAAACTTATTATCTACGAATGACTTATCAGCACCTGAATTAAATAACACCCTTGCGTAAATATCATTTATAAGGAAGGTACCTGTTATCACATTATCGTCCTGAACAGCTTCTCGTGCATCCATTCGAAAGACCCTCGCATTGGTCTTCTTGGCTTCCTTAGGCTTTTTGGCATATTTAGGGCAATTAGTCTTGATGTGCCCTTTTTCATTGCAGTTGTAGCACGTAGCATCCTTAATTTTCTTGCAATCTACCGTCTTGTGCTCCTTGGACTTACATAACCCACATGCAGACGGTCCTGGCTGAGACTTGGACTCAAGCCAGCATTTTCCAAAGTGACGTTTATGGCAAGTCTTGCACTTTGGCTTTTCATCTGCCTGCTGACTACCTTTGTGGGACCCAAACTTCTTCTTGTGGTCCGTGTTACCCTTATGCTTCTTCTCAGACCGTCGTGAGTTATCATCCTCATGCTTTCTCTTACCTTCTTTCGAATTCTTAAGCGATCTTAGCCTGACCGCATCCAAAGTAAGAGACAAAGATAGATCAGCTGCTGACCTAAAAGTAGCAGGTCTAGATGCCTTGACACTGGCCTTGATCTCTGGGGCTAATCCCCCAATAAAACGAGCAATTCTTTTGGGTTCCGGTGTCACCAGATACGGAACCAGTCGAGACAGGGTATTGAAACTGGTGAGGTAAGCTTGACAATCTAAATTCTTCATCACCGATGACAAGAAGTCTGATTCAATCCTTTCAACCTCGTGCTGAGGGCAGTAATTCTCCTTAATGAGGGCAACAAACTGATCCCAGGTCAAATTGTATAGTGGGATCTTTCCAGCAGCTTGAATGAGAGACTTCCACCATGCTAGTGCCTCTCCTTTGAATGACTGGGATACATACTTTACCACATCCCTATCAGCACAACCGCTGATATCAACCACTGTATCCATTTCATCCAACCATGTCATACAGTCAATCGCTCCTTTCTCCCCTATGAAATCGCGGGGTTTGCAGGAGACAAAATATTTATAAGTACATGATTTGGTACGTGGTTCACGGTCAAATACTATCCTCTTGGATGGAACACTGTGTTAATTTGAAGAATGTTGAACATCCTCTTTCTTGGGCTCATCTTGCTGAGAGGGTGGCTTACTGTGTGCCTCAGATTGAGTCTTAGGTTTGGAATGCGGTGCGGATAGGGTCCTGCTTCGAGTCCCGCTAGATTCATTAAACTGCCGCTCCATAGCTTTTGTAACAGCATTATCTATTAATGCTTGCAGTTCAGCACCGGTCACATGTATCCTAGTATTCTCATAGTTTTCCAGGGGATGACTGTTTACTTCTTCCGACCTAGCCATGTAGCTTAAATGCTACATAAAAGAAAAATAATGAAAAGGTTTATTTAGAAGCTTATACAGTACTATCGTTCTTGATGATTTATTAACCATGGTATCAATAACTATGACAACCATCACTTTTCCGTACATTTAGTACACTAAATGAAGAGTAAATTGTGCTTAAATAACTGTGCATGATCTAGTTTACAAGACAAATAAATTTTTTATTACTGTTATATACATACAATGGCATTTCACATTACAAGACTTTATTCGTTGCTACATGCAACACGAGATAATGCAAATGATACACGGAACAGAATTGGCACCATTACCAGACCAACTGAAAATGCTGACGACGTTCAGTACATAGGCAGACAATATTTTAAGGCCCTGTATGAGCTAGAGCTGACGTATTATACTAGTATAGTGTGTAGGGAAGTGAGGACCACAAAACTGCATGCTTAAGTGACATGGGTCCCACACTTGATTATTTTGTTATATTTTATAAGATTATGTTGGAGAATATTCCAACATAATATGCCATATGCTTCTAGAATTTTATAAAAGCCAATAAATTAATACACTAATCATTCATCATCCTCGACCCACAAAACACTCCTTCTTCTTCCTCCAAACTTACGGCCCAAACACCCCCTCATAGCCTAACCATTTTCAATCCATTTCAACACATTTCAAGGATAACCTAAGGTGATTCAAGCCTAATTAGAAAGGTGGGAAGCAAAGGAACTTGAAGGACCTCTCTCTAATGCTTTTAACCACCTAGTTTATCACCTTCATCATCTTGAGTTCTTCCCTAGCCATAGTGCTAGTAGTAAGTTCCATTGATCTTGTTTTTACTCACAATTTTAGTAGTTAAAGTATGAAGTAACTTGGTAAACTAAAGATCATAAAGAAACTTAAGCATAAACATGAACATAAAGCTCTAAAACATGAAAATCAAGTTGTTCTAGTGTATGTATTGAGTTTGTTTGATGATTTCTTGTGTTTGTGGTGTAAATCACCATATGAAGCTTGCTAGATGATGATTAAACACATGATCTAGCAAGTGTAAGGATAGATCTTGAGAAATTTGCAATGATCATCCTTTATGTTAAACATGAACTTGAAAATAAACTTGTTTTAGTGAATGATAATTTGTGATACATGTTATAAGACTTGAAAATAAAAGATTTCAAGGATAATATTTTCAAGAAACTAAAGTTATTTACAAGATTTACAAGATCATGATTTTTAAAGAAACTAATCATGTTTTTAGTGGTTAATCAAGTGTAGAAATATATATTTAACAAGAAAAATTCAAGAAGAAATATTTTTAGAAAATCACTTTACAAGTTGTGAAGATCTAAATTCTTCAAGAATGATATTTTCAAATAAATAACCACACTTTAAAGGGTAACTAAACTTACTAAGTACACTCGTAAGTTACTACAAATTTTTACAAAGTTTCAAGTTCATGACATAGTGAAAATTTCATATTTTTGACATATGGTAAGTGTTGAATGATTTGTTGATGATTGGTGATGATTTTACAAAAGAAAATGATATGCTTGAAAGCATGGAAACCTCCATTTTTAGGGGAAACTATGGCAAAATTTTCTAAAAATACCAACACTTAGAAAATATTTTCTAAACAAGTGTTTACAAGTGTATTTTTAACTATGATTTTCCATATAAACTTTGCCATAGATTTTTGTAACAAAAATACAAGTATTGGAGGTTGGTTTTTACAAATAAAAATGGGTAAATATGTACTTAGAATATATATTTACATTAAAGACATTGTGTGTGATTATGTGAAGTACATATATTATTTTAGGGAAAATAATATAACTTACAAATACCAAGAACTTACAAATCCAAAATAATACCAAAAACCTCATGGGATGAAATATATAAGTTACACACTTGATATTGTGAAACCGAACGCAATAACGTAACTTACGAAATATTCCGAGAAGTATCGTTACAATATATTTTTGGTAAATATTATTTTGGAAACGAAAGAAGTGAAAATATGATTTTCGTTATTATTACAAAGTATATCATATTTTCGACAAAGAGGAAATATATTACTTTTGGAAGTAAAAATATATTTTCTTAGAATAATTTTAGAAGATATATGATTTTTGAAGAAAAATATATATTTTCTTGACGATACTTTATTTTTGGACAAAACAAGTCTACGTATATTTTCTAAGTGAAAATATATTATTTTGGAAACTACAAATACAAGAATACAAGAATACATGTATGAAATACTCCCATCCTTGGGAAGGAAACACGAAAACAAATACTTGAAAAGTATTATAACTCCGGATGATGTAAAGACATAAAGAAAACGTAACTCAAAACATGAATACTAAGACAAGGCACGACCCGCTCGTCTAATAGACCCTAGAACATTGTAGGTAGCCGTATTTGCTGACGAGATTTTGGTTACGAGTACTGAAGACGCAAAACAGTGAGTTCATGCTCCCCCTTTTCTTGAACTGTTTTTGGTTTTATAACTCTCGGGGGTGAAATACATGTTACAAATGCTTAAACGGTATGAAACGCCTATGAAATACTAGATCATGTGAGCATAGACTAAATACTAAAAATGCAATAAACTCTTGGTGAAGACTAGTACCAAGCAATGTTAAAGATGCCATAAATTCTTGGTGAAAACTAGAACCAAGAAATGCTAAAAATGCCATAAATTCTTGGTGAAAACTAGTACCAAGAAATGCTAAAAATGCCATAAAGTCTTGGTGAAAACTAGTACCAAGCCATTAAAAACATTCATTAATTAAGGACGAGGGTTAGATCTAACGGGTATGGCCGAACCCCACTCATGGTCACAACTAGTACCTAGTAGTGCTTCGGAGTCCCAGTCGAGGTTAATCGACACAGTCGAGGTTAATCGACACAGTCGAGGTTAATCAGCACAGTCAAGGAAAATCGACAAGGGTATGAGCCATTACGAGTGCTCCCTATGAGCCATTACGAGTGCTCCCTTTGAGCCATAACAAGTGCTCCCTATGTCCTCACATGCCTTAAAAGAGCCATTACGAGTGCTCCTATGTCTCAAAGACCTTGTAAAACATTTATGTTCATACACGCTTTTCATACCTGTTTACAAAGAAGTCTCTTAAAGATTTACAAGAATTACATTACTCAAACGAGACGCATGAACTCGCTCAACTTTTGTTGATGTTTTCCAAAATTACATGTATTTCAGGTAACAGGATGGATCTTGGACGTAGGTGTCGTAACTAGAAGTTTAGATGTCATCCACTTTTGTTGGTTTGTAACCTAGTCGAAGGTTGTGTTTTAAAAATTTGAATAATCAATGTTTGTAATACTTAAATTTTATGAATGGATGAGCATCGTTTTGATCATGTAGTTGTTTATTACGATTGAATGCAATGATATTAAACCAGTCACACATCATACGCTTCCACAAAAGACAGGGTGTGAGAGTTTGGTATCAGAGCCTCGATTGTAGTGAACTAGGATTCCTTCTCAAGTCTAGACTACAATCACTAGAGTTCGCTCACGAAAACATTTTACAAAAAGCTTTTCATTGCATTCACGTAAGCGTCAAGATCCACGAGTCAAACACTTTTCAAAAAGAGACAAGGCAAGGACATTAGTAGGGAATACACTCAAGATAAGGTGCCAATTAAGGCATAGTCTACACGAGTTAGACTTGCCAAAGATAAAATACACTCTTGGTGATAACTAGTGCCGATTAGTGTTTTTGTCGTGAATCGACAACTAGAAAAATGACCCCCCCCCAAAAAAAAAACGAGAGTTATATGAAATATGATGCATCGAAATGCCTGTATATGCTAAGTAACATATTTGTTTATCGATACATACATACGAATAAGTGTACGGAATAAATATTGACGTGAATACATACGAATAAGTGTACGGAATAATTATTAACGTGAACAAGATACTTTCGACTCCGACTCCTATTACTATACTTAACTCGCACATTGAAGCTACCGACCTCGCGTTCATTACAAAGCTCATAGCTAGAGTGATTACCAAACAAGATTCTGAGCTTGCTTACATAGGAGATGGCTGCTCTTCCCTCTCGATCGTGAAGGTGCCTGACTACGATGATGATGACGAGGCAGAGGCGGCAACCTTGAACGAATTCTTAATAAACGGGACGAGATCCCTGCGGCTTATGTGAAGCAATATTGACGACACACTTGACCAGAAAAAGAAGATGAAGTATTCGTCTTGAAGGTGCCCCTCCAACTACTGGGAATTCTCTTTATTCCTACTTCATTTAATCATCGTGCCTATACGCGCGTAACGATAACGAGTGTTAGCGCATGGACCACCGCAATGGTCTTTCCCATAACAGAGATATAAGGACAGTAGTGTCCCCTCCTTGATTGATCATCTGCTTGGACGAGAGAAAATTGGGGTAACTGTGCAAGACAATTTATTATTACGGGGGCCCACGTAATAACAATTTGTAGTGCATGGAAATCCTGGTGGACTCTGCGGGTCAAGTTAAAGATCACCATCCCTCCAAAAATAATCTATAGGTGTTCACACCTTCATATGGTAGAACAATGCCTAGACCAGTGCTTTAGCACTTTATAAAGTCGGAAACCTGTCTTGCCTACTTCGTGACTACCCGTGTATGAGACGTTTGAGGAACAATATTTAAGCAAGAGAGGGGGAATAACATTCAGAAAGATTCAGTGACGTTACACTCTACCACTTTATGAAACTTGTATGACCAGGGCGATGTAGCCTCGAATACATTATTACAAACAATAATCCAAGTCACCAAGCCTATGTGAAGGCTCAGTAATTATTTCCTCACTCATACAATGATGATTATATATACATGTGATATTGGGTGATTACCTGTTTACTTATGGTGCTATAGACAATCCTGGAATGTTGTCAAATCCATCCCATATTTTTAACAGAAATGAATGCCGCCCAGACGAGACACAAACACCAGTATGTTACCAAGAACAGAAGCTGAACTTCAAGAACGAATCTTACAGGCAATTGCACGACATGAAGCCCTCCGCTCCGAACACAGCGGTGGCACTACCGGAAATAACCCTTCAACTGGCTGCACCTATAAACAATTTCTGGACTGCAAGCCACTGAATTTTGATGGAACAGGAGGTGCCGTTGCATTTGTACGTTGGGCAGAAAAGACCGACTCCGTGCTAAGAATGAGTAATTGTTCACCCCAGCAGAGGGTTACCTTTATCTCAGGGTTATTTTTAGATGGCGCACTCTCCTGGTGGAACCTTCAGGTTCAGACCCTTGGTGCAGATGCTGCTTACGCTCTGAGCTGGGATGAGCTCAAGGAAATGATGGAAAAGAAATACTGTTCTAGGGCTGAAATCCAGAAGCTTGAGGTGGAGTTCTGGAATTTGAAAATGGACGGACCGAAGATTCCTGAATATGTCCAGCGATTTCACGACTTGTCTAGAGTCATCCCTTACCTAGTCAAGCCAGAATTCAAAAGGGTTGAACGATTCATTTGGGGACTTGCACCTCAGATCAGGAGCATGGTTACTTCCTCAAAGCCCTCAACCATTGCAAAGGCTATAGATTTGAGTGTCACTCTTACTGAAGAAGCTCTACGCATGGGGAAATTTTCGGAATCTGAGAATAACAAGAAAGAGACTCATGTGGAGTCATCAGGCAACAAGAAAAGGAACTCTTCAAACCTAAAGATGGGCACCCAAGTCAGCTATGGAAGCTCTAAAGCAAACAAAAGAAAGAAAGTGTATCCGCCGTATGGCAGGAAAGTTGATGGAGCCACTATTAAGGCTGGTGGAAAAGCTTACTCGGGGACTAAGCCGAGGTGCGGGGAATGCAATTTTCACCATGAAGGTCGATGTCTGCGGCCTAAGTGCGGAAAGTGTGGGAAAGAAGGACACAGCAAGGATGCCTGTTGGGCGAAGGATCCAGACAAAAGGAATAAAAGTAGAGTACCATGTTGCTACAAAATGTGGAGAAGCAGGGCACTTTAGGAAAGATTGCCCTAGGAAGAAACAAGCAAGGAAGGGTTTTCACGATCGAAACCCCTGAAGCACGCCAGGATCTAGATGCGGTTACGGGTACGTTCCCTATTAACCAACTTTATGCATCTATTTTTGATTAATATTGGCACCGACTTTAGCCTTGTATGCTAAGAACCTAATAAACTGCTTAGCCAAGTATCGAGTAGAATAAACGTCCCGTATTCTTTAGAAATGGGCATATAGAAGGCTAGTTTAAGTAGTCGAAGCGATTAAGGATTGTATTTAGGGACTCAGAAGGCCGGAACCTTCTGTTACCATTGACTTGCGAATTCATAATATGATAGTCAGCATGGAATGGATATCCAAGTATAGAGCCTGAGAACATCCCCGTGATGGAAGTGGTTCCAGAAGCCTTTTCTGAAGATTTGCCAGGAACGCCCCTCCACAACAACAAGAGGAGTTTAGGATAAACCTCGTGCCAGGAGCAGCACCAGTGCCGAATGACACCTTACCGACTAGCTTCGTCCGCGAAGCATGAGCTTCCGGTATAACTGCAAGAGCTGATAGACAGAAGGAATTAAGGACATGACATCCTTAGTTAAGGACACGAGGAGAAAGTTAACAGTTCCATTTTGCACAAATTCCAGAGAGTTGAAGATCAGAATCCTTTGCCAAGGACTGATAACATGAACAGACAAATCATAAGGTTCTGTTTACCACTCAAAGATCGACTTGAGGACAGGATGTCCACAACTGTGAATACAAGAAAGAAATATCCTAAAACGACCTTTAGGACTCGCTTCGAGCATTAAGAGTTCCTTGTCGTACCATTTGGCTTAACACATGCATCGACAATATTCATGGACCTCATAAATCAAACATGTAAGCCATACCTGGATAGATCATGATTATATTGATTGACTACATTCTTATATGGCCAACGACCAAGGAAGGTCGTGAACAACAGCTGCAATTTACCTTGCAACTCTTAGAGAAAAGAACAGTTATGTGCTATGATGACGAAAAGCGGATTTCGAAATCGCGAAGTGAGAACTTTAAGATACATGGTGGATAAGAACGAAATTCATGCCAACCCTGCAACCATGAGCTAAGGAGCTAGAGTTGCAATTATGTGACGCTTTTCGACAAAGCATCGATTGTACGAGACCACAACATTGCATACGCGACACATTGATTAAGGAATCATAAGAAGAAACCTTGAGCTAGATACAGTATTGCGCACAACAAATTTGACGTCATTACCTGAAAGAAAACGCTGCACGATCTCTACTGATCACAAAGATTGCAGCACACCGTTGATCGTAAGAACTTAAATATTAACATAGATGGACTAAGCTACTGAACGATGCAGACTGTATGGGCATGTTGCGTGCTTGTGTGATAAACTTTGACGAAAAGTTGGAACACTCACTCGACCATAGTGGAGTTTTTCCTACAAAAGTATTTATCACACCGCCGTTTAAACCGCTTCGTGTAAAGCTTTAGAAGGAACATAATGAGTCGATTCCCGTCGTGTTGAACAGAGACCGGAAATAAACAATTTACTGGCCCGAGTTGGTTCAGGAAAATCTAGAGGCAAGATCGTTCAGATATGTGACCACATCGAGACAGCCCGCAGAATACAGAAAGATTACGCTGGTGAGCGGCAGAAATCGTGAGAATTTGAGACAAGAAGTATGACTAAAATGAGAGCCTCGCCTAGAGAAGGTGTAGTGTGATTTGGAAGACGAAAAGGTTGGACCCCGATGTAGGGATCGGAACCATTGCTCACAAGATGAAATTTCTAGAAAAGATCCGTAGTGACCGCGACACATTCCATGTGTCTAGTCTTTAGAGGAGTCTGACTCAAGGAACAGGCGTTGTTCCCACAAACAAGATTCACGTCAATGACAAACGACAAGAATTACTATAGAAACATGTTAAGGTTTTGGACCAAGAGTCCACAATACTATAGAAACCTGTTAAGGTTACGGACCAAGAGTCCACAAGATACAGAAAAGACATGATTGATTTACTTGAGTACAATAGAATTCATAACATGACCCAGAATTACATGGGACCATAAAGACAAATCATGAATCTAAGTGACCATATTTGTTTCACAACTCCCCTGAGACCGATGGCATCGCTTGAATTTCGGGACGAAATTCTTTTAAGGGGGGGAGACTGTGACAACCGTCACTTTTCCGTACATTCCGTACACTAAATGAACAGTAAATTGTGCTTAAATAACTGTGCATGATCTAGTTTACAAGACAAATGAATTTTTGATTACTGTTATATACATACAATGGCATTTCACATTACAAGACTTTATTCATTGCTACATGCAACACGAGATAATGCAAATGATACACGGAACAGAATTGGCACCATTACCAGACCAACTGAAAATGATGACGACGTTCAGTACATAGACAGACAATATTTTAAGGCCCTGCATGAGCTAGAGATGACGTATTACACTAGTATAGTGTGTAGGGAAGTGAGGACCACAAAACTGCATGCGTAAGTGATAGACAAAGTGCAGGAAAGTGCCTAAAACCCACATAAAGTGCAGAATTTTGCATAATTCAAGAAAAACCAGCTTTTTAACAAGCTAGTAATGTAAAAAATATGACAAAATGGTCTTGTATGCTTTTCTAAGTGTCGGGAATTAAAAGTGTCACAAAAAGTTACATAAAGGACACTATACGGAATGACTAAGCACTTTAATGAATCGGTATCTAACCGAACAACCGGACATTACCCGGAACACTAAAATATTACTAGAAGCATTGCTTTAGTGCTACGAAGCTAGATAAGGTCACCGAACATCTTATTACATCTAATAAATATTAAATACATAAAATACCCAACTAGCACCATTGAATCCTAACTAAATCACGAAACTAACCATTAAAAGTTACACTTTACCCCCCCATTTGATGGCCGGTTAGGGGACATGGGTCCCACACTTGATTTTTTTGTTATATTTTATAAGATTATGTTGGAGAATATTCCAACATAATATGCCATATGCTTCCAGAATTTTATAAAAGCCAATAAATTAATACACTAATCATTCATCATCCTTCACCCACAAAACACTCCTTCTTCTTCCTCCAAACTTACGGCCCAATCACCCCCTCATAGCCTAACCATTTTCAATCCATTTCAACACATTTCAAGCATAACCTAAGGTGATTCAAGCCTAATTAGGAAGGTGGAAAGCAAAGGAACTTGAAGGACCTCTCTCTAGTGCTTTTAACCACCTAGTTTATCACCTTCATCATCTTGAGTTCTTCCCTAGCCATAGTGCTAGTAGTAAGTTCCATTGATCTTGTTTTTACTCACAATTTTAGTGGTTAAACTATGAAGTAACTTGGTAAACTAAAGATCATAAAGAAACCTAAGCATAAACATGAACATAAAGCTCTAAAACATGAAGATCAAGTTGTTCTAGTGTATGTATTGAGTTTGTTTGATGGTTTCTTGTGTTTGTGGTGTAAATCACCATATGAAGCTTGCTAGATGATGATTAAACACATGATCTAGCAAGTGAAAGGATAGATCTTGAGAAATTTGCAATGATCATCTTTTATGTTAAACATGAACTTGAAAATAAACTTGTTTTAGTGGATGATGATTTGTGATACATGTTATAAGACTTGAAAATAAAATATTTCAAGAATAATATTTTCAAGAAACTAAAGTTATTTAAAAGATTTACAAGATCATGATTTTTAAAGAAACGAATCATGTTTTTAGTGGTTAATCAAGTGTAGAAATATATATTTAACAAGAAAAATTCAAGATGAAATATTTTTAGAAAATCACTTTACAAGTTGTGAAGATCTAAATTCTTCAAGAATGATATTTTCAAATAAATAACCACACTTTAAAGGGTAACTAAACTTACTAAGTACACTAGTAAGTTACTACAAATTTTTACAAAGTTTCAAGTTCATGACATAGTGAAAATTTCATATTTTTGACATATGGTAAGTGTTGAATGATTTGTTGACGATTGGTGATGATTTTACAAAAGAAAATGATATGCTTGAAAGCATGGAAACCTTCATTTTTAGCGGAAACTATGGCAAAATTTTCTAAAAATACCAACACTTAGAAAATATTTTCTAAACAAGTGTTTACAAGTGTATTTTTAACTATGATTTTCCATATAAACTTTGCCATAGATTTTTGTAACAAAAATACAAGTATTGGAGGTTGGTTTTTACAAATAAAAATGGGTAAATATGTACTTAGAATATATATTTACATTAAAGACATTGTGTGTGATTATGTGAAGTACATATATTATTTTAGGGAAAATAATATAACTTACAAATACCAAGAACTTACAAATCCAAAATAATACCAAAAACCTCATGGAATGAAATATATTAGTTACACACTTGATATTGTGAAACCGAACGCAATAACGTAACTTACGAAATATTCCGAGAAGTATCGTTACAATATATTTTTGGTAAATATTATTTTGGAAACGAAAGAAGTGAACATAGACTTAATACTAAAAAATGCCATAAACTCTTGGTGAAGACTAGTACCAAGCAGTGTTAAAGATGCCATAAATTCTTGGTGAAAACTAGTACCAAGAAATGCTAAAAATGCCATAAAGTCTTGGTGAAAACTAGTACCAAGCCATTAAAAACATTCATTAATTAGGGACGAGGGTTAGATCTAACGGGTACGGCCGAACCCCACTCATGGTCACAACTAGTACCTAGTAGTTGTGACAACCGGTAATTAACGGCTTCTAATTACACGGTTAACGAACATTTAAGGCGATATTAAATAGTGTTTAAGACATGAATTAACTTAATTAGGCTTTTGAAACGCCTATCTAACCTTACAGTGTGCGTATGGTGGTTTTCGGGAAACCTGCTGAGCATCAAGTGATAACGAACTGACATTGTACAAAATACTGACCACGCTGACAAATACGAATTTTGTACATATATTTTATATATATGAATTTGGTTTTGTGAATATATTGTATTTTCAAACGTCACGAAACGCGCAAACGCGAACGAAAACGCGACTGTAGGAACACACCGGCAACGAAACAGAAGCATCAGACACGCGTATTAACTCAAAAACCGAAATATTTTGATATATTTAGCTTCTCTTTCGAATTCTGATGCTCACAGTTAAAAACCGGATCGAAAAACAAATCAGAAACGGCAAACATAACGTTTTACGCAATTTAACGCATCGACGAACATACGCGTTTAATAATGATATACGGCATAATTTAGGTGTTTGGACTCTAAAATTTTATGTTACGACGTTTATGGAGTCCGAATTGTGAAAACGGGTTTCGTAGGAGACTACGGGCCGTTCTAAATATAGAAAGCGGGCTTATGGGCCTTGGGCCCAAGCCCAAAGCCCACTACCCAAACCCTATGTATATAAGTGAAGTGATAACATTAATTCTGCCATTTTGAAAACCCTATCTACACAACAACAGCCGCACACCACGTTCATTTCCCTCTCAATCCTTCTCCTCTGCAAGAACTTTATCTTCTTCATCTCTACATTCTTAAACCAAACCCTAACTCACAAAAACCTCACAAACACACAACTCTAACCTCACATTTCCCTTCTGTGAAGAAGATGAACAGATGGACTCACGCGGCGGAGCTGGCGACGGGTCCCAGCTGTGTTGGTCTGACGAGCACACCCCCCCCAATCTGCGTATCTCCGACAACCACACCACCTACACCTTCGATACACCCACCCCTTCCTTCGATTTGGGTAATTGGCCGACCACCACCACCGGCTGGTGGTGGTGCGATGACGGAACAATGAGGGAGAACAGAGACGGATAGATCATGAGAGAGAGAGAGAGGAGAAAGCAGGAGAGAGAAGATATCGGGAAAGAAAGGAGTGGCCGGCGGCGGCGGCGGCGACTCTTCGGCTTGCCTGGGTTTTCTGGTGAGAATCGACGGCGGCTCCTTCAGTTCCAGGTCTCGGTGTGGGTCACGGTTCAAAGTCCTAGTTCAGATTATGGTTTCAAGACGAACGGTCAGGTTTGGTTTCAAGTCTTGGTTCGGGTTTAGACACATTTCAGATTCAACAAGTTATGGGGTTCGGATTTAACAGGTTATGATTTCGTTTGATTCAGGTCTGGGTAAAAGACGTTACAAGTTCACAGTTTCAGTTAAACTCGGTTCGGGTCAAGAGTTGGTTCAACTCGGTTTGACTCGGTCAAACCGAGTCAACTCAGTCAACAAACAGTCAACAAAAGTCAAAATCAGCAATATGCGACCCGGTAAAGTTTTAACGACGCGTTAAAACTCTTGTACATATATGTTAGAATAGATTTTAGTTTTTTTGATACTACGCGAATCGAGCTCGACCGGTTAAAACGTTTACACCTTAGTGACTTATTTACGGTTCTTGCAAAATTTTGCGAAAAAGTTCTATATATATTGTTTGTTGATTTGTTGATTGAGTTTTGGAAAAAAAAAATATATATATATATATATATATATATATATATATATATATATATATATATATATATATATATATATATATATATCGACACTTAGATGTCGGGATCGTCCAAAAACAGAGGAAACTCTGTCCGTTTTTCCTAAAAACCCAAAACCCGACACACATTTATATTCTAAAACGACACCTATCGAAGTTTAGGTTTTCTTATAGAACAAATATAAACTTATACATTATGTGACGACGTTATAAGTTACCGAAACCTAATACACTTTTAAAATAAATGTAATTACTTGTATTTATTTCGAACACCGACATTTTCGGACTTTTCTACAATAAATATAGTTATATATTTATTTTAAACGTCACTAATTCTTATACTTTTGCAAATAAAATAAATTTAATGTTTTATATTTACCTCAAACATTTAGTATTCGGGAAATCATATAATATAAATATAGTTGTTTATATTTATTTCAATTATTTCGGATCCGAATATTCTTATAAAATGAATATATTTGTTATGTTCGTTTCAAACGTCAAGCTTTCGAGTATATATATATATATGTATATATATCTATTTGTTTCCATCCTACGAAAACTACAACGCTATATTACCAAATCATATACGATATTTCGAACATCCCGTTTCATCTACGCCTTCTATTCGCGACGACTAACACGGCTTTGTGCACACACACATATGTATATGTATGTTTATGTATATATGATTATATACATAAATGTACATATTTTCTAAAACACTCGAGAACTAAGTTGTTTTCAAAAATTAGTTTTATCTCGATTATCCATGGGATCAAATAACTATAGTACGGTTATTTCAAAACAAAGTATTAACACCTTCGTAGAGTCGTTTTATTTACGACTTGGTAGAGCTCGGACACGTAGTTTAGCTACGTTTAAATTAGAAACTGATTAGTTATTCCCTGTTAGGAATACTATAGATGCACGCTAGCGAGTTCACATTCTTGGAACAACATCACGGAATCACGTTAAGCTAGCTTTGCACAGGAATGTCAAGGTGAGTTCATAACCCCCACTTTTCACTGTTTTACATTTTTTTATAAAATGTTTTCGGGGGTGGAAAGACATGCAAGTTTTGCAAAATCACACAAGGTTTCGATAAATCAATATCACATATTTATAAACCATTTTGCGACAGAATTTCAACGAACTCAAATGGTTTACGAAAAGATTATACTAAACATACCAGTTTTATGAAAACATAAGTGTTTTTCGAAACATGCATGAGTTTTAATAACACAAATGACGTGGGCAAAGGCCCAAGGACATGGGCAGAGGCCCAAGGACATGAATAACTCACACATTATACGTTAACTAGGGTATGGTTAAGCTAGGGAATGAACTGTTAGATCAGGTGAGCGAATAGTAATCTCTCTTAAGTGCCATTAATCTTGTATAAGACTGAGGGCAAAAGTGGTAGATCTATCGGGTGTAGCGAGCCCCACTCTTGGGTCCTTGTGTGGCCTATGTAGTGCTTTTGTTGTTCTAACCGGGTGGACCGGGGGAAATCCGCTAGGGTTGAGTGCTTCCTATGTCGCCACATATATTAATGTCCTTGCAAAACATTAATGATCTGTTCATAGACGCTTACATACCAGCTTTTGATACTCAAGTTTTCAAATGTTTTAAAGATTCATTTGATTGAAACTCATAAATACATCGATTTACAAACTTTGGTAACGCTTTTCAAACTATACCTAAGTAAGAGGACACGCTGATCCTGCTTACAAAGGTTCGTTTGGGCTTGGCCCATTCTCTCTCGTGCAATGCACAAAGACTCTCGTGGGCTAGACTCACAGTTTTCATATATCATGCCAAGAAAATGATTTTACTATATTTTCTCAACAACTTTAAAACCGGTTATCAAAAAGATTTATTTTAAATCTTTTCAAAACAAACTACGAACTCGCTCAACTTTATGTTGACTTTTTCGCATGTTCTTTCTTAGGTTGCATTTTCAAAACTATGGAACGGTTGGAATAGGAGAACCCATGGGAATTCAAGTACTTAGCGGCGTTCATTGTTTAGAAGTCTTAGCTTAATTGCTTCCGCTGTGCAATGAAGATACCAGTCCAGTCACGCCAGCTCTGATATTTCGGGGTGTGACAGATTGGTATCAGAGCTATAGGTTTCAGCGAATTAGGTTTCTGTAGAGATACCTAGGCTTTAACCTTACTTTCCTCTAGGAACTTAGATTATTAAGACTTGGACACATACAGAATGCCTAGGACTGAATATGGGCTTCCAACCGTTGCCGAAAACAATGAGTCAACTATTTTGATTTTAAACATGCACAGGAGTTGCGTTTGATACACCATACACGATAGACAAAACAATTACATACATTAAGCTAAACCTTGAGAGTTTTGATAACACGAGTCTAGGACCTTTGGAGAATTTATGTCAAAATCCATTAAAGGTCATTACGTAGGAACTGCGACTATTAACTCGGGCAAACACCATTATATTTTGCCGTCTATGCTATCTCACTTACCCGAGCAGGTAACCTACGCGAAACGAAACACTAGTGCACAAGAATACAGGAAACTCAAATTATACGTCAACGGATGTCAGAGTACATCACATACGCAGAACGAAATGCTAGTGCACAAGTATACATGAAACTTAAGCTACACGTCAGTGGACGTCGAAGTATATCTTACACGACTTTCGAGGCAAGGCCTATGGAAAACATAATTGGGCATGATAACAACGATGCTAATCCCAGCAGCGGGAGAACTACCGACCGCGATGTGGCACTTCGCCACGTGATCCTACAAACGACACGAATCTCGCTGAGGTACGTTAGAACAAGATTTCACAAAGGTCGATACTTAGTCGGATGAGACTCACAACTACTGGCGCTGCAAAAGAAGTCACATGTCTTCGCATTCCCCCTACTTCATTCATGGCGATTATGCTACGTACAACATTCTATGGTAATGTCACATAACAACCAATCATCACGTGAACTTCCAGGTAAAGTCCTTAAATTTCTTTTGTTGAAATTTCGACTTTTTGCATATAGTGAGTAGACTTTCATATCTCTACTCCCCCTAACGATCATTGCATCACAAAAATTTTCTTTCATGATAGCGAACACTCATTGCTTATTCTTGACAAATTCGTACGCTACACATGCATTATTTGCTACGCATGTGGTTACACTTCGAATGGTTGTTTTGTCAACATCTCATATATTATTTCGCTATACTAAATCTTTGCATTGTATTCTAGACGACCCGTATTGTTGCAAAGTGTTGACTTTTTGATATCGAGTCAACGAACTAGTTGAAACTCTTTTCTTTTGAATACATTACATGGTTTGTTCATTGTAACCATGTCGAAATCTCTTGTTAACACATGTATTCATCGTTGGAATGTGACTAAACCAAGTTCAAATGTTGAACTTGCTCGTAATATATATTCGATTCAAGATTCCATATGATGGATTGAGGCCATCATATTCGAAATAATCCCCATAAGCACTTCATTTGCTTTGAACCATAACATGCTTGTTTGGTCTTCGACTTCATTGAATCGTTTCCTTGATCACGATCACCTTGTGGTGACGTTCTCACAAATTTGAAGCTTGCGCTAATCTCGTTTGCACACATCATGTACGGATTTAATTAATTATTTATTTGTTTATTTATATTAAATCCGTTTTGTTAATTGTCATATTAAAGCAGTCTTAATACAATCGTGTATTAAGATAATGGTACACAAGTTCATGTCATATTTCGGTGTACCTCTTAACGATTTTTTCAGCATCGATCAAACATTTTGTGATATTTATTGCTCTTCCATTTTCGATCGAAAAACATTATTTATTTGTTTCGTTTTCAATTGAAAATCCTATGAGAATTGTTTGAAACAGACATTCAGATTTACTTCGTTGAATCTCTCACTTGATTTCAAAACAAGGTGATGCTTGTTCAGTCACCACCATTATTGAATTATTTCAATCATTACGACACCTTGTGGTGTCGGTATAAACTTGTAGCTTGGGCTAATCATAATCGAGCGTTTCACGCAAAACACAGGTGATACTTGTTCGATCACCGCTAATATTGAATTGTTTCATTCACTACGACACCTTGTGGCGTCGGTATAAACTTGAAGCTTGTGCTAATTACGATCAGCCGTCTCATGCGAAACTGTATATGCTTTTTGTTTGACACATCATTTAAGTAGTCTTAATGCAACTATGTATTAAGACGATGATACACCAGGTTCGGTTGTATTTCATTTCAGTGTATCCTTGCAACTCAACAATGCGAACACGTTGATTTTATCTTCTTCATTTCAATAATTGACAAATCTTTTCATGATACTATCCATTTGAGCTTGTTGATTCAAGTTTCAATCATACAACAACCAACGCAAGTTTCCGTTGGTAGTAAATTCTATTGATTCAAAAAAATTGATTTGCATATTGTGAACATTCATTTGGAATTCTATTTGTTGAAATTCCTCTTTTGTTGAACATCGTAAACTTGATCATATTGGTGATAGTATCAGTATGCTTCGTTCACTTGACATCGATTTCTAGGAACAAACTCGGTTAAACCGTTGGGTTCTTTTGATTCAAAATGTCCTTACATTCACATAATCTGAATAAACCTTGATTTATTACGCGGTGATTCATTTTAGTATTATTCGGACTTACCTGCGAACGACACAACTCTGAGGAGATAACATAGACTAAATTTCGAGGACGAAATTTTTGCAACAGGGGGAGAATGTGACAACCGGTAATTAACGGCTTCTAATTACACGGTTAACGAACATTTAAGGCGATATTAAATAGTGTTTAAGACACGAATTAACTTAATTAGGCTTTTGAAACGCCTATCTAACCTTACAGTGTGCGTATGGTGGTTTTCGGGAAACCTGCTGAGCATCAAGTGATAATGAACTGACATTGTACAAAATACTGACCACGCTGACAAATACGAATTTTGTACATATATTTTATATATATGAATTTGGCTTTGTGAATATATTGTATTTTCAAACGTCACGAAACGCGCAAACGCGAACGAAAACGCGACTGTAGGAACACACCGGCAACGAAACAGAAGCATCAGACACGCGTATTAACTCAAAAACCGAAATATTTTGATATATTTAGCTTCTCTTTCGAATTCTGATGCTCACAGTTAAAAACCGGATCGAAAAACAAATCAGAAACGGCAAACATAACGTTTTACGCAATTTAACGCATCGACGAACATACGCGTTTAATAATGATATACGGCATAATTTAGGTGTTTGGACTCTAAAATTTTATGTTACGACGTTTATGGAGTCCGGATTGCGAAAACGGGTTTCGTAGGAGACTACGGGCCGTTCTAAATATAGAAAGCGGGCTTATGGGCCTTGGGCCCAAGCCCAAAGCCCACTACCCAAACCCTATGTATATAAGTGAAGTGATAACATTAATTCTGCCATTTTGAAAACCCTATCTACACAACAACAGCCGCACACCACGTTCATTTCCCTCTCAATCCTTCTCCTCTGCAAGAACTTTATCTTCTTCATCTCTACATTCTTAAACCAAACCCTAACTCACAAAAACCTCACAAACACACAACTCTAACCTCACATTTCCCTTCTGTGAAGAAGATGAACAGATGGACTCACGCGGCGGAGCTGGCGACGGGTCCCAGCTGTGTTGGTCTGACGAGCACACCCCCCCCCCCCCAATCTGCGTATCTCCGACAACCACACCACCTTCACCTTCGATACACCCACCCCTTCCTTCGATTTGGGTAATTGGCCGACCACCACCACCGGCTGGTGGTGGTGCGATGACGGAACAATGAGGGAGAACAGAGACGGATAGATCATGAGAGAGAGAGAGGAGAAAGCAGGAGAGAGAAGATATCGGGAAAGAAAGGAGTGGCCGGCGGCGGCGGCGGCGACTCTTCGGCTTGCCTGGGTTTTCTGGTGAGAATCGACGGCGGCTCCTTCAGTTCCAGGTCTCGGTGCGGGTCACGGTTCAAAGTCCTAGTTCAGATTATGGTTTCAAGACGAACGGTCAGGTTTAGTTTCAAGTCTTGGTTCGGGTTTAGACACATTTCAGATTCAACAAGTTATGGGGTTCGGATTTAACAGGTTATGATTTCGTTTGATTCAGGTCTGGGTAAAAGACGTTACAAGTTCACAGTTTCAGTTAAACTCGGTTCGGGTCAAGAGTTGGTTCAACTCGGTTTGACTCGGTCAAACCGAGTCAACTCAGTCAACAAACAGTCAACAAAAGTCAAAATCAGCAATATGCGACCCGGTAAAGTTTTAACGACGCGTTAAAACTCTTGTACATATATGTTAGAATAGATTTTAGTTTTTTTGATACTACGCGAATCGAGCTCGACCGGTTAAAACGTTTACACATTAGTGACTTATTTACGGTTCTTGCAAAATTTTGCGAAAAAGTTCTATATATATTGTTTGTTGATTTGTTGATTGAGTTTTGGAAAAAAATATATATATATATATATATATATATATATATATATCGACACTTAGATGTCGGGATCGTCCAAAAACAGAGGAAACTCTGTCCGTTTTTCCTAAAAACCCAAAACCCGACACACATTTATATTCTAAAACGACACCTATCGAAGTTTAGGTTTTCTTATAGAACAAATATAAACTTATACATTATGTGACGACGTTATAAGTTACCGAAACCTAATACACTTTTAAAATAAATGTAATTACTTGTATTTATTTCGAACACCGACATTTTCGGACTTTTCTACAATAAATATAGTTATATATTTATTTTAAACGTCACTAATTCTTATACTTTTGCAAATAAAATAAATTTAATGTTTTATATTTACCTCAAACATTTAGTATTCGGGAAATCATATAATATAAATATAGTTGTTTATATTTATTTCAATTATTTCGGATCCGAATATTCTTATAAAATGAATATATTTGTTATATTCGTTTCAAACGTCAAGCTTTCGAGTATATATATATATATATATATATATATATATATATATATATATATATATATATATATATATATATATATATATATATATATATATATGTGTGTATATATATCTATTTGTTTCCATCCTATGAAAACTACAACGCTATATTACCAAATCATATACGATATTTCGAATACATCCCGTTTCATCTACGCCTTCTATTCGCGACGACTAACACGGCTTTGTGCACACACACATATGTATATGTATGTTTATGTATATATGATTATATACATAAATGTACATATTTTCTAAAACACTCGAGAACTAAGTTGTTTTCAAAAATTAGTTTTATCTCGATTATCCATGGGATCAAATAACTATAGTACGGTTATTTCAAAACAAAGTATTAACACCTTCGTAGAGTCGTTTTATTTACGACTTGGTAGAGCTCGGACACGTAGTTTAGCTACGTTTAAATTAGAAACTGATTAGTTATTCCCTGTTAGGAATACTATAGATGCACGCTAGCGAGTTCACATTCTTGGAACAACATCACGGAATCACGTTAAGCTAGCTTTGCACAGGAATGTCAAGGTGAGTTCATAACCCCCACTTTTCACTGTTTTACATTTTTTTTATAAAATGTTTTCGGGGGTGGAAAGACATGCAAGTTTTGCAAAATCACACAAGGTTTCGATAAATCAATATCACATATTTATAAACCATTTTGCGACAGAATTTCAACGAACTCAAATGGTTTACGAAAAGATTATACTAAACATACCAGTTTTATGAAAACATAAGTGTTTTTCGAAACATGCATGAGTTTTAATAACACAAATGACGTGGGCAAAGGCCCAAGGACATGGGCAGAGGCCCAAGGACATGAATAACTCACACATTATACGTTAACTAGGGTATGGTTAAGCTAGGGAATGAACTGTTAGATCAGGTGAGCGAATAGTAATCTCTCTTAAGTGCCATTAATCTTGTATAAGACCGAGGGCAAAAGTGGTAGATCTATCGGGTGTAGCGAGCCCCACTCTTGGGTCCTTGTGTGGCCCATGTAGTGCTTTTGTTGTTCTAACCGGGTGGACCGGGGGAAATCCGCTAGGGTTGAGTGCTTCCTATGTCGCCACACATATTAATGTCCTTGCAAAACATTAATGATCTGTTCATAGACGCTTACATACCAGCTTTTGATACTCAAGTTTTCAAATGTTTTAAAGATTCATTTGATTGAAACTCACAAATACATCGATTTACAAACTTTGGTAACGCTTTTCAAACTATACCTAAGTAAGAGGACACGCTAATCCTGCTTACAAAGGTTCGTTTGGGCTTGGCCCATTCTCTCTCGTGCAATGCACAAAGACTCTCGTGGGCTAGACTCACAGTTTTCATATATCATGCCAAGAAAATGATTTTACTATATTTTCTCAACAACTTTATAACCGGTTATCAAAAAGATTTATTTTAAATCTTTTCAAAACAAACTACGAACTCGCTCAACTTTATGTTGACTTTTTCGCATGTTCTTTCTTAGGTTGCATTTTCAAAACTATGGAACGGTTGGAATAGGAGAACCCATGGGAATTCAAGTACTTAGCGGCGTTCATTGTTTAGAAGTCTTAGCTTAATTGCTTCCGCTGTGCAATGAAGATACCAGTCCAGTCACGCCAGCTCTGATATTTCGGGGTGTGACAGTAGTGCTTCGGAGTCCCAGTCGAGGTTAATGGACACAGTCGAGGTTAATCGACACAGTCAAGGAAAATCGACAAGGGTATGAGCCATTACGAGTGCTCCCTATGAGCCATAACGAGTGCTCCCTATGTCCTCACATGCCTTAAAAGAGCCATTACGAGTGCTCCCTATGTCTCAAAGACCTTGTAAAACATTCATGTTCATACACGCTTTTCATACCTGTTTACGAAGAAATCTTTTAAAGATTTACAAGAATTACATTACACAAACAAGACGCATGAACTCGCTCAACTTTTGTTGATGTTTTCGAAAATTACATGTATTTCAGGTAACAGGATGGATCTTGGATGCAGGTGTCGTAACTAGAAGTTTAGATGTCATCCACTTTTGTTGGTTTGTAACCTAGTCGAAGGTTGTGTTTTAAAACTTTGAATAATCAATGTTTGTAATACTTAAATTTTATGAATGGATGAGCATCTTTTTGATCATGTAGTTGTTTATTACGATTGAATGCAATGATATTAAACCAGTCACACACCATACGCTTCCGCAAAAGACAGGGTGTGACAATAACCATTTTGGTTAATTTGTTTGGTATATATATGTTCAGGATCTTTATTATAATCCTTAATTATAATTAAATAATAGCGCAAAAGGGCCTAGTCATAGGGATAGAATTAATTTAAAAGCCAGGATTTTATAGAATCGAGGCATTAAGGCTTGAATCGAAGTTCATTACCTTTTCTTGACAGGGAGTCGTGGACCACCACTGTCTTTAGTCTCAAAGGACGGTAATTATGGCCCGTAGGCACTTCATGTAACACCTCGAAAATTCTTGTCCAAAGAAATAAAGACACGTGTCATGTGGGACAAATGTTTCAGAAACCCGGGTCAAATATAAAGATGCGTGGTAGGATTTTAAGAGGGCGTCATGTTATAAAAATACCTCTGAACGACCCAAGGGCGACATGTTATTAAAACACCTCTGAGCGACCCGAATTTATAAATCCCAAGATCCATAAATTATTTGATAAAACATCTTATATATTTTTACTGGTTGATTCTAAATAAATAAAAATCAATCCTTTATAAGGAAGTTGGATTATTAATAGTGTCATTACAATGAATTCTGATTTTTAAATCCTAAACTAATGAGAGTTGGGAGTTGATGAAGAATTCAAGGTTTCCTAGTAATATCCGTCACCTTGCAAGTCCCACAAGAATTAAATTTGAAATGGGGAACATGTAAGAACCATTCAAGCATGCAATGGCTGAGCAGATGGTCCTACAACTGGAAAAGAGAGCTTGGATTCGGAATTGTTTGATTGCATGGTCAAGACTTGGAAGTTTACAAATTTTTGTCCTCTGACCACCGGTTACGGACCGCAAGACACTAGGCTTACGGTTCGTAAGGAGGGTACCTGGGCGTTTTCAGCAAAGGTCGGTTACGGACCGCAATAATCTGAGCATACGGTCCGCAAGGGCTGCATACGGACCGCAAGAGTTTAAGCTTACGGTCCGTAAGCCTGTCGCTGGTAGCAGAAACTGGACAACTGCCTGTTCAGCCTGTTGCACCGCCTTATTGAGGTAGTTTTCAAAACAAGGGACTCTCTAGGCAGTATTTAGCCTATTAGGGACACCTGGGGTAATCTTGTAATCATCCTAGACTTCCATGTCTTGATCCTAGAGCATCTTGGTCACTATATAAGGGAGTGAAGTGTGGTGAACTTTGATCATTCAATTGTGTCACTCACTTGGAGCATTCTCTGGAGCTCTCTGGACTTCAAGCCATCTTCCTAGTGATCTCTAATCTCAATTAGGACTCTTGTAAGTGTCCTTAACCCTTCCTAATTCGTTTTAGCCTAGTTAATTAGCCAAAAGTCAAACCGTCGTAATTAAGGTTTGACTTCGTGATTAATTAAAATGTGCTCTGTCAAATCACGAATTAAAAACACCTTTAAGTAGGTAATTATGTGGGTAATAAACCCTTAAACGGGTATTTCCAGATTCCCACTCTAAACATGTCAATTGTCGAGTCAAAGCTTATTATAAAAAGTCAACAGAAAGGTTATTTGCAAATTAATGCATAATTAGCAATGTAGGATACATGCAACCTATTTGATCATTAAAATAACTTGGTAATTAATGTAAGAACATGTTCCAACATGTTCAACTCGACAATTTTCAGTTTAGGCTCGGTTTGGAACCGAAAGTCGCAAAGTTTGACTTCTGCTTTGACTTTCAGTTCTGACCCGTTTAAGCCAAGATTAGGACTGCCTTAGAGCTTCTTTTGGACCTATTTACATGTTAGTATAACTCTCTGAGATTATACAACTTGGTTCATTAGATATCCTATTCACATGCATGTTTCCGTTAATCGCTTATATGTTGACCATTATGCCCATTTGACCTTAAAAAGTGATTTTTGAAAATGTAAAAGGGTAGGCACCTTAGTCACTGAATTATAAACTTGCACCCAAAAATTTAAGGTCAGTTTGAGGCCTAGATTAAGAGTTATGCTCAATAGCGTAATTAAGAGCTTCTTTACTAATTAAATGGCGTAAATTACGTATAGCCTATCAAAACCCAAATTTTTATATCAAACTTTTTACCCACTGTTATAAAATAATATTTTGGGATTTTTGGTGATTTTTATTTATTTTTAGGCTGAGCATAATTTAGTGTTCTAAGATTAATTCGGTTTATGCCGGTTTTGCCCTTTTTAGCCATAAAATGAGTTTTACAAATCCTTTTGACCCCAAACCAATTTCTACTGATTTTTTATGATAAATAAATTATTTTGAGCCTTCTGGAATATTAAAAATATCATCTTTTTACAGAACACCCGGAAATGGCTCCAAATCGCCTTTTTAGGCATTTTGAACGCATAAGTATGCACTAGAACCTTATTAAGCTTAAAGGATTGAACCTACTGATGTAATCAGTGAATTTTTATATTTTAAACAGTAGGCAAATGTTTTGAACTCAGAATTCCAGAATTGACCTTTTAGGCACATGTGAAATTACCTAAATGCCCCTACGATGCATAGTAAGGTTAAAGATAATAAATTTCACATAGATTTGCTACCCTACTGTTATAACTTAGTAAATTAAGTATATTTACTAATTTAATCAGACCTGTAACTCAGGTTATTATTTTAACCCTTTTACACCTTATAAAATGACCAAAACGCCCTTATGAGGCATAGTTTTGGTTTAAAATCATTTGGGGGCATAATGGAAGATATCATTCTGATATCACAACATATTTTAAGCATATTGACTTCAGGAACTTGTATTTCACTTTTATGGTTACTCGTTACGCACTATACGCGTTCGGATCGGCTTATGTGACTAGTTTGGCCATTTTAGCCGAAACGGGTCAAACCATATCTTTTTGGTCTCAAAATCCAGAATGTGATTATGTTACCCATAATAAACAAGTATGCAAGCTTGTTGGGTCAAAACCACATTCTAAAATGGTCTTCGCCTTATTGTGCGTTTAAAACCGTAATCTTCCTTTAAAACTAACCGGTCTAAGCTTAAGACCCGTTAGGATTCTAATAGGTTATTAAAACCTTAATTTCCAGATCTAGGAGCCCAGTAAAAGCTACGTGCACTCGCCATTTTTGGTTTATACTTGCTCAGGTAAATACGTTTAACTTATTTTCCCTATACGGGCTTGGGGTACGGTATATAAAATACCGCTTGGTCGGGGAATTGACCTTAACCAGTTGATGGCTAAGTGTTGTCAAATTAACCCGTTTAAAAATGCTGTTTTGTTTGTTTAATGCCTTTGGGGGTTTAATGACCATGTCCCGGATATCCTTGGCATCATTCAAAGAATGGCCACGACTTTAGCACACGGGTGTAGGCGTACACCCGTTGTGTATTTTATTAAATATATAATCGCCGGCCGAGAGAAGTCTTGCGGTGGAATTATATTAAGTGGTGTGTCTATTGAACTTTAACCCGACACGACCCGGGCCACTGAACGCATAACGAACATGTAATTCTTTTACAAGATTATTAAGCAAATAATTATCCCAAGTTATAAAAAGTTTTATGCCACGGGCATTCAAATCAATTTTAAACATTTTCAAAATGAGTCAGTTAAATTGTATTTACCAGTGTAAACTGACGTATTTTCCAAAAAGGCTAAGTGCAGGTACTACGCGTAATAGGTTGGTCACTCCTTAAGCATCCATAGAAGTCTCGCAAGCTTAGGATGCATGAAGTCTGTTGAAATGAAGTTTCCTTTTTGTTTGGATCTGCCTGTGGATCTATTTCGACATTTTGTGATACTTGAATATTACAATAATTTAAGTTGAAATAAATCTATCTTTTGCTTCCGCTGTGCATTATAATTTGTGTTCTTTGACTATGATGATATCAACTACGTGACGATAATCCCCCACCGGGCCCACCGGAGACACGTGGAAATTAGGGGTGTGACACGTTGGTATCAGAGTCAACACTGAGTGAATTAAACACTAGCCTTTTGTGTTTAGTCTTAGTGCACGAATTGCACATTCCTCGAGTTCCGAGTCTAGACAAAGAACATAGGACAAACTCTGTTTTGTTTTATTTTATTGAGTCTTTTATTATATATTGGTCGTTATCTTATCAATGATTGCAAGTCAAAATGCCACCAAGATTTCTTCGCGGTCGAGGCAAAGGACCAGTCACGGGTCACGATCATGAAGCCGGACCTTCGCACCGGCGTACCCCTTCTATTACCGTGAGCACTAGTCCACAAGAGCCGTGGCGAGTGTATGTTGAACCAGGGAGACGCTCAGTCTCCTTAAGCTCTTCACCGTCTTATTTGCATTCCTTTGGGCCGCAATCTGAAAATGAGCCCGACGAGCAACCGCCACCTTTCATACCGCTGCAAAGGTCGAACTCTCACCACTCATATGGCGACCCCACCCCAACCTTTCAGAGCCGGTTCAACCCGGCTAATATCTTCCCAGAACTCGTGGGTCATAACCCACTAGGACCTGAGGATCATTTCTCAGGTGACCACGCTGATGACATGGACGAAGACACGGACCCCATGGAGCCCGCGTCTGGAACACCCAACCACCCGATAGAGATCTCCGACGGGTCATCGTTTCACGGATCACCTTATCGTGGTCCGGACAGCAACCAGGAGAGGTTCCGAAACATTGATTGGTATTTTACCCCCTCTCACCACTCCTCTCCGTATCAGCAGCAGCAGCAGCAGCAGTAGCAGCATCAGCAACAGGATCCTTCTCAGGATTCTTGTTTCGTGGCAGTCACTCCGCCACCACCACCGCCAGTGGAGCAACAACCGCCTCCGGAGCCACCAAGGCGGAGAAGGTCAAACGCACGGATGTCCGTGCGAGGGGGAGTCCGCATCAGCACTCCCCAACTATCGAGTGGCAGTCATTATCCGCCACTCCAGGAGGAAGAAGAAGAACCACAAATAGGGGGTCCATCAAACCCCATTCCAGAGGTCAACTCAGTGTCTATGGCACCTCCGTTGGGTTTCGACAACCCAATACCTGCCTACGCCGGCTCAGCGGCGTACAACCTTTTTAAGCAGCCGGCTCATACTCAGTTTGACTATGCCAACGTAGACCCATATCAGGAAGCGTGGGACTACAACGCACGTCACCCTGAGGGACGTTATGGTGGTCTTTGGACCACTGGATACCCAACTTATGGGTACCAGCGTCCACCACCTCCTCAACCTCTGTACCAGCCGCCGCAGCCGCAGCTTATCCCGCCAGAGCGCCAACAGGAAGTACTCGACCGGTTGAACCGAGTCGAGCAAGAGGTCCGTGAAGACCGCGAAAGCAACCGAGGCTTCTTCAAGGGCCTGTCAGACTTGCTCAAGGGAAAGTCAAAGAGGAGGGGTCATTGAAGACCTTGTTATTTATTTGTTTAGTTGTAATCACTCCCTGCGCGGACTTGTTGTTTCTGTATTCAGCTCCTGCGCGAGCTTGTCTTTTTGTATTCTGCCCCTGTGTGGGCATGTCCTTCAGTTGACCCCTGCGTGGGTTGTTGTTTGTTGTTTATTGTATTTCGCCCCTGCGTGGGCATGTTATTTGTAGAAGTCCCGTTTAGGGCAAGTATTGTACTGTTAAATCTTTATTAGTGAAATGTTGCATTTAAATTTTCATGTTTGTTGTTATAAATAAGTATATGAATAAACTTAAAATGAAAAGGTAAAAATGAAAATAACATTCCTAAAATAAAGAAGACCTACCATTAATATAGAATGGCAAAATCTAAAAAGGAACAAGACCTAGCCACATGTCATTATAAGACAAGGCCAAGATGGTATCTCCATAATTAGATTCAGGTCCATAATTAACGTCTCAACTTAGGATTGATCTGCATTAAATTAAAAGAGAATCTTAGGGGTAAAACCTAGCCACGTGTTGTCGCAGACATGGCCAAGATGGTAGAACCTGTCTAAAAGATTCCAAAACTTTGTTAACATCTGTATGTATGTTACCATATCGGGCGAATTGTGATGCATTATAAATCACATAAGCCATCTTTAACTTGGGTTAATTTTTAAAAATTCCCTGTATTTAAATAACCATCCATTGAGGATGAAGTGCCTACGGGTAGTAAATTACTGTCCTAGGGACTAAGAGACAGTTGGAGTATACAACTCACTGTCTAGAATAGAGTAATGAACTGTGATTCAAACCCTAATACCTTGATCCTGTAAGAATCCAGGTTATAGATTAACACTGTCTTCGTGACTAAGTTATATGTTAATTATTAAATATAATAATAGGATGTTAATAAAGATCCTAAATAATTACTTGATTAACAAATTAACCAGCAATGGCTATACATAAAACCATGGTTAATAAAATATAAAGTACTGTATTAACTTCTAAATAAAACCTTGCCTATTATTGTCTATATGTAGCAATTGAAGCTACATGGCGGGGTCGGACGAAGTGAACAGTCGTCCGGTAGAGAATCACGATAATGCGAAAATACAGTTAACTGGCGCAGAGCTAAAAGCGCTTGTTGATGATGCGGTTACAAAGGCATTAGAAAGACAGTACAATGAGTACAGTGGGACCCATAGTAGGACCTTGTCTACACCGCATATCAGATCCAAGACTCATTCGGAGTCTCACAGCAAGCCACCTTCTGTCCAACCCAAGTCTAAAAAGGAAGAAACTAAGAAGGATGATGATAGACATTCTTCGAATGAGAATGGTGATCATTCCAAGAAGATTGTGTTTGAAGATGCCCCACGTGCCAAAGGTTGCACGTATAAATACTTCGTGTCTTGTAAACCCCGGGATTTTACTGGGGAGAAGGGGGCAGTGGACTGTATGACTTGGCTTGATGAAATGGACACGGTGGTGGATATAAGTGGTTGTGCTGAAAAAGATATTGTGAAGTTTGTGTCACAATCTTTCAAGGGTGACGCCCTATCATGGTGGAAGTCATTGATTCAAGCCACCGAAAAGGTACCTCTATACAACATGTCTTGGGAACAATTTGTTGCCCTGATCAAGGAGAATTACTGCCCTCAGCACGAGGTCAAAAGAATTGAGTCTGATTTCCTGTCTCTGGTGATGAAGAACCTGGACTGCCAGGCTTACCTCACAACCTTCAATACCTTGTCAAGGCTAGTTCCCTATCTTGTAACACCCGAACCAAAGAGGATAGCCCGTTTCATTGGGGGTCTGGCCCAAGAAATTAAAGCAAGTGTCAAGGCCTCTCGGCCCACAACGTTTCGATCAATAGCTGACATATCTCTGTCCCTTACACTAGACGCAGTGAGACAGAGATCCCTGAGAGCTGCAGATGCTGAGAAACGAAAACGCGAAGATGATGGTTCGCGACGCTCAGACAAGAAGCGTAAGGGAAACAACAACCAGAAGAAAGGGTCAGAGTCTAGAAAGGGTGATCATCAATCGAATGATAAACCCCGGTGCAAGGTTTGTAAGAAGCACCACTTTGGGAAATGCAGGCAAGAGTCGAGATCGCAGTCCCAACCAAAGGCGTGTGGAATCTATAAATCCCCAGATCACAAGGCAATAGACTGTAAGAAACTCAAGGATGCCACATGCTTCCATTGTAATGAGAAGGGGCATATCAGACCCAACTGCCCGAAACTTGCAAAGAAAGAAGAGGAGGGAAAGAAGACTAATACAAGGGTCTTCCGCATGGATGCGAAGGAAGCTATCCAGGATGATAATGTCATAACAGGTACTTTTCTCATTAATGATGTCTACGCAAGGGTATTGTTTGATTCCGGGGCGGATAGATCCTTTGTAGATAACAAGTTCTGTGAATTATTGAAATTACCTGTTAAAACCCTAAGTATGAAATATGAAGTGGAATTAGCTGATGGATCAATAGAAACAGTTTCGACTGTATTAGATGGATGTGTCCTATCCATTAGGAACCACTCTTTTCCTTTATCCTTGTTACCCTTTAAGCTAGCGGGCTTCGATATAGTAATAGGTATGGATTGGTTATCGCATAACCAAGCCCAGATTGTATGCAACAAGAAGCAGGTAGTAATCAAGACCCCATCTGGTGAGCCACTCACTATTCAGGGAGATACTCAACATGGATTGCCTGAGCAAGTGACTATGCTCAAGGCATCCAGGTGTCTGAGTAAGGGTTGTGTCATTTATATGGCACAAGTAACCATTGACGAGAAGAAGCCCAGGATCGAAGACATACCAGTCATTTCTGAATATCCCGAGGTTTTTCCGGAAGAACTACCTGGTTTGCCACCAGATAGGCAAGTGGAATTTAGAATTGACATCATCCCCGGAGCTGCACCAGTGGCCAGAGCACCATATAGATTAGCATCAACGGAGATGAAGGAATTAAGGACACAGCTAGATGACTTACTAGCCAAAGGTTTCATTAGACCTAGTTCATCTACATGGGGAGCGCCGATTTTGTTCGTTAAGAAGAAGGATGGATCAATGCGTCTATGCATTGATTACCGTGAGCTAAACAAGGTTACTATCAAGAACAGATATCCTTTGCCTAGAATCGACGATCTATTCGACCAGCTTCAAGGAGCGAGTTATTTTTCTAAGATAGATCTCAGGTCAGGCTATCATCAATTGAAAGTCAAGGAGGAGGATGTACATAAGACCGCGTTTAGGACTCGTTATGGTCATTACGAGTTCCTAGTAATGCCTTTCGGGCTCACCAACGCACCTGCCGCATTCATGGATCTCATGAATCGCGTATGCAAGCCTTATCTGGATAAATTTGTCATCGTCTTCATCGATGACATCCTCATTTACTCGAAGAACCAAGCTGATCATGAGAAGCATCTTCGGTGCATTCTTAAGCTACTCCATCAAGAGAAGCTCTATGCCAAGTTTTCAAAGTGTGAATTTTGGCTTCTCGAAGTCCAGTTCCTTGGACATGTTGTGAGCGAACGTGGAATTGAAGTGGATCCCGCAAAGATAGAAGCTATTATGAACTGGCAAGAGCCAAAGACACCTTTAGAGATTCGTAGCTTCCTAGGTTTGGCTGGATACTATAGCCATTTTATTGAAAACTTCTCAAGGATTGCTGCACCCTTAACTTCGTTAACCAGTAAGAATATTAAGTTTAATTGGGGGCCTAAGCAGGAAGAATCTTTTGATATCTTGAAGCAGAAGTTGAGTAACGCTCCAGTACTGACTCTACCTGAAGGTATTAAAGAATTTGTGGTGTATTGTGATGCATCACACACCGGAATGGGTTTGTGTGTTAATGCAAAAGGGCAAGGTCATTGCCTACGCTTCACGTCAACTAAAGGTGCACGAGAAGAATTACACCACCCATGACTTGGAATTGGGTGCCGTTGTATTTGCACTTAAGCTTTGGAGGCATTACCTATATGGGACAAAGTGTGTGATCTATTCTGACCACAAGAGCCTTCAACACCTGTTCAATCAGAAAGATTTGAACATGAGGCAGCGACGATGGATGGAAACCTTGAACGATTATGACTGTGAAATAAGATACCATCCAGGAAAGGCAAACGTAGTCGCTGATGCCTTATGTAGAAAGGAGAGGGTGAAGCCGATAAGAATCAATGCCAAGGGCATTGAAATTAAAAACAGTTTGAATGAAAGGTTGTTAGCTGCACAAAAGGAAGCTGTGTTGGAAGCTAACTATCCTGAGGAAAAATTAGGAGTAACGGAAGAACAGTTGTCCTACGATAAGGGCGGAATGTTGAGATTGAATGAACGAATATGGGTTCCTGTATATGGAGGACTTCGGGATGTTATCCTCAAGGAAGCCCACAGTTCCAAGTATTCCGTTCATCCTGGAGCTGATAAGATGTACCAAGATTTAAAGGCAAATTATTGGTGGATAGGCTTGAAAAAGTCTATAGCTGCTTATGTAGCTAAATGCTTGACGTGTGCTAAAGTCAAGGCTGAACATCAGAAGCCGTCTGGTTTGCTGCAACAGCCTGAAATTCCCACTTGGAAATGGGAGATGGTGACGATGGATTTCATCACCAAATTGCCTAAGACGCCGAAGGGAAATGATACTATATGGGTCATAGTTGATAGACTGACTAAGTCAGCACATTTCCTACCCATTAAAGAGACCTTCAGCTCTGACATGTTAGCCCAACTATATGTGGATAAGATTGTGTTCTTACATGGCGTACCAGTATCTATTATCTCAGATCGGGATACTAGATACACATCTCATTTCTGGAGGAGTTTCCAACAGTCTCTGGGCACTCAATTGAATTTTAGTACGACTTACCATCCTCAAACGGATGGGCAGAGTGAGCGTACTATTCAAATGTTGGAAGACATGCTGCGTGCATGTGTAATTGATCTAGGAGGTAGTTGGGACAGGCATCTACCTTTGGCCGAGTTCTCCTACAATAATAACTACCATACTAGCATTAAGGCTGCGCCTTTTGAGGCACTATATGGTAGAAAGTGCAGAACGCCCATTTGCTGGGCAGAAGTAGGGGATACTCAATTATCAGGTCCTGACTTAGTCTTCGAGACAACGGACAAGATTGTCCAGATTCGCGATCGCCTGAAAGCTGCTCGAGACAGGCAGAAGAGCTATGCGGATGAGAGGCGAAAACCTCTCAAGTTCGAGGTTGGCGATAAAGTTTTGCTCAAAGTATCACCTTGGAAAGGGGTGATGTGATTTGGTAAGAAAGGTAAGTTAAGCCCAAGGTATATAGGACCATTCGAAATCATCGAATGTGTAGGGTCAGTGGCTTACAAGTTATACTTACCTGAAGAGCTCGATGGTATTCATAATGTATTTCACGTCTGCAATCTGAAGAAATGTCTAGCTGACGAGTCGCTAGTTATACCACACACAGATGTGCATATAGACGAGAGCTTAAAATTTGTGGAAAAACCTGTGTCGATTGAGGATCGACAGGTAAAGAAGCTTCGAAGAAAGCTTGTGCCTATTGTCAAGGTGAAGTGGGATGCTCGCAGAGGTCCTGAATACACGTGGGAGCTGGAATCCACAATGAAAGAGAAATACCCTCATCTGTTTCCTTAAATCTCGAGGACGAGATTTCTCTTAAGGGGGTGAGGATGTAGCACCTCGAAAATTCCTGTCCAACGAAATAAAGACACGTGTCTTGTGGGACAAATGTGTCAGAAACCCGGGTCAAATATAAAGATGCGTGGTAGGATTTTAAGAGGGCGTCATGTTATAAAAATACCTCTGAACGACCCAAGGGCGACATGTTATTAAAACACCTCTGAGCGACCCGAATTTATAAATCCCAAGATCCATAAATTATTTGATAAAACATCTTATATATTTTTACCGGTTGATTCTAAATAAATAAAACTCCATCCTTTATAAGGAAGTTGGATTATTAATAGTGTTACTACAATGAATTCTGATTTTTAAATCCTAAACTAATGAGAGTTGGGAGTTGATGAAGAATTCAAGGTTTCCTAGTAATATCCGTCACCTTGCAAGTCCCACAAGAATTAAATTTGAAATGGGGAACATGTAAGAACCATTCAAGCATGCAATGGCTGAGCAGATGGTCCCACAGCTGGAAAAGAGAGCTTGGATTCGGAATTGTTTGATTGCATGGTCAAGACTTGGAAGTTTACAAATTTTTGTCCTCTGACCACCGGTTACGGACCGCAAGACACTAGGCTTACGGTCCGTAAGGAGGGTACCTGGGCGTTTTCAGCAAAGGTCGGTTACGGACCGCAATAATCTGAGCATATGGTCCGCAAGGGCTGCATACGGACCGCAAGAGTTTAAGCTTACGGTCCGTAAGCCTGTCGCTGGCAGCAGAAACTGGACAGCTGCCTGTTCAGCCTGTTGCACCGCCTTATTGAGGTAGTTTTCAAAACAAGGGACTCTCTAGGCAGTATTTAGCCTATTAGGGACACCTGGGGTAATCTTGTAATCATCCTAGACTTCCATGTCTTGATCCTAGAGCATCTTGGTCACTATATAAGGGAGTGAAGTGTGGTGAACTTTGATCATTCAATTGTGTCACTCACTTGGAGCATTCTCTGGAGCTCTCTGGACTTCAAGCCATCTTCCTAGTGATCTCTAATCTCAATTAGGACTCTTGTAAGTGTCCTTAACCCTTCCTAATTCGTTTTAGCCTAGTTAATTAGCCAAAAGTCAAACCGTCGTAATTAAGGTTTGACTTCGTGATTAATTAAAATGTGCTCTGTTAAATCATGAATTAAAAACACCTTTAAGTAGGTAATTATGTGGGTAATAAACCCTTAAAAGGGTATTTCCAGATTCCCACTCTAAACATGTCAATTGTCGAGTCAAAGCTTATTATAAAAAGTCAACAGAAAGGTTATTTGCAAATTAATGCATAATTAACAATGTAGGATACATGCAACCTATTTGATCATTAAAATAACTTGGTAATTAATGTAAGAACATGTTCCAACATGTTCAACTCGACAATATTCAGTTTAGGCTCGGTTTGGAACCGAAAGTCGCAAAGTTTGACTTCTGCTTTGACTTTCAGTTCTGACCCGTTTAAGCCAAGATTAGGACTGCCTTAGAGCTTCTTTTGGACCTATTTACATGTTAGTATAACTCTCTGAGATTATACAACTTGGTTCATTAGATATCCTATTCACATGCATGTTTCCGTTAATCGCTTATATGTTGACCATTATGCCCATTTGACCTTAAAAAGTGATTTTTGAAAATGTAAAAGGGTAGGCACCTTAGTCACTGAATTATAAACTTGCACCCAAAAATTTGAGGTCAGTTTGAGGTCTAGATTAAGAGTTATGTCCAATAGCGTAATTAAGAGCTTCTTTACTAATTAAATGGCGTAAATTACGTATAGCCTATCAAAACCCAAATTTTTATATCAAACTTTTTACCAACTATTATAAAATAATATTTTGGGTTTTTTGGTGATTTTTATTTATTTTTAGGCTGAGCATAACTTAGTGTTCTAAGATTAATTCGGTTTATGCCGGTTTTGCCCTTTTTAGCCATAAAATGAGTTTTACAAATCCTTTTGACCCCAAACTAATTTCTACTGATTTGTTATGATAAATAAATTATTTTGAGCCTTCTGGAATATTAAAAATATCAGCTTTTTACAGAAAACCCGGAAATGGCTCCAAATCGCCTTTTTAGGCATTTTTAACGCATAAGTTTGCACTAGAACCTTATTAAGCTTAAAGGATTGAACCTACTGATGTAATCAGTGAATTTTTATATTTTAAACAGTAGGCAAATGTTTTGAACTCAGAATTCCAGAATTGACCTTTTAGGCACATGTGAAATTACCAAAATGCCCCTACGGTGCATAGTAAGGTTAAAGATTATAAATTTCACATAGATTTGCTACCCTACTGTTATAACTTAGTAAATTAAGTATATTTACTAATTTAATCAGACCTGTAACTCAGGTTATTATTTTAACCCTTTTACACCTTATAAAATAACCAAAACGCCCTTATGAGGCATAGTTTTGGTTTAAAATCATTTGGGGCATAATGGAAGATATCATTCTGATATCACAACATATTTTAAGCATATTGACTTCAGAAACTTGTATTTGACTTTTATGGTTACTCGTTACGCACTATACGCGTTCGGATCGGCTTGTGTGACTAGTTTGGCCATTTTAGCCGAAACGGGTCAAACCATATCTTTTTGGTCTCAAAATCCAGAATGTGATTATGTTACCCATAATAAACAAGTATGCAAGCTTGTTGGGTCAAAACCACATTCTAAAACGGTCTTCGCCTTATTGTGCGTTTAAAACCGTAATCTTCTTTTAATACTAACCGGTCTAAGCTTAAGACCCGTTAGGATTCTAATAGGTTATTAAAACCTTAATTTCCAGATCTAGCGCCCAGTAAAAGCTACGTGCACTCGCTATTTTTGGTTTATACTTGCTCAGGTAAATACGTTTAACTTATTTTCCCTATACGGGCTTGGGGTACCGTATATAAAATACCGCTTGGTCGGGGAATTGACCTTAACCAGTTGATGGCTAAGTGTTGTCAAATTAACCCATTTAAAAATGGTGTTTTGTTTGTTTAACGCCTTTGGGGGTTTAATGACCATGTCCCGGATATCCTTGGCATCATTCAAAGAATGGCCACGACCTTAGCACACGGGTGTAGGCGTACACCCGTTGTGTATTTTATTAAATGTATAATCGCCGGCCGAGAGAAGTCTTGCGGTGGAATTATATTAAGTGGTGTGTCTATTGAACTTTAACCCGGCACGACCCGGGCCACTGAACGCATAACGAACATGTAATTCTTTTACAAGATTATTAAGCAAATAATTATCCCAAGTTATAAAAAGTTTTATGCCACGGGCATTCAAATCAATTTTAAACATTTTCAAAATGAGTCAGTTAAATTGTATTTACCAGTGTAAACTGACGTATTTTCCAAAAAGGCTAAGTGCAGGTACTACGCGTAATAGGCTGGTCACTCCTTAAGCATCCATAGAAGTCTCGCAAGCTTAGGATGCATGAAGTCTGTTGAAATGAAGTTTCCTTTTTGTTTGGATCTGCCTGTGGATCTATTTCGACATTTTGTGATACTTGAATATTACAATAATTTAAGTTGAAATAAATCTATCTTTTGCTTCCGCTGTGCATTATAATTTGTGTTGTTTGACTATGATGATATCAACTACGTCACGATAATCCCCCACCGGGCCCACCGGTGACACGTGGAAATTAGGGGTGTGACACTTCATCCCCAATGGATGATTATATAAATAAGGAGGGAATTGGAATAATCCAATTTAAAGATGACTTATGTGATTTTATCGAATCACATTTTGCCAAGAATGTTAACATGTTTACAGATGTTAACAAGGATTTGAATCTTTTAAATAGGTTTTACCATCTTGGCCATATCTTGAATGACATGTGACTAGGTTTTACCTTTAAGATTCTTTTTAATATTCAACGCAGAACAATCCTAAATTGAGATGTTAATAAGGATCTGAATCTAATTGAGGAACTACCATCTTGGCCCTGTCTTAAAGTGACACGGGCTAGGTCTTGTTCTTTTTTGATTTTGTCATTTTATTATAATGATAGATCTTATAAAAAGGAATGTTATTTTTCATTTATTTCATGTTTTATATTTATGCATATAATTAAAAATGAAAATTTAAATTTAATCCATTCCACTTCAAAATTAAACAAGTACAGATTTGCCCTAAACGGGACTTCTAAATGAAATAACATGCCCACGCAGGGGCTAAACAAACCTAATATACCCACGCAGGGGTTAAATAGAAAGACATGCCTATGCAGGGGTTAATTAAAAAAAGACAAGTCCTTGCAGGGACCGAATACAGAAATAGATGTCCACGCAGGGACTTGATTACAACATAAATAAATAAACAAGGATCTTCAAAAATCCCTTCCCTTGGTCTTCCCCTTGATTAGGCTTACCAAACCTTTGAAGAATCCGCGGTTGTTTCTGCGCTCTGCTTAAACTTCCCGCTCAACCTGGCTTAACCTTTGTAGAACTTCCCGTTGTCGCTCTGGTGGTATCAATTGCGGCTGCGGCGGCTGCTGATGTGGAGGTTGAGGAGGTGGCGGTTGTTGGTACCCATAAGCTGGGTATCCAACTCCCCAGGGATATCCATAAGGCCCCTCAGGGTGGAGAGCATTGTAATCCCATGCTGCTTGGTATGGGTCAACCTCTGCATAATTGTAGTTGGTGTGGGCCGGCTGCTCAAAGGGATTATACGCCGCTGAACCGGCGTATGCAGGAATTGGGTTACCAAAACCCAACGGTGGTGGCGTGACAGGCGCTGAGTCTACCTCCGAGACGGGGTTTGAAGGCCCACCCATCTGCGGGTCTTCATGGAGTGACGGGTAGTGGCTGCCACTCGAAGGTTGAGGGGTGCTGATACGCACTCCCCCTCGCACGGACATCCGTGCGTTAGATCTTCGTCACCACGGTGGCTCCGGAGGCGGCTGCTGAACTGGTAGTGGTGGCGGTGGAGTGACCGCGACAAAACGAGAATCCTCGGAGGGATCCTGCTGCTACTGCTGGTGAGGCGAGGAGTGGTAAGAAGGGGTAAACACCCAATCATATTGGGCAAATCTCACCTGGTAACTATCTGGACCACGGTAAGGTGATCCATGGAAAGATGACCCATCAGAGATCTCGATGGGGTGGTTAGGGGTCCCGGTTGGAGGCTCGGCGGGATCCGTGTCTTCGTCCATGTCCATCGCATGGTCGCCCGAGAAGTGGTCTTTAGGTCCTACTGGGTTAAAACCCACTGGTACTTCAATGTAGTTTGCCGGGTTGAACCGGCTTTGGAAGACAGGTGTCGGGTCGTTGAAGGAATGGTGAGAGTTGGATCTCTGAAGAGGGATGAAAAAAGGCTGTGGGTTGTGGGGCTCATTTTCAGATTGAGGCCCAAAAGAATGGTGATAAGATGGTGACGAACTTAGCGAGACGGATCGCCTCGCTGGCTCAGTATACGTCCTCCAATGCTCCTGAGGACTGGTACTCATTGTGATTGATGGGGTTCGTCTATGTGATGGTCCGGCCTCATGATTGTGGCCACTGACTGGAGCCTTTCCTCTTCCCCTTCTAAATCTTGGCGGCATGATTGATCCTGTCAACATAAACAAAGATAACAACAAAGGAAATATATAAAGGACAAAAATAAAATAAATCAGGATTTGTCCTATGTTCTTTGTCTAGACTCGATAATTGAGGAATGTACAATTGTGTAACTGAGAGTAAACACAAAAGGCTAGTGTTTAATTCACTTAGTGTTGGCTCTGATACCAACATGTCACACCCCGATATTTCCACGTATTACCGGTGAGAACGGTGGGGAGTATCATGACGTAGTTGATATCATCATAGTCAAACAACACAATTTAAATGCACAGCGGAAGCAAAAGATGAATCACATTACAAACCGAATAAATAGTAATATCAAAGTATCACAACGGACTGTAATGGATCCACAGGCAGACCGAAAAGTAAAAAAAGATTATTGTTCAACGGACTTTAACATCTAAAGCTTGCAAGACTTGAGTACTGATGCCAGGAGTAGCCAGCCTATTTCGTCTAGTACCTGCACTTAGCCTTTTTTGGGAAAATACATCAGTTTACACTGGTAAATACAATTTAATTGACTCATTTTGAAAAGAGTTTTTGGAAAATTGATTTGAGTGCATAAGGCACAAAATATCTTTTATAACTTGGGACAATTATTTAAAAATAATCTTGTATACAGTTTTACTTATTTGTCATCCATTAGTACCGGTTAGAAGAACCGCTTAAGATTAATTGACACGCCACAGGTATAATGCCCACAAGGTTGATTCCTTTAAGTGGATTACCAGTTTTTACATAATGCAACTGTCAGGTGTGTTGGTGCACTGAATGTCTATTATCTACGTCTTTATCGAGTCTTAGGTCTAGATAGGTTAGATTGGAGCACGAAAATCACGATTAGGATTTAGAGTGTAATTCCGCTTCAAATGGCACTTGTGTCATTTGAAGCGAAATCAGGAATAATGTAATTCCGCTCCAAGTTGTTTAGATAGACGATTCCACTGCAAACTGAAAATGGTGATTCCGCTCGTATATCACCTGGTGATTCCGCTCGTAAATAATCACATGGTGATTCCGCTCGAACCATTTCGAGTGGAATCAGCAACACTATAAATAACTGATGTGTGATCTCATTCTGTATCGGTTGGAGTGGAATTAGAGTCGAGGTGCTGTCAGATTTTTGTCAGAAATCATTGTAATCGACTCAGAAAGCATTAATAGAAAGGAAATTAAGAGGATATAGCTGTTGTGACTTTGTTTACTTTGATTCCGCCTCTGTATTCAAAGATGAACTGCCTTATACTGACTATTTAGGGTCGTACACGGTCCAACAAGTGGTATCAGAGCTCAGGACAAGGAGTTCATACCATAGCAGCTTGATTCTACCGGATTTTCTCATTTCTACTCTCTTCTTCTCATACTTTTCTGATTTGAACTAGTTCCAACTGTCGAAATGGACTGACTTTCGAGTATATTGTGTAAAACATAGCATTAACAAACCCTAGAAAGAATCAGGTTAAAATTCGAAGTAAAAGTGGTGAAAATAACCTAAAAACCTGATTCCGCTCGAAAAGATCTTCGCTAATTTCGCTGTAAAAAGTTAATTCCGCTAGAAAACACACTTGGTCATTAGGAGCGAAATAGCTGATTTCGCTCGTAGAAACATAAAAAGCTAATTCCGCTCAAAATTTTGCTTGTGATTTCGCTCAAAATCAGAAATATTCTGATTCCGCTCGAAAGCTATCTATTGATTCCGCTCGAAATCAGAACAAGTCTGATTCCGCTCGAAAAACTTTTCTGATTTCGCTCGAAGCAAGTCAAAGTCTGATTCCGCCTGAAAGTTAATTCTGATTCCGCTCGAAATCAGAATATATCTGATTTCGCTCGAACACATTCTGTTGATTTCGCTCGAAAGTTTATTTCGCTTGAAAGCTGATTTCGCTCGAAATTGTTGTTTTTCAAAACTTCGAAAATTTTCTAAGTGTTTGCTGATTTTTTCAGGTACGTGCAAGATGGATGATATATTCTTGAACCCATTTGGCGATATGTATGCGTTTGCTGGAAATTCTGGAGACGATACTTCTTCGAGCAACACCAATGAAAACACGTCAAATATAAAGAAAAAGTTATCGGATGCTTTGGAAGTTGAAAGCGCGTTTGGAACCTATAATAAACCCCCGAAGTTGATGGCTATCGAAGAGTACAGTCGGTGGGCCAAGAAGTTTGAAGACTGGTTGAGGGCCTTTGCTTTTCTTAGCTGGAAGAGTTTATAGAAGGGATACAATGATGGAGGCAAAACTGGTGAAACCTTATCATCACCTGAAGAAATAGAGGCATTTGTCGCTGAGCAAAAATGCATTGCACTGCTATTTCAGTCTGTTCGTGAAAATATAATCTCTTTGATCGAATACTCTAGTGCTAAAGATCTCTGGAAAAAGTTAGAAACCAAATGTTTAGGAAGTACAGAAATCGTGAAAAACAAAAAGAAACTTCTTAGAAAAGAGTTTGATTTGTTTGGGTGTTTAAAGAATGAATCAGTTTGTAAAATGATTGAGAGGTTTGGGCAGCTAAAGCTGGAACTGGAGAGACATGGAATTTCCTATACTCAAGATGAGCTAGTTGACAATTTGTTTGATTCGTTGCCAGACGAGATGGATTGGCAATATTATGCATTGATGCTGAAAAATACGATCAAGCCTGCAGAGCTTACAGTGGATCTGTTGATTGAAAGACTAGAGAGTCACGAGTTGGAGTTAAAGAAGACACATAAAGTCAATCACTCATCGTACCAGCAGAACTTGGATTTGTATTATCCAAAGAGCATGATGCCAAAGAGTACATATCCTAAGACAGCATTTTCTGTTGAGAGTTCTAACACTTCAAACAAAGAAAGTCAAAGCAGTGGATTTCACAGTGGTTCTACGTCACATTCAAGCCAATCTGATGCAAAGAATCTATTTCAATGCAACATTGCTGTAGACTTAAAGAATGCTCAGAATTTCAGTGAGGAGTCTGCTAAACAACAGATGGTTTTCCTAGCGTCGGTGCTGGAATCATATGAAAGTCTTGTAGCAGGGAAGATTGGCAACACCAACTTGATGAAAGAAGATTATGATCAGATTGATCCTGAGGAGATGGAACTGATCGACATAAGATGGTGCATAGCCAGTGTAGTTCGTCGAGCACAACGTTTCATGGAGATAACCAGGAGGAAGTCAATTGGTGGACCTTCTACCAAGTTGGGTTTTGACAAAAGTAAGGTGAAGTGATTCAAGTGCAAGCAGAAAGGTCACTTTAAACGTGAATGCCGGAATGCGTATGCCGATGAGTCTGAGAACCCATTCAGAGAAGACTACTACAAGAAGGCGATTTATCATCAGAATAAATCAGAGCCGCCAAGATTAAAGCAGCTCGAGGAGAACAAAGAGAAGTCTAGAGCTCTTGCTGTAATTCATGACGATGAAGGTTACGACTGGAGTGAGTTGTTACCATAGAGGATGCGGTTGGATATGCTTTCATGGCAAAAACTGAACCTATTCCTTGGAAAGATAACAGAACTGAAGAACAGAAGTATAATCACAGAATGCTGTTAGCCACGAACAAATTGATCAGAATATCTAGTATCTATTCTGAAGCAAAAAGAGCAAAAAGATGGGATCCAGACAGAGAATGTTATCTTAACCCCTATGGAAACATTGCTATTGACCATAACACTCTTGATGTGGAAACCATAAATCAAAGAGTATAAAGATGAGGATGATTATTGGCAGAAGAAATGGCGGGGAAGCGGAGATGAGAAAGAGAAAGAAGAGAAGGAGAAAGAAGAGAAAGAGAAGTCAAAGAAGATTGACACTGGAATCAATGACACGACACAGGAGTTGAATGCTGAAAACATGGGAAAGATAGCTGACAAGGTGCTGGCAACTAAGGCGCTTGAGGTAGATTCTAAATCCGTCTCTGAGTCTAAAAGCCAGGTCAGTTCAAACACGTTAACGACTGAGTCAGGTAAGAAAACAAATGGTGATGTTGACTGCAAAAATTGCATCAAGGAATGCAAAGTTTGTAGTACAGTCACTTATCTCAATGGTAAGAAAATTGAGGATCTGACTGCGAAAGTCAGAAGCGTTGAGGATCAAATTCTTGATCGTGATAAAACGGTGAAAGCTTCAACTGAACGGTTAAAAGAATTAACTAACAAAATTGAAAATGATAAAGCTGATCAAGAAAAGGTTAGGAATGAAAATGAAAGGTTAGTTCTTGAAAATCGTCAGATCAGTGAAAAGTTTGAGAAGCTTAAAAGCACAATGAAAGATAATGATGACAGAAACGGTAAAACATATAAAGAAAATGTTCAACTGACAACAGTGCTTCGATTAAAAGAAGAATTACTCAATCAACAACTGGATGAAATCGCAAAATTGAAACTTAAATTTCAAGAGGCTGAAATTGAAAATGAGCGAATTCAGTTGTAGCTTAAAAGTTACAACTCTGCAAGTTTTGTTTTGCAACATATTGTTCCAAAACCCGTTGGCAAAAACAAAGCTGGCAAAGATGTTTACTCAGATGGAACCGGGGTGGGTTTTCATCAAGTTCCACCACCAGTTCTTGACAATTATTCGAAAAAGCAATCTGGGTTGGTTGAAATTGAAGAAGAAAATGAAGTGAAACTTCCAGATACCATTGATGTTACTTTTACATCTTCTGATGACGATAGTGTCCAAACTGATGTTGTAAAAAGTGTTGTTGAAAATGTTCTAAAAACAGACAGTGACACTAATGAGGAAGATGGATGTTTCTTGGACAAATACATTCCGAAACAAAAGTCCAAAAACAACTTAAATGATGAACCTACTCTTGTCATGTACAAGATGTCGGGATCTGATAAGTTGTATTCGGATTCTGAGTTTCCCATTGAGAATGTTAATGTGAACAAGTTAACAAATGTTTTCAAATTGGTTGAAGTTGAGTTGTCAGAAGTGAACAGTTTGAGTCAAACAAAGAGACAAATGAATTTTGAAAAAGATAAAGCTTACTATAAGAAACCTGTTGTTCCACCACATTTTTATAACAACCGAAACAATTGGTCGGGTGGTTATTAGGGTGGTAAGAGTTATCAAAAGAGAAATGTTCAAAACAAGAAGTTTGCTGAGAAGAAAGTGTTTGTGAACAGTTCGAGTTCACTTTCTGACGAAGAGAAAAAAGATTTTTTCGAAATCAAATAAAGAATTCTTTGAGAAGAAAGCTTCACAACCTCAGTCTGAAGGCACCAGTCGGGTAGCTGACACCCGAACATGTTTCAGATGTAATCAAGCTGGACATATTGCACAAAAGTGTACCAACGTGAAGCCTAAGACTGATGTTGTAAAGACTCAAAAGAAGAAAGATGATGTGAAGGGAAAAGCACCAATGTTTATTGAGCAAAAGGCTTTGAAAAACCAAATCATCAAGATCAAAACTGAACCCGTAAAGAATGTGGTAACTAAAAATGAAAAATTTTACAAACGGGTTGCATCACCTCAACAAATTTGGAAACCCAAAGCAGAGAAACAAACTTCAACTTCACAAGAGAAAAAGGTGGTGAATTTAGTCCCAATTGTGGATGATACAAACTTTCCACCACTTCAAGCTAAAAATTTTAAGAAACAAAATGGAAAAACTAAAGACAACAAGGTTACCCCCAAGGCTGGTCAGGCTTGGGTGGATATATTCTTTGTTGAATGAAAACCTGACTTGCCGGAGCTTCCTTGATCGCGAAGCATGAATCGGCATCTTTATTGAAATGAGTTTTTAAGTCATGTTGTGATATGTGCAGGATCTTCCGAGATTAGTTTCACGATGGATTATGGATAGTGGAGCTTCTCGACATATGACAGGGAAGACTACATTGTTGTATGATGTGAAGAATATCAATGGAGGTTACGTAGGATTCACGGGTAATCAAGGTGGTAGGATTATTGGTGAAGGAACGTTATCCAATGGGATTGTGACGTTTGAAAGAGTTAATTACATTGTTGAGTTGGAGAACAATCTGCTGAGTATCTCGCAGATTTATGACAGAATGTATACCACTCACTTCACTGACAAAGAATGTTTGATCTTGAAGCCAGGATTTGTTATCCCTGAGGAAAGGATTATCATGAGGGCACCAAGAGTTAATGATCTGTACGTGTTGGATATGAGCGTAGCTACTACAACCACGGGTCAGGCTCATTGTTTTGTGTCGAGAACAACTGAGAAAGAATCGAGATTGTGGCATAGGAAAATGGGTCACATTCACCTACGGAAGATGAATCACCTGGTTCATAACGATTTAGTGTTGGGTGTTCATGTGAAAGGTTTTCATCTGGAAGGGGAGTGCATTAGTTGTGTTAAAGGCAAGCAGAAGAAGAAGTCACACCCTACAAAGCAAGTCAATTCAGTTTCAAGACCTCTGGAAAGACTTCCCATGGATTTGTTTGGTCCAGTGAATGTCAAAAGTATTACAGGAGACTACTACTGTTTGGTCGTTACTGATGATTATTCCAGATTTTCATGGGTACACCTTGTTGTATCAAAAGAATGAGAATCTGTACCAAAGGCGTATCAAAAGAATCAGAAGTGATAATAGTACTGAATTCAAGAACAGCAAGTTGGAAGAATTTTGTGATGAAAGAGGTATATTGCATGAGTTTAGTGCTCCATACACTCCGCAGCAGAATGGAGTCGCAGAACGCAAAAACCGGACACTAATCGAGACGGCTAAAACAATGCTCGCAGATTCAAAGTTACCGATAAATTTTTGGGCTGAAGCTGTTTCTGCCGCATGCTATACGCTCAACAGAGTTCTCACTGTCAAGAAGTTCAACAAAACATGCTTTGAGTTGATCAATAACCGCAAACCTAATTTGAAGTATCTTGAACCGTTCGGGTCACCCTGTATTGTTATAGAGCCTCATGGAAAGTTTGGTCCGGAGTGCATTGAGGGTATATTTTTTGGTTATACAAGTCATATGCGACGTGTTTTCGTTCCAAGTGAGAAGCGGATTATTGAAGCTGCAAATGTTGAATGTCAAGGTTATACAATGCCGCCGCAGAATCCAGGAGATTCATGGCGTTATCATTATGACAAATTGTGGGATGCGTTTGACATGAGGGTAGAATCAGAGGAAGAAGAAGATTTCTTTGATGAGTTGGATATTTTGCGAGAGTACGAGTCACAGCAAAGGTTCCCAACTGAGTATTCTAGAAGACCACGGGAAACTTCAAATGACGATGAAGCAGGTCCTAGCAATGCTGGTGAACACGATGATGTCTAACAGAATGAAGTTGCTCAAGATAATCAGACGGTTCAGAATGATAATCAAGAATCTGAAAACATGCCGATATTTGACCATGGTGATACAGATTCTGAGGGGGAGCAGATTCAGGGTTCAAGTCAAACAAACCAAATTAGTGAACAAGGTGCAAATCAAAATGTTACTAATCTGGAAGGCGATGTGGATGTTCCAAGCGAAGTAATGCCACAGACTCTTTCATACCATCCAGAGGAGTTGATCATTGGAGAGTTGCAATCGGGCGTTCGCACGAGACGTCAAATTGACCAGGGCCTTACATGTTTTTACTCTACAGTAGCACCTCTACAAACTGAATTTTCATTGAGTTGTTTTATTTCGCAGATCGAACCGAGAACTTACAAAGAGGCGCTTACTAAAGATTCTTGGGTCAACGCGATGCAAGAAGAATTGAGTCAGTTTGAAAAGTTAGGAGTGTGGAAGCTAGTGGATTTGCCGGATGGTCATAGGAAAATCAATACAAAATGGGTATTTAAATGTAAAAGAGACGACAGAGGAGTTGTTGTACGGAACAAAGCTCGACTCGTTGTTCAGGGCTTTAGTCAACAGGAGGGGATTGATTTTACTGAAGTCTATGCTCCTGTGGCACGACTAGAAGTAATCAGAATTTTCCTGGCGTTTGCATCTTGGAAGAACTTCAAAGTATATCAGCTAGATGTAAAATCGGCGTTTCTTTATGGGAAGGTTAAAGAGGAGGTTTATGTCGGACTGCCGCCGGGCTTTAGCGATCCGATCCACAAGAACAAGGTTTACTTGCTGGACAAAGCGCTATATGGTTTACACCAGGCCCCGAGAGCCTGGTACGAGACTTTGTCTCAACACCTACTAGCCAACAGCTTCATTCATGGAAAAGTGGATGCCACTCTGATGTGCGTAAAGTGTGTTATATTTTTGATGTATATTTAAGCCCCTTTTTACACTTTTAGCCAAGTTTTAAATTTATAAAACACGATATTCACTAACACTAAACACACATATGGGCAAGTGCACCCATCGTGGACGTAGTATAGTGTTGGTAAGATACCGAGGTCGTCCAAGGACACAAGAGCTTTTAATACCGGTTTATCCTCAACGTCTAATCAAATCAAAAAGTGAGAAAAAATGTTTTAAACTAAGAAAAATAAAAACTAACTAAATGCTGAAAATAAAAATAAAATAAAAACAGATAGACAAGATGAATCACTTGGATCCGACACGTGTATTAGTATAACCTTTGATTATTTTCGCACTTTTGCACTTGTTTAAGAGATTATCTTAGTTATTGTAGTAGGCCCCTCTTTTGAAGGTGACGTTACCCTCAACCCAGTAGTTTGAGTCAGCAAGGATACAATCCTAAAGGGTCGGATTATTGAAAGATAATGAATTAAGTTATTAATGCAAATTGTGGTAGGCCCCGCTTTTGGCGGTGACGTTACCCTCGGCTAAGTAGTCTGAGTCAGCAGGGATACAGTCCTAAATAGCCGGGTTATAGTATTAATAGTAGTTAACTTATGAGGGGGTCAAAGAGTTTGGATCCCCGCCATCCAATACATATGGGCATTGAAGGAGATCCTACTAAATTTGACCCAGGTCCCAAGCAGGACCTCTAAACGCTGAACAAGGGCAAGACCCTTACCAAACCGTTCCCTTAACCCCCGACCAGGTAGCCAACATACCTCCATATAGACCGTGGAGATATGAATGGTGAAAATCTTTTATTTTATATAGACAGTAAAATAATGCCAAGACACCACGGACAAACGATAAGGAAAGATCACCTTCAACATAAGTAACTAGTTATTAAAGTCATTAATACAAAACCAAATAAAAAGTGCAAAAGATTAAAAATAAAAAGTATTATACTAAACACTTGTCTTCACCAAGTGATGTAAGAGACTTAGGCAAACATGGCCTTGTTTGTCAAGAACTCTTACGATCAATCTTGGATCCCGAGACGACTCACACACTCTACGATGGACAATGGATGATGGTGGTGGATGATGGTGTTATGGTGGTGGTGGGTGGTGGATGAGGTGTGAGAGAGGTGGTGTGCCAAGGGATGAGAGAGAATGAAGCCAAGCTCCTCTATTTATAGGCTGAACAGAAGGCTGGACACGGCCCCGTGTCCGCTGGACACGGCCCCGTGCCCGTCTGACATTCTCTCACTTCATTAATTGTAATTGCGAATTACAATTAATGCGCCTGCTGTACTTTCACCACGCCCCCGTGCTCGCAGGACACGGCCCCGTGGTGGGCAATGGAAGCTTCTACTGGTTTGTCTTTTCTGCTGCTTCCTGGGCACGCCCCCGTGTTCGCTGGACACGGGGCGTGTTCAGACTCTGTTTCTTCTCCTTTGCCTTGGGAAGTGCCGTTGAGGGTCCGAGCAGTCCACTTTTGTTCCTTTTCTTGTATTTTATGGTAGAATTAGTTGTCTTTTTGCTTCTTTTGTGACTTTGAGCTCATTTCATCCTGAAAATACAAAAGGAAGACAAAAACACTCTTTTTCCAACATTAGTACTAAAAAAGGGTTAGTTTTATGCCTTAATTGATGTGATTTATATGTTGCATTTTACACACATCACACTCTCTTCACTAAAGAGGTCGACGGACATCTTCTGATAGTACAGATTTATGTGGATGATATAATTTTTGGGTCAACGAATGAACAATTATGCAAAGATTTCGAATCAGTGATGAAGCAAAAATTCGAAATGTCATCAATGGGGGAGATGAAATTCTTTTTGGGAGTTCAAGTTGAACAACTACCTGAGGGAATTTTCATTCACCAGACGAAGTACGTTCGTGATATTCTAGAGAAATTTGGGATGTGAAGTTCTACTCCAGCTGCTACCCCTCTAGCAATAAATCATGGGATTCACCCAGATCTCATCGGAGACAGGGCTGATAAGACGGTTTATCGTTCCATGATCGGTTCATTGATGTACTTAACTGCTTCACGTCCTGATATCATGTACCCAACGTGCCTCGCAGCAAGATATCAATCTAACCCGAGAGCTTCGCACATGATTATTGTGTAGAGGATATTACGCTACCTGAAAGGAACTCCAACATTGGGGTTGTGGTATTCTAGAAAAGGCGACTTTACGCTCGAAGGGTATTCCGACTCGGATTTCGGATGCTGCAAAGTAAATGCAAAATCAACAACTGCAGGATGCCAGTTCTTTGGACCTCGCTTGGTTACCTGGCAGTGTAAGAAACAAACATCTGTGGCGCTATCCACATGTGAAGCGGAGTGCGTGTCTGCTAGCAGTTGGTGCTCTCAGATCCTATGGATACAGCAACAGATGCGCGACTACGGTTTGCAGTTTCTTAACACACCTCTTTTTGTTGATAATGAGGCCGCAATAAATAAAACAAAGAATCCAGTACATCACGCTAAAACTAAACATATAGAAATTCGACATCACTTCATTCGAGATTGTTTCGAGAAGAAGTTGATTCGAATAGAGAAAATCCACACTGACGAACAGAAAGTTGATTTACATACCAAAGCTTTTGACAAAACGCGTTTTAAATATCTTTTAAAACTGAACGGTATGAAGTGTCTTTCGGTGTCGGATGGCATTATTGGCGTTGATGAAGGTACTGTTGTAGATGAAGATGAGAAACAATATGCAATGGTTTGTCAATTTTTTACTTGTATTGGTATTTAGGGGGAGTAGATATAAATTCAAAAAATACAAAAACAGTAAAAACTCAAAAATACAAAAACATGATAAAATTTCAAAATCCAAAAACAATAAAAAAAAACTGAAAAAGAGCTTGTGTAAAAAGGGAAAATGATAGTACATCGGTTTGACAGTTACAGTATGCTAAAGATTTGTAAAGTTTAAAAGAGTTAAACAGTCTCACTGATGATGTGTTGATAGGTTTTCGCACATTTAGTAAATTTGTTCGGGATATAAACCTAAAATTTCAAAACGAAACTTATTTCGTGGGGAACACTACTTGGATATATAGGTAACCCCTGAAATCTCGTTTGAAAGGTCCCTTATTCTGAGATACTAGGTCTTTATACTCAGTGATATCTGGGGTATTATTCCGGGACTTCTGCTGAATGGAAGTTCTGACATAGTCCCCGAATAATACTTTCAACATTGCTTGAAATATAGCACCACCCTCAGCATAAAAAACGATGAAACATTGCAAAATGCTAATCGTGTGCTGTTGAAACAAAAAGATCCTCTAAAGGGGACACACCGAAAAGTCGAAGCCGTCATCTCTCTGCGTATACGGAAGTATCGACCTGAGCTCTCACAGCCCTCGCATTTAACCCCTTAAAGATATCATCTGTGGTATGCTCACCTGTAAGACTGAATATTAGGATTCTGGATACGGGAGTATATTCAAGAGGTGGGACACATGAATGAGTTAAGTTCCTAAGCCATCTAAATCGTATCCTGAATAAATTGAAATTTGTGTGAAAATTTAAAGTGGATAAGTATATCGACAATCTACGTGAATTGTTTAATTCTGAGTATGAAATTGAAGCTTAACGGTACTAGTAACTTGTCTGATAGCTGATATGATTCCCTGACACGCTCACCAAAAATATGTTTGTAAATAGTTTACATTCTTCAATTTAAGTTTCTGTATTTCATTTCCTAGTTTAGAAACTTTATTAAAATCCAAAAAGATTTTATTTCTGCTTTATTTTCCGACAAACCAAAGTGGAGAGTTGATTGTTGGATTCTCGAAGTTGAAGCAGATGCAGGAAAAGTTCTGGACTGGAGAATGAGGAGAGTTTATCTTGATGAAGATTGAGTTGTTGAAAAAGTCAAAACAAGTTCATTAACTTGATACTTGTTATTTTCAGAAAAATGTTTGAAAATGTTAAACAAAAATCAATTTGTTTGTCAAAAAGATCAACCAAGGTCATTAAATTGGACTTGGTAGATTAATTGAGTAATCAGGGTCATTTACTTGGACCTGAATACTTGAGTGGATTTCTAAACTGATAGAGTTTGTGATTTATTGTTAAAATCAATAAATGCTAATGTTATTGGTTGAGTAACAGGTTGTGGATTTCATTATCCCCATGGCTCAAAAGTTAAAGTTTGAACCAGATCAAGATCCTAGATCCCAGCATACCGAGAGGGGGAGTCTGTGAAAGGGGGAGTCTAGAGCTCTGGATCAACAGTCAAAGGGAAGACTGAAGATAAAGCCCGGTAGAGATTTTGAACCTGTGAAGAAAGAGTTTTTGCAATGAGGAGACAAAGTTTGGAAAGAGACCAAGACTGAAGACTCGACGCCGAAGACTTCGTCAACATCCAAGGGGGAGTCTGTTGGTGCACTGAATGTCTGTTATCTACGTCTTTATCGAGTCTTAGGTCTAGATAGGTTAGATTGGAGCACGGAAATCAAGATTAGGATTTAGAGTGTAATTCCGCTCCAAATGACACTTGTGTCATTTGAAGCGAAATCAGGAATAATGTAATTCCACTCCAAGTTGTTTAGATAGATGATTCCGCTCCAAACTGAAAACGGTGATTCCGCTCGTATGATCACCTGGTGATTCCGCTCGTAAATAATCACATGGTGATTCCGCTCGAACCATTTCGAGCGGAATCAGCAACACTATAAATAGCTGATGTGTGATCTCATTCTGTATCGGTTGGAGCGGAATTAGAGTCGAGGTGCTGCCGGATTTTTGTCAGAAATCATTGTAATCGACTCAGAAAGCATTAATAGAAAGGAAATTAAGAGGATATAGTTGTTGTGACTTTGTTTACTTTGATTCCGCCTCTGTATTCAAAGATGAACTGCCTTATACTGACTATTTAGGGTCGCACACGGTCCGACAAGGTGTATGCCTACACCCCGTGCTTAGGTCGTGGCCATTTCTTTGAATGATGCCAAGGATATCCAGGACATGGTCATTTAACCCCCAAAGGCCATACACCAAATAATACAGATTAAAACAGGTTATGAAAATGCATTAATCACAATATGATTTAAAAGACTACACACCCGACCAAGCGGTATTATTATAATACCGTATCCCAAGCCCGTATAGGGAAAATAAGTTAAAAGTATTTACCTGAGCAAGTATAAATCACAAACAGCAAGTGCACATAGCTTTTACCGGGCTCCTAATCTGGAACGAAGGTTTTTAATAACCTATTAGATTCCTAACGGGTCTTTAATTAAACCTAAACTTAGACCGGTTAGTTTTATAGAAAGATACGGTTCAAAACGCACGATTAAGCGAAGACCGGATTAGAATGCGGTTTAGACCCGACAAGCTTGCATACTTGTTTAATATGGGTAAACTAAACACATTATGGATTTTGAGATAAAAAGGATAAGGTTTGACCCGTTTCGGCTAATTTATGCAAACTAGTTACATAAACCGATCCGAACGCGAAAAGTGCGTAACGGGTAACCAAATGAGCCATGAACAGGTTTCCTAAATCAATATGCCTTAAATATGTTGTGATATCTGTAGGATACCTTCCATTATGCCCAAAATGAATTTAAACTCAAATTACGCCCCGTAGGGGTATTTTGGTCATTTTAAAGCTCATAAAAGAGATTATTTATAAATCTGAGTATCAGGTCTGATATAATCAGTAAAAATATTCATTTTTATAAATCATGACAGTAGGGTATTACATATATGTGAAATTTATCTTTTATAACCAAACTATGCACCGTAGGGGCATTTTGGTAATTTCACATAAGCCTAAAAGGTAAAAATTAACATTCTGAGTTCAAACCTTTTGTTTACTGTTAAAGTATAAAAATTTACTAAAAATATCAGTAGGCATCAAACCTTATATGTTAAAAATAGTTTTAACTTATACTATGCGTTAAAAATGCTTAAAAAGGCGATTTTAAGCGATTTCCGGGTTTTTAAGAAAATCTTATATTTTTATTATTCCAGAAAGCTTAAAATACTTTATTTATTATATAAAATCAGTAGCAAAAGGTTTGGTGTCAAAATGTTTTGTAAAACTCATTTTATAGGCCAAAAGGGCAAAACCGACAATTACCGAATAAAGCTTAGAACCCTATGTTATGTTCAGCCTAAAAATAAATAAAAATCTTCAAAAATCCCAAAATATTATTTTATATCAGTAGGTAAAAAGTTTGATATAAAAATTTGGGTTTAAATAGTCTATATGCTAATTACGCCGTTTAATTAATAAAAAGCTTTCTAATTACGCTATTGAGCATAACTCCTAATCTAGACCTCAAACTGATGTGAAAATTTAGGGACATTTTTATATTTCAGTAATAAAGATCTCTATCCTTTCACATTTTCAAAAATTTCTTTGTAAGGTTAAAAGGGCATAACGGTCAACAATTAAGCATATAACGGAAACATGCAAATGAATCGGATAACTAATGAACCAAGTTGTATAATCACAGAGGGTTATACTAACATGTAACCTAGTCCTAATAAAGCTCCAAGGCATTTCTAAACTATGCTCTAAGGGGTTAGAACTGAAAGTCAAAGTAAAAGTCCACTTATGCGACTTTCGGTTCCGAACTGAGCTTAAAATGAAAATTGTCGGGTTGAACATGCTTAGACATGTTCTTACATTAATTACCAAGTTATATTAATGATAAAATAGGTTGCATGGCTTCTACATTGCTAATTATGTATTTATTTGAAAATAAGCTTTCTGTTCACTTTTTATAATTAACTTTGACCCGACAATTGACCTAGTTAGAGTGGGAATGAGAGTACCCTTTTAAGGGTTTATTACCCACATAATTACCAACTCAAAGCTACTCTTAATTCGAGAATTGACTGGACCATTAGTGATTAATCACTAAGTCAAACATTAATTATGACGGTTTGACTTTAGGCCATCAAACTAAGTAAAACTGAATTAAGAAAGGTTAAGGACACTTACTGAAGTCCTATGCACGACTAATGACCTCTAGGAAGTGGTCTTGAGCTCCAGGAATCTCCAGAACAAGAGTTGTGAATGTTTTCAAGTGCAAGTGCCCAATGTTGCAACTTAGAATTTCTTATATAGGGAATTTGATTGCTTAGGATCATTCCAAATAAGTCTACAGGTTATTTATGATCAATACAAGTGTCCCTATTGCATGTAATACCATTGGAGCAGCCCCTGGTATGTAAAAACAAGGCTTCAAAGGCGGTGGAACTGGCTGTACTCGCAGGTGTGCATGAATTCTGCCTAGCTCAGGCCGTCGCGTCGCGCGACGGCAGAAGCCTTCAGTGGTGGCGCAGCGCCAGCGACTCAGTTACCAGCCAAACATGTTTTAATTAATGACATTTCACCCCCTAGACCTTCTAAAACGTAATTTCTTCCATTTTAAGCACTTTTAACCCATATAATTTATATTTCTATGATCCATGAGATATCACCAAACACCGTTAGGTCCGGTTTCGTTAAACGATAACCAAAAAAATCAGTTTTGCCCTGTTGACGCTTTTAATCCCCCGTATATGAATGTTATCATAACTTTCTCATACTTTATCAAAATCTTGTGAAATTTTTATCACTTATTCTAGTGAGTATAATTAATCGTTACAAAGCTTCGGGTTTGCTAAAAGGTCATCAGAGGTATAAATTAAACATGTTGACACATTTAACCCTTGTAGTTTGTAGTTTCTCACTTTCTTGCACGATTGGCTTCGTATGATCCATAATTCATTCGTTTAAGGGTATAAACATCGTGTAGGGTTATTGAAAGGTACATTTATCCATTGTTGACACTTTGAATCCTTTTACACACGTAGATTCTTTGTTTGTCAACTTTAGTCCTTCTAAATTAATTCTTTACACGTTTAAAGTCCATGACACGTGTCGATATTATATTGGACATGAAATTACGAGGTGTTACATAACATCACCCCAAAAACCTTCACTTTGGCCCGAATAGGATAACATGGTATTGACCATTTCCTTTAGAGTCCTATTCTTCCTTTCTGCCACACCGTTTTGTTCCGGTGTATAAGGAGCTATGGTATGGTGTATTATTCTAGTTGATTGAAAATACATTGGATCAAAATACTCATCACCACTATCAGTATGCATAGTTTTAATCAACCCACTCCGATGAATCTCTACTTCTTGTTTATAGAATTTAAACTTTTCAAGAGCTTCATCCTTAGCATGCAACAAATAAACACAGCAGAATCTAGTAGGATTATCTACAAACATTACTACATACTTTTTGTTACTTGGTGATGGTGTAGCATGATAGTCACATACATCGCTAGTACCAAATCTAACATTTTACTTTCCGTATGAACATGTTGCATGAATGGCTTTTTAACTTATCTTATTCACATAGCAAATATGGTGTTTATCATTGTTTATGTTACTAGCATGAACTAAGCTCATTTTAGACATTTCTTAAATTCTTTTATAATGTACTTAATAGATTCTTTCGAATTCCAGGCGCATATAAAACATTGTTCAAAAGTAAAGATTTTCTAGAAGTAAAAACAAGCTGCATGGTTCTATTCCTTTCATTGATTCAGTTGTGACATTACCCATCTTGATGATAGATCCATCTTCAATTTATTGAAAGTCTTTAAACCAACGAAGATCCTTGCATACATGGCTTGTTGCACCTGAATCAACCCACCAAGCAATGTTATCATCCTTCACATAAAATGCTTCAAAAATTAGTGATACATAATTCTGAATCAGATTATTAGTTTGTACTAAATTTTGACCTTGCTTTCTCGGGTCCTTGGACCCACTAGAACCAGCCTCATTTGTGTTCTTTGAACCAAACTAGTTGTTGTTCTTCATCACTTTACAGTCTCTCTTAAAGTGACTAACCTTAACACACTTCCAGCAAGGGTAATTCGGCTTCTTGTTTGGACCCGAATTGTTGTCCCCTTGAAACTTGCGTTTCCCTTTGAACTTATTGTTTCCCTTGGATGATTCACCCGTCTCAACCATGTTAACAGAAGACATTCCAGTATGTTTCTTTTCATCATTGACCAACACCTTTTTTTGTGCTCTCAAGCCTCTTGAATTCTGAAGTGGCTTCCAAGTTCAACCAAACTTAACTCTCCTTTTTGATGTTTCGGATTATGTTTAAAATATTTCTAGGAAGGAGGTAACTTGTTAATAATGCTTGAAACCGAGATGGATTCATCCATCTTCATGTCATGTTAGGTATACTGCCCCAAGATTCGCAATAGTTCATTATACTGTTCCTGACAGTCCTCGAATCAACCATTTTGTAATTGTTGAAATTACTAACAAGAAACCTCTTACTAGAAGAATCTCTTGCCATGTATTTGGCTTCCAAAGTATCCCACAATAATTTTGCAGTTTCTACGTTTTGATAAACATCAACAAGGGAATCAGACATACCATTTAGGATGTGGCCAAGACAGATGTAACTGTCGTTTTCCGACTTTGACCGCTTCCTGATTTGTTCCAGATTTTCTTCCTCCAGTATCTCCAGGATAGGAGTAGTCAACATGTACACCACTTTCAAGGTTATAAGAAGAAAGTGCGCCTTCTTCTTCCATCGATGGAAATCCTGCCCTTCGAATTTTGAACTTTGTTGGGGAATTTTGTCAAACTTGCTTGTCATATCCTTCACTGATCTGCTCGTCATCTTCACAGAAAGTAATTTGATTTTTGTTGGGGAATTTTGTATACCACGGATAACTAGAGAGGCGTGTAACCACTCTCCGATCAAATTATTTTGGTGGTTCTCCCGAATAATTCAATCAGATACAACTCTGAATTCTAGAAATTGAATAATAGTATACGTATTGATAATTCGTAATTGAACATGGTGTGACAAAAAAACAATCAATTTGAATTTGGGGATAATCTGCAGATAACTGCCACTAGGTAGTTATTATTAATTTTAAATTAAATTACTTCAAAATTACTTATATAATTGTTATCTAAAAAATATGAATAATTTTTAGAAAAAATATTTTTTTCTAAGGCATTTGCTTGACCCCAGCCAGGGACTCTGCCCCTTGGACCCCCGCCAAAGGGTCGTTTCACCTTGGAATCCTCATTCAGAGCTCCGCCTGAACACTTGGAATTATAACGACTCGAACAAGAGTGCACCCCCGCACATCTTAACTTGTTCGATGTATATTAAAATTCCCTTTGGTCACTAAGTTAATTCCCAGGGCCGGCCCTGAGATTTCATATACCATGTTCAAGCTCGAAAAAAGTGTGCTCTTATGCCTTAACGGAATATATAATGTACGTCGTTCCAGTATCCAACACTTTCCAATCTCCACCCAAGAAAGAACGATTCTTGTTGTTTTATTATTATTTTTTTTAAATAAAATAGGTATTGGGCTAACTACTAAACTTTAAGATTTTTTTGTAAATAAGCCTATCTTGATGTTTGTATGGATATACTATTTTTAAAAAAAGAATTATCATATATATATGTGTATATATATATATATATAGGGCAAGGATAAAATGAAAACCCACTTGAGTTGAAGAAACCCTGAAAACCCATTAATAACCATTGATCATAGTTGATGGATGGCTAGGATGAATTTTTGGATCTCTGTTACTTTTTCTCCTTTTTTCTCATTATTAAACACATATTTTGTACTTAAAGGGTAAATATGGAACAATGTTACACTTATTTGTTAGAAAGAAACAAAAGTTCTGCATGTTGTAAGAGTTGGCTTCATCATCCATACTATCTCTTTCTCTCTCTCTCTCTCTCTCTCTCTCACACACACACACACAATCTTCATTTACACCAAAAAAATCGCCAGACATTTTCTTCCAGAGCAACAGTCCACACCAGAAGTCCGACGGATATTGTGTTAAATGGAGAATTTCATCTGCGTCGATGCTTTCATCTCCGCCGTCCATCTGACAGGATACTAACTACATGTCTTCATTGTCGCGTTCTACATCGATCTATGACTAATAACAGTATCTAAAAGCACTTGTATCTTGAAAATTTCAAGAATCTTGCTGGAGATTTAGAGTGGTGAGGCGGTGCATGGTGGTGGGTTTGATGGAGTCTTTGAGAATAAAGGTTCAAGCTTTAAGAATGATGGGGGTTTGTTTGTTTCTTTTGGTTTCATCAAACTTCTACCTTTTGGTGAATTGTGATGATGGTGAGTACTGAGTAGTGTGTTATTATTTTTTTAAACCTAACCCTTTTGTACAATTTTTACTCCATATTGTACAACATCACAAGTCGGTTCTTGAGTTGGGGAAAAGGATTTATTTTGTAATCATGTTTCTTGATTTCAAGCTATTTGTTTACTAAGATTTTCAAGAATTTAGAACCCTTATATAATATTCATTTTGACATGAATTAATTATTGATTGGGAAAAAAAGTGTTTTTTTTTTTGTTGTAATCATGTTTCTTGATTTTTAAACTATTTGTTCACTAATATTTTCAAGAATTTAGAATCCCCTTTAACTTGAATTATATATCCAAGTACTGTTTATTTTAGGTTAATTATAAATTATTTATCCACTTAAGACATGTGCTTTTGAGTTTATATTTTAATTAATATAATCTTGAATTTTTAATATTGAAGGAGGGATATTGTTGGAGATTAAAAAGTCATTTAGAGATGTGAACAATGTGCTTTATGACTAGACTGATTCACCTTCTTCATACTATTGATTGTTTAACATTAAATGTATGTTACATTAACACATTAACTAATGATATGGAAAAGTTATATTAAACAAAAACATATTTTACCGTGTCAACATTGACATGATATTAGATTAACCGTTGTTACATTAATATATTACTCAAGATGTGAAAAAGTGTTACATGAACAAAACATAATTTATCGTGTAACAATGTTTGAGTAAAAAGTTATCGCTTATTACATGAATATTGTTAGAAAGGGTTTGTGTAACAAAAAAATGCGTAACATGTTAAAAATGTAAAGCAGCAACTTGTTACATTATTATTGTTAAAAAAATGTATGTAACAACGTGTTAAGCAAATGGGTATAACCATTGATAATTACTAAAAAAAGTTGAATCTAGAGGTCTGTATCCTAGTACAGTGGGTCCCACTAGTACAAAATATCTCTTTTTTAGGCTATACTTTGAGACATAAAAACCAATAGATGTAAGAGGGTAAAGTCAACACCTACTTCTATAACATGATACATAACACATCTCAACTACATCAAAACATATATAATTTGAAATTAAAAAAATCTTTCTAGGTGGGACTTATGTACCTTCAAAACCCCTGTGCATGTCAGAAAAAATACTACATCTAATGTCTCAGAACTCTCATTTAGTGTATGGTGACATCTATCAAGAAAGAGTAGACGTCTACAGTAACACTTCATCATTATCTCTACAAAACCCTACAACCTATTAAAGCATGTTTAAAAAAGAACTATAAATTAATAATAGAAATGACCAATTACAACCATTAGATTAATTTAAAAGTCAAACACATGGGGTGTAAAAGGTTTGTAGGATGTGATGTAAAGTATAATAGGCTCATTACATTATCACGTGGATTGTCAGAGACATCAAAAAATTACTTTTGCAAATATTAACAACATAATGGCTACGATTTTGTATCAACCGTCAAAATAAATCCATGGGCTATGTATGACTTAAATTTTAATTAAAAAGACTTTTGTGACAATTGGTTACATAAACTGTAGGATGGATTATTAATGTGTGATATAAAAGAAATGTTACTTGTAACCTACCCTCTATATGTTTCACCTCTCAAATGGTTGGATGCGGGGATCATTTATCCCATATCGGATAGTGCGTGGGTAAGTCCGACTCAGGTAGTGCCTAAAAAATCCGGCATCCAAGTAGTAAAAGATGAACAAGGTGAGCAAATCACCACCCGCCCGGTAACCGGGTGGCGAGTGTGTATTGATTATAGAAAATTAAACGCCGCTACCTCAAAAGACCATTTCCCGTTACCCTTCATTGACCAAATAATTGAAAAACTTTCCGGTCAAAAATATTATTGTTTTTTAGATGGGTACTCGGGATATAACCAAATTGCTATTCACCCGGACGACCAACACAAAACCACATTTAGATGTCCATATGGTACATTTGCTTTTCGGCGAATGCCATTTGGACTATGTAACGCCCCGGCCACATTCCAAAGATGTATGATGAGTATATTTTCGGACATGGTCGGGGAATCTCTTAAAGTGTTTATGGATGATTTTTCCATCTTTGGACCAAGTTTTGAATCTTGTCTTAATGAATTAGAAAAAGTTTTAAAAAGATGTGTTGAGACAAACTTGGTACTAAGTTGGGAAAAGAGACATTTTACGGTTCAAGAGGGTATTGTGTTAGGACATGTGATTTCGGACCGGGGAATGGAGATAGACAAAGCAAAGGTTCGGGTAATTTCATCTCTACCCCCACCAAAGAATGTTAAGGGGGTGAGATCTTTTTTGGGACATGCGGGGGTTTATCGAAGGTTTATTAAAGGCTTTAGTGTAATTACAAAATCTTTATGTAACTTGTTATTAAAAGATGTTCCATTTGATTTTACTGACGAATGTTTGCAAGCGTTTCATGTTTTGAAGGAACAGTTGGTGAAGGCTCCTATCTTGCAACCACCGGATTGGTCAAAGCCATTCAAGATTATGTGTGATGCTAGTGACACGACCATTGGTGCGGTTTTGGGTCAAAGGATCTATAAGAAACCGGTGGTGATATACTATGCAAGCAACACTTTGTCCGAGACGCAACTCAACTACACCACAACCGAGAAAGAATTATTAGCGGTGGTGTATGCCTTGGACAAGTTTAGGTCTTACATTTGGGGGAGCAAGGTGATAGTGTATTCGGATCATAGTGCGGTCCGATATGTGATGGAAAAGAAGGATGCGAAGCCCCGGTTGATACGTTGGGTGCTTTTGTTACAAGAATTCGATCTTGAGATTCGGGACAAAAGGGATGTGAGAATGTTGTTGTGGATCATTTGTCCTGAATCCCGTTGGAAGGTGTTGATGACCCAAGTGAAATCAATGAACGGTTCCCCGATGAACACTTGTTGGCCGTCTCTACTTATGTTGCACCTTGGTATGCCCATTACGTTAACTATTTGGCTAAGGGTGCAATTCCAAATCATTGGACTAAGAAGAGACGGCAACAGTTTCTTAGTCAAGTGAAGCAATATATATGGGATGAACCCGACTTGTTTAAAATCGGGGCCGATCAAGTGATACGAAGATGAGTTCCCGAAACTGAAGTTTTAGAGATTTTGACCCATGCTCATTCATCGGCATGTGGAGGGCATTTTAGTGGGAACAAGACGGGTTATCGGGTGTTATCTAGTGGGTTTTATTGGCCCACGATTTTCAAGGATTCTTGCGAGTATGCCCGGAATTGCATCAATTGTCAAAGAATGGGGAGCATTTTGAAACGTGATGAAATGCCGTTACAACCGATTTTGGTAGTAGAAGTATTTGATGTTTGGGGAATAGACTTTATGGGTCCTTTTCCAAACTCAAATGGTTTTTTGTACATATTGGTTGCGGTTGACTACGTGTCAAAATGGATTGAAGCTATTGCCACAAGGACCAACGATCATTCCGTCGTATGTAAGTTTGTGCAATCTAATATTTTTGCTCGTTTTGGTATGCCTAGGGTGATAATAAGTGATGGTGGTTCACATTTTAAAAACTTCAATTTTGGAAAATTACTAAAAAGATATAATGTGAACCACCGCATTGCTACACCATACCACCCGCAAACGAGTGGTCAAGTGGAAGTATCTAATCGGCAAATTAACGAAATTTTAATGAAGACGGTTAGAAAGGATCGGAAAGATTGGTCAAGCAAGCTTGACGATGCATTGTGGGCTTACCGAACGACCTACAAAACTCCACTTGATACCACTCCTTATCGAATGGTTTACGGGAAAGGATGTCATTTGCCTATGGAATTGGCACATCGGGCATATTGGGCAATTAAAACGGTGAACGCAAACTATGATGAAGCGGGTCGGGCGAAAAGCTTCAATTGAATGAAATTGAGGAAATAAGGGATCAAGCCTATGAGTGTGCATCCGCATATAAAGACAAACTGAAAAAAGTTCATGATGCGAAGATAAAGAAAAAGAACTTTGAAGTGGGTCAAAAGGTGTGGTTGTACAATTCAAGGTTGAAAATGTTCGCGGGGAAACTCAAAAGCAAGTGGATGGGTCCTTACGTTGTCCGAAGAGTGGGAAGGTTCGGTGATGTTGATATTCAAGACGAACAGACAAACAAGCAACAAACGGTGAACGGGCATCGGCTCAAACCGTACTTGGAAGGTAATGATATCAACAATGTCGAGCTAGACAAAGTGGGTTACATTTTACACCCGGTGGATGACGAAGAAACGTGAAAGATGCCCAGGTTTGGTATTTGTAAATATTTAGTGTAGTTTATTTCGTTCTAAATAAGTTCCGTTTAAACCGGTGTTCGAAACAAGTGTGGGAAATTTTTACGGATTTCCCGAACATAGTGTTGAGGACAACACGGGTTTTTAACGGGGGGTAGGGTAATATTTTTATGTTTTCAATAAATTATAAAAACACTTAAAAATTAAAAATTTTGAAAAAGAAAAAAAAAATAAGAGGGTTTTGATATAAGTTATACCGGTCTCCCTTTGCCCAGTTACAGCCGTAAGTTATGGCCCTGGGGCGTAGCTTACGGCTCCAAATAAAAATTTTGAGCTTTACGGCTCTCAGCCTCTGTCTTACGGCATGACCCTTTTTGCCCAGATATAGCCGTAGCCTACGGCATGGAGCCGTAGGTTACGGCTCGCAGCAGACTTGGGGACCCAATTTTTAGGGTACGTATATATATATATATATATATATATATATATATATATATATATATATATATATATAAATGATAATACTTTTAATAAAACACAATTTACCCCAACCACACATATCATTCACTCATCTTCTCCATCTAACTTCTTCATCTTCTTCCCTTAGAACCCTAGCCACCATAACCTTCAAATTTTCATAACTCCCTCATATCTAGCCTGATTTCAGTTATTTTTGGGTCTATTTTGGGTAAAATTTCACAAGGATTCTAGTTCTATACTCATATCTCGAAGATTCCTTTGTTTTGGGGTCGGATTTGAGCCTAGGGGTGCCGAAAATTTGGGGCATTTTGTGGGTTTTTTGTGTGAACTTCAAGTTTTTGTGATTCTCATCTTCTACAACACCAAGGTATGCAATTTTTTTGTCATTCTTTGATGTACATTGAGGTTTGTAAGTTTTCATCCTTGTTTTTGCTTACACACTTGCTAGTATATGATATAGGATTTTGTGAACCATTGAATGATATGGGTGCTAATGTGTTTGATGTTTAGTGAAAATTTTGAGAAAAATTCTGATTTATAAGGACATCATGCTGAAATTTTGTTTGAACGAATGAATTTTTGGTTTTTGTACATTAGCACCCATAGCATGAAGCAAGTGTGGGGAAGATTGGGAAAAATACTAACTTGATTTGTTTGTGCGGTTTTGAATGTGTGTAGGCATGGTGACGAAAAAGGGGAAAGAAATTGCAAGTTCTTCTCATGCACCTAAAGGAGATAATGCTCAACAAAAGAAAAGGAGATTGGTCCGGGTGGGTGACCCGGACTCGGAGGAGGATGCACCTCCAAGGGGTCCGAAGCCGGATTGGACATCCAGTTCATTGCTAGACCAACCCGCAGAATGGAGAGAAGATCTGTTTCATGAGCAAATGAACAATTTGAAACAAAGAGGTGAAGCCTTTATTTGTGAAAAGGAGATTCGGGAGGTTGATTTCGGGCCATTCGGGATTACGGCCAAGTTTAAGGCATTGGGTTGGGGGGCGGCTATGAAGTGTTATGATGGCGAGGTAAAGAAGATGTACGATAAGCAGATTCAAGAATGGGTGGCATCACTTGAATGTCCCCTGTTTAAAGCCCCAAACAAGATGAGACTTGTTGGACGGTGTAATGGAGTGAAGGTAGAAATGTCTTATGATTCTTTGCGCCGGGTAGCAAAGTTTGATGACGGGCCAGCCAATGAGTACATCTACCCGAGTCTCAAGGATCTCTATCACGAGCCCAATCAGCATCCGCAATGGCAAAATATGCTCGATTACCTCTTCCTCCCGGGTACGACACATGGGAAGTTATATCGACGCAATTTAAGAATGGAAGCAAAATTGTTGTTGACGTTGTGCATGTACAATGTTGTTCTGAGGCGGGGTGACAAGATGGAAGTGCGGCATCAAGAGGTACCGATCTTATATATGATGATGCATGGTTCTCCCAAGGTCCCGTACCGATTCCTAGTATTGAATAACATTTGGTTGAGCAAGAATAGTGGGGAAAGAAAGATTATACCTCATTGTTGGTTGATTACGGCATTGCTTAAAAATATGGGGCAATCAAAGGAGATGAAAAAGGTTCTTACAAGAGGTTTAGACCATTCGACCTTAAGAATCTTGGGTCGGATTGGACTTACACAGAATCGGAGAGGTTTCATAAGTTGAAAACAAACGGTAGAAGGTGGAGAGCATTGAAAGTGGATGCAAGACCGTTACGACCGGGAGAGGCCGAGGAACCTGAATCAACGGATGATGAAGTGAGTGGAGATGATGATTACCGTGAAGACACATTCATGGTAGATGCTCAAGTAGGGGGTGCCGGTCAGGCGGGAGTGCAGGGAGCTGGTGTACAATCGGGTTACGTGGGGAGTGCATTTGATTATGCACATCAGGCTTATGATCCATACTCGGCCCACTCGGGGGATATGGGTCAAATCATTGAACAAAGGCGGCCACCCACTTTCGGTGATTGGAGTGAACCAAACCAAGTGCTATTTGATCAACAAAATTTCATGGGTGCTAGTGTGGAAAGGGCTATCAAAAGAAGTTATGATAGAAATGAGCAATGGAACCGTGCTCATAGATATGCCCATGAAGAGGAAACAAACAACCGTTACTTGGATGATCGTCAGAGACGCATGCATGACCAATGGCATGCGGGGCAGCCAGTTGTAGGAGATCCACCCGTTGTGGACTACACCACATTGCCACCACATGATGGTAGTGTGCCATACCCCACCCCACCATTGCACCATTCTCAGTGGGTGGATCCGCATGCTATGAGTTACCAACAGGCAAATCCAAGTAGTGATCAAGGAAGCAGTAGTAGCGGTGGAGCATTTGGCTTTGGTGAGTGGACGGATATGATGACATCCATTTTCGGGCCTCCACAGCCGAAGTATTACTAGCCAGGTTGTATTTTGCTCCTTTGTACATTTTTGTATATATGTTTATGTGGTATGTTTATGTTATGGTTGGGAGGTAGGGTGGTGTTTGAAATTGATGTGTTGTGGGGTGTGAGAGTTGGTGGTGTCTTTTATCATATCTAAAAAAAAGAAAAAAAAAAAGAAATTTGCGGTTTGAGAATACAAGCAAGTAGGATGTTCTTGGTTAAAGCTATTTTTGCCTCAAAACCATACATTGGGACAATGTATCCCAAGTGTGGGGATGGGGGAAAATTTTTGAGGTTTTAAAAATTTTTAAATCAAGCAAAACATTGTGAGAATTTGAACACCTTGGATTAACTCCAAATGATGCACCAGCAACCCTTGATACCCCTTTTGTTCTTGGTGAGAATTGAAGCCACACATGTAAATAAATAATGCTTGTCTTTGATGAGAGTGGCAATGTGTGGGGGTGTATTAGAACTTGTGCCTTAATACGGTTTGAGTCCTTAAGTTAAATGTGAATGTAGAAAGGATAAGGGCAATTAGGTAGCTTCGTCTTGTTGAGTGCGAGTGTGGGATTTGGGGGGTTGGACCTCATTAATTATATATGAGCATGGTTGCGAGAGGGGCGGGGGTTTGGACATTTAGTTGCCCAATTTTGTGCCTAAAGCCTATCGTTTGTTACCCCTTAGCCAGTTTCCTAAAAACTCACCCGACTTAACCCGGTCTTATAGTGTTAGTAGTTATTTTAGTAGTGTGTAGATACGTTCGATGTTATGTTGAATGTTTGAAAAAAAATATAAAAAAAAAGAAAAAAAAATTGGAAAAGCGATGAAAAAAAAAGAGTAATGTTGAGTTGTCCTGTATATGAGTTTAAGTTTGTTTGTTTGTTTATTTCATTATGTAATAAAATACCGGGCAAGTCCTTCGCTACTTCATATATATTCCATGTCCTACCCATTCGCCTAGCCTTATTACAACTTTAAAAGCCCCTTTGATTTGCATTCATATTTGACACTCGTAGGAGGAGGACCGATTTAAGTACAAGCCTATAGCTGTGCAACCGCCCGTTTGCCTTTTGTGTGTCTAGCTTACAAATGCTAGTGCTTATTTGTGGCCGAGAGGAGAGATTTAGAGAGGGGTGCATTGTTTGGGTGTTAAGAACGGGTTATTAAAAGGACAACATGTTAGCTTGGTTTGCATATTTGATCGTTTTTAGTTGAGAATCGTTTTGAATGAGTTGCTTGGGACAAGCAACGGGTAAGTGTGGGGATATGACGGGTGGTCCGTAGGACAACCTTTAAGCGCTTTAAATAGAATAAAATTCCATACTTTGCCCGGTTAATTGCTCGAACTTGGTAACTACTCTACGTTTGATTATGCAGGTGTGAAAGTGCTCAAAACATGAGTTTTAGGAAGCTTGGATGGATGATAGAAGTTTGGAATCAAAAAGATGAAGAGAGCAAGTGTAGAAGGAGAAACAAGGACAAGAAAGCCACTCAGGGCCGTAACCTATGGCTGGTGACCGTAGGTTACGGCCACCAATGTTCCAACAAAATCCCAGCCGTAAGACAGGAGAGGAGCAGCGTAAAGATCCAGTGCTAGCCGTAACCTACGGCTGGGAGCCGTAGGTTACGGCTCATGGTTGACTTGTGTAATCTTGCTGACTACCGTAAGCTACGGCTGGGAGGCGTAGCTTACGGCTCCGACTGATCCAAAAATGTAACTTCCTCATTTAATGGCCAATTTGAGGGGATTTATGGGGACTTATCATTGCTAATCGGTTATGCTTTACTTGTGAACGAGTTTGGGGAGTTCTTGGAGACTTTTTGGTGTGAAGAACACATTTTAATCATAAGTTTAATTGTCTTTGATCTTGATGAACAATAGTACTTTTGTTATGATGTTGCTTCAAGCCATGAGTGGCTAAACACTTTATGATCGTCCTAGATTGAAGGTTTGCTTGAGACATTTTGTATTTGATTTCCTAATTTCTAGAATAACAATCTTTATCTTTATGGTTGGTTTGTTATGGTGTGTGATTGTTTGTTAGTAGCTTGTTAATTCTTGTGTTAATCTAGTTTGAAACCAGCCGTTGGCAATCGAGATATCATGGGTAGAATTAGGATTGGGTAAGGGTTGATTGATCATCGGGTAACAACCTCACGTTCTAGGAATCTGAGTACTTAGTTCCCTTTCATCACTGCAAGTAATCACACATGAGCTATGTCTATGTAGTTCTTTCTAGTGGAATGATAATATGAATGTTGAAACAAACCGGAAATCTAGGATGGTCATTTGTCTCTAATTTGCTTACACCCAAACTTTTCTCTTGCAATTTACTTAGTTTAATTTAGTTTAAAACCAATTCACTCACATAAACTTTCGAATTTTATTTCTCTTGCAATTAGATTAATTTAGTTAAATTAGACAAACTTTCAAATAACACATATTCCACAAACTCCCTGTGTTCGATACCCACTTGCCACTATCTATATAGTTGTTATTGGGATTAAATTTGATTGTGACCACGACATCACGTCATACATTTGTAATAACGTACTTTATTTTTGTAACATAAAATGTTACATATAAACGTAATAAATTTTACGTCACATATGTAACAACCACTTTTTGGTAACACAAAAAAATGTAACACATCTTTGTTTCTGTAGCAGCCACTTTATTTTTACAATAATCTGGAAAAAAATAACAACGCACTTTATTTTTACAAGAATCTAAAAAACTGTAACAATGCACTCTATTTTCAGTAACGGGCATTATTTCTATAACACAAAAACGTAACAACCATTTTTGCCTTGATTGTTACGTTTCTAACACAAAAAATGTAACAACACACTTTGTTTCTGTAACAGTCACTTTATTTTTACAATAATCTAAAAAAAATGTAACAACACACTTTGTTTTTACAATGATCTAAAAAAGTGTAACAATGCACTTTATTTTCAGTAACGGGCATTATTTATGTAACACGAAAAAATGTAACATGCATTTTTCTTCGATTATTACATTTGTTGGTCGACCACCTCGACCTCTGCCAGCGGGTCTTGGCATTGGATAGAAATACCTGGGGACCACTAGGCTGGCGGCATGTGATTTTGGTGCCTGAACTTTGCCTCATCGGGTCCCGCATCAAGGAGTTGGGGCTAAAAGAGGTGCTGCGTTGTCATCAACGTTCTTATTATTACCTTTTTTGGCTTGACGAAGTCCACATCTCAAATCTGGCATCTTCTTCTATCCTCCGACCTCCACGAAAGATATACCTATAAATAATGATAAAAGAAAATCAAGAAATCACCTACATACATGCACAAGTTCATAAGCTAATTCAAGAAAAAAGTATGATCTTTTTATGCATCCTACCTTTTACTCTAAAATGTAAATTTACACCGATAAAATAACTAAACTGGTCCTGCAAGAAAAGCCTTTAGGATGCTTTTGAACAAATCTTTAAAATGAAAGTGTTTGCCCTAATATAAAACATCATCATAAATCTATAGTTTTGTTTCTATACATGTTTAATATTCTTTTTAAACGGCTATTATTGTGTAGCGTTAAGTTGCAATGTTGACATTATCTCCTAAAATAAAATATACTTCCCTTTTCCAAGATTTTTACCATCTTAGAGACGGTGTGCTCCACCACCAACTCCTACGGTCAAAACGGGGGAGTAACCAACCACATGTCCTAAAGCAAGCGGGTGGTACCCGAAATCTCTACTAGAGATTCCAGCCTCCTTATCATTAAGCCATAGTGTGGGGACTACCATCTTGAATCAATATTGACCCGAGTGAAAGGCACACAAAGAAATGAACTATCTTGAATTGTATAAAACTTGAGTAATCAAACACAACGCTGTGGATTATAACAATACAAAAAAGCATACACGAACGTATGCAAATGTCGAAACAGATTTTAGAACAAGAAATGCCGATTAAATCGGCTCTTGCTGCATTTATAGTTCCCATAAATCACCCTAAACTGTTCATCCTTGGAACCTACTAAACTTTTACATAATTAATCCCTTAGTTTGCAACAAAACTGGATCCGAATCCATTTCAAAACAAGAAACAAACAACCTAATATGCTGGTGCATTTTTTAAATATGACCAAAAAGTGTAACCTCGAATATATTTATCTTCCAAAAAATATAAAAACTTATTTCATAAAAAAACTTTTTGTGTCAGAATACAAAAAAATCCAAACCCATTTCAAAACAAGAAACAAACAACCTAATATGCTGGTGCTTTTTTTAAATATGACCAAAAAATGTAACCTCGAATATATTTACCTTCCAAAAAATATAAAAACTTATTTCATAAAAAAAACTTTTTGTGTCAAAATACAAAAAATGGTATTGTAAATGCAAGTGTAACCTCACACATTGTTACCTTCTAAAAAGTATAAAAACTTATTTCATAAAAAAGTTGGGTCAGAATAAAAAAATGATATTGCTAATACAAGCTTAACACGTTTGCTACCAAACAAACCACAACATCATCGGTGGGTTTTTTCCCCTCTACCACAAAAAAAACACATTCTAATAACAAACTACAAACATTATAACCGGGGTGTCACAATACCTAAAAAAAAATACATACTTTCAGATAAAAATTGACCTGTGGATAGCAACTATGTAAAAGTACAATTCTGACCATCGTCATCAACGTTGGTGCCGTTTGGATGCAGATCTGAGTCTCCACAGAAAAAAAAAACAAAAAACCAAAAAAAAGGTCAAAAATATCCCATAAAAATCTAAATGTGAAAAAGGTAATATGCTCATGTGCTCGTATGCATCTGGGCTCACCAGAATCGTCCACGTTTTCGTTTTCAGATTGAAAACCTTCAATTGCTGAATAACACACAAATGTCTGAAAAAGGTAAATATCAAACACTTATAAAAAAAGTAAAAATCTATATGTGTAACACCCATACTAATTTTTTACATTACTATAACATTAAAGTAAGCATTTTATATGAAAAATGCCACTTAACAAAAACTTTTACATCATAAGTATTTAAACATGTTTACAACATCCAAAAACATCGTTAAAAGTGTTTACATAATCCACTTTTATAAAACAAAACAAGATCAAATGCGGAAGCTTCATTGAGAGGTGTGTTCGGTTCTTGCTCGTCGCTTGATCTTCATCCGGAGGCATATAATATTCACCTAGAATCAAAATCAACACAAAAGTTAGTTTTTATAGTTTATTAACAAGTTACTACAAGTCCCATGAACCAAACTAACAAAATAACAAGGATTAGCAGGTTTTACACCCGTCGCGTGACGCGACGGGTTTGGTGTTCCTTTGTCGCGTGCCGCTATAGGTGTCGTGTGCCGCGATGGTAAAACCTCCCATCTGTCGCGCAGCGCTAGCACCTAGTTTCGACAGAAAGTTCACTTTTTGTTGCAGCATTTGCCCAGCTACAATACTTAACCAAATTTTAACTTAAAATACACATAACTTTCATTCTACAAGTCCGTTTTACGCGAGTCTTTTTCCTACACGTTCGTAATTTAATTCTCCATCATATGGAGTTATAACGTGACATCCGTATTTATAAAATGTAGGATTTCAAGTCTTCGGCTTGAAATTGGTTCACTATGACTTTTGACCCGTATAGGCTTAAAACAACCGATTTATTTTTAACTAATCAAAATACATGCTCCAAGGTATTTAACACAAAATCCTTAGCTCGGGTTTGTAATTTTTATGAATTATGCAACTAGTAAGCAAGCTATGCGCATAAATCAATTTTGACTCGTTTAGTCGATTTAAGCAACTTAGTCTAAAACTGGCGCTTTTCTTTTCACACTTCGTGATTCCACATTCAAGGTATCTACCTATATTTCCTTATCAATATGCAAGTTTCCAAACAACACATATGGGTCGTTTGCCCAATTTACCCACCAACCCATTGTTACGACGAAGGACTTCCACTAATTAATTGACCAAAATACCACTTTTAACTATAAATCTAATTATGTGTTCCTGGCTCGGGTCATAGCATTGAACCGTTTACATACCTCTTGCTTAAAATGTGACAACTGTCAAAAATCCAGGTATCCGTACAATTAATTAATCTTGATTAGTGCTTAATGACTGTGCTGAAATTTCAATTAACTGCATTTTGATTACTGCCATACACAAACATGTGTATCATACATTGTCAAATGTCATACCAATATTGCGTGAAAGCTATATTGCCTCAAATGATGCATTAAGTACAGTTAGTACAGTTATCTGATAAAGCAGGAATATGTTGACGGAGTTCAGTACATAGGCAGACAGTGTGTTGAGACACAGAATGAGCCAGAGACTAAGTACTACACTAGTATAAAGTGTAGGGAAGTAAGGATCACAAAACTGCTTTTCTAGTGGATAGTTTAAGTGCCAGAAAGTACCTAAAACCCACATAAAGTGTTGAATTCAACAAAATTCAGCATAAATCAGCAATTAAACACACTAATATTATGCAGAAACATGGCTAAATGGTCCTGAATGCTTTCCTAAGTGTCGGGAATCAAAAGTGTCACAAAAGGGTACATAAAGAACACTAAACTGTATAGTTTAGCACTTTAACGAACTAGTATCTAACCGAACAACCGGACACTACCCGGATCACCAAATTTACACTAGAAGCACTGTTTTAACATAAACTTGGTTATAAGAAGAACATGAGGGTCCTAATCTCATTTCTCACAACACACTTGATCTTTCTTCCTCCCTCTTGCTCACTCTCGGCCGAACACCCACACTAACACCACCATCTTCATCCAACTTTCTTCATCCATTTTCCATACATACAAAGGTGCTAGAGGGTGTATAAGGAAGCTTGGTGGCTTTGGATCTTGAAGGACCTCTTTTGCTTGCTTTTATCCACTCATTTTCTTCACTTGATTCATCCCTAGCCTTGAGCTAGTGGTAAGATCCTTGTACACTCCATTTTACTTATATTTTAGTAGGTTAAAAGATGTTACAAGTAACTAATCTTGAAGAACACTAAAGATCATGAGAAGTAAATATGAACATAAGCTTAAAATGTGAAGTAATCTTGATGAATATAAGTTGTTATGCTCGTTGATCATTGATTGTTTGTAGAAATGATGTTGATCATCATATGATCTTGCTAGATCAAGATTGAAAACATAATCTAGCAAGATGTGAGTATAGAACTTGTTGTAGGATGATGGATCATCCACAGATAAAGCATGAACTTGAAAGAAACATAATGTTTTCTTGTAAAGTAATGATCAAAGTACATTGTTAATCTTGTAGATCTAAATATTTCATGGATTACTCTAAAGAAACCAAGTTAAAATATAAGTTTTGTTAAAACTTGGTTCTTACATGAACAAGCACTATTTTTGGTGGTTAAACAAGTGTAGAAACACTTGTGTAACGAGAAAATTTCATAAAGAAACATTTTTGTAAAACATGATTACAAGTTGTAAACATCTAAGTCTTTCAAGAATGATGTTTTTAAATAAACAATCCCACTTTAAAGGGTAACTAAACTCACTAAACAAACTACTAAGTTACTACAAATTTGCATAAACTTTCAAGTTCATGATGTGGTAGATTAAGCATGATTTTGGCAAAATTGGTAAGTATAAGTTGTTTAGAGTTGATTGTAAATTGATTGTGATGATTTTTACAAAAGAAAATGATATGCTTGAAAGCATGGAAACCTCCATTTTTAGGGGAAACTATGGCAAAATTTTCTAAAAATATAAACACTTAGAAAAATATTTTTTTAAACAAATATTTATAAGTGTATTTTAACCATGAGCTTTCCACATAAACCTTGCCATAATTTTTTTTACAAAAAAAGAAGTGTTGGAGGTTGGTTTTTATAAATAAAAGTGGCTAGATATATATTTAGAATATATATATATACATTAAAGACACACATGTGTGATTATTTGTATACTTTGTGTAATAGTTATGTTATTTTAGGTCTAAAAATAATATGACACATCTAAACACCAAGAATTACAATCCAAAATATTACCAAAATTTCAAGGGATAAATATTACCGAACAAGAAATGTAAGTTATAAAATATTCCGGAAAATATGCTCACAAAGTATATATTTTGGTAAATAATATTTTGGATACAAAGGAATGAAAATATGATTTTCACAACTACTTCAGGAGTACATCAGATCTTGACAAGGGAAAAATATAGTATTTTTGACAAATATAAATAAATATATTTTCCTTGGAATTATTAGAAGATATATTATTTTCGGGAAAAATATATATATATTTTTATGAGTAAACTTGAAATACATTATTTTGGATGAAAATAAGTTTATAAATATTTTCTAAGTTAGACTTGAAAATATATGATTTTGGAACTACAAATATTTTTGCCAAAAGAAAAATTATAAATAATTTTTCTAAGTAATATTCCTTAAAATATATATTTTGGAAATATATATTAGATATTTATTAAAGATAATATTCCGGAATAATTAATGCGAAATTAAGTATGAGGATACTTAATAAATACAATAAGGATACGTATTCTCGTACGTATAAATACACAACGGAATACGATCCCAAAATACGGCAAAAATACGCATGTATAAGATACCCCCATCCTTGGGAAGGAAATACAAGTATAAATACTTGGGACGTATTATTACAAAAACATTGTTTAACAATTATTCCAAAATTTATAAATATAATCTAAGTTAAAATATTAATTATTTTAACAAATAATTATGTGACTTGGAATAATATCAAAAGAAACGTATCTCAGAAACATTAATACTAAGCTAAGGCATGGCCCGTTCGTCTAATAGACATTAGTACGTTGTAGGTAGTCGTGTTCACCAGAGAAGTTCGAGTTACGATTGTTGAAGACGCAAGACTGTGAGTTTCGTGTTCCCCCTTTTACTTTAACTGTTTTCAGTTTTATAACATCGAGGGTGAAGTACATGTTACAACTGTTTACAAACGTTATTATTTGGTATGGTTAGCTAAGGAAGGGTACACTTAGATCATGTGAGTGGTGGGTATAACGCTTAATGTGACAACTGTGTTCTGTAGTCGTGGTGCGATATAAAACAATGTTGATTATTAATAAAACAATGTGCTTTGGTGTTATTATATGTGTTTTTGTGTTATTATGTGAGTATTTGTGTTTGGTGATTTTACAATTCGATTCGATTCCGATTTCAAGCTCTAAATCACTTTCTAGAAGGTTATATGCGCACGAATGCGTAAATATAACCAGTTTAACGCAACAAACACTACGGAATAGTGAAATAGGCTTAACATACCTTAAATAACCTCCACATAACTTAGAAATAAGTTTTGGATGGTTTGGTGTGTTGAAATAAAGTTTGTTCGATCGCAGGGACTATTTGTGTCAAACTGTGAAACTATACCGATTTGAATAGTAACGAACACTCCGGAACTTGATCATAAGTTAAACATACCCTAAATAACCTTTACATAGCTTAGAAATAGGCTTTGAGGGGTTCGGTATGCTAAAACAAACTTTATTGATCAATAGGGACTAAAAGCGTCAAAAAGTGCATAAGTTTGCATTTTCGCGCATATCTTACGTTCTGAATACATCCGGACATCCAAAAATTTATGTAAGCATTAAAATATTATGTTTTAGTGTTTGGCATAATAAAAATCCATTCGTCGCGCAATTTGGTTCGTTTTTGTGTTCGTTACGACTCCCGTCGTAATTAACCGAACAACGCAATCGTACGACCAAACGAGCCGACATCTGAGATATTTTTGAGCATATTTCAAGTTCCCTATACTTTAACTTCATTTTAGAGCCTTAAAATGGGGTTAACGGGGTTTAAACGTGCCAAAAATGCTTAAAAATCAAGTTTGGGGCTTCAGGGGCCTGTTCTGCCATTTTTCAAACTTGGCTGATCTGCACAAGGCTTACGGACCGTAAGCACATCTCCATACGGTCCGTAAGGACCTCCCAGATCAGCAGAATGTGTTCTCCAGCTTGTTCCAGCTGTTACACACTTATGCTCATGGTTTTGGCCATTCTATGGGCTGGTTTGAAGGCTCCCATGGTATTCAAATCAGTGGGTATGATGTGTAGGGCTAGGATCGAAGCTCGGTTTCCAAAAAACGATCCTAACGGTTGTGGATTTCCTATAAATACCCAACCCCCACTTCATTCATTCCCACATTTGATCTGAGTTTTTCTCTAAGTGGTTGTGTTTGTGCACTTCCTACCTGAGATTTACTTGGAATCAAACCTTGCGGGGACCTTCTGTAAGTATTCTTTCGCGTTTTTCGTTCATTTCTATCGTTAAAGTCAAACTGTGTTTGACTTTCTGCTTTGACCAGTTTATGGTCAACGCGAAGTTCGTTTGAACTTCATAACGTGAGCGTAATCACGATGGTTATAGTCCCTAGTGACTATACCTACTGATTACCACGTTATCTAGGCTCAGTGGCGAGTCGTAGTTTCGGCCAAAATGCGTTTTCTCGCGTATTTTGTAACCAAACTACTCTAGGATGTCAAAATTGTTTGTTTTGATATCAAAACCTGTTTTCTAACTTAACTAAACATGTTTCGACATGTTTAGCTCGTCACTTGTTAGTTTAGTGCTTATGTAGAGTCGTAAGTCAAGCGGACTAAACACCCACTTAGACTTTCGAACACGACCCGTTTGGTCGATCATTAGGATCTGACCAAACGCGTCTAGTGACCATAGTAGCATAGGGAATAACCTTCCAGGGTTATACCTTATGGTCACTTAGGTTTGATTAGTCGCATGATAAGTAGTTTATGTGCCCTTGGTAAATTACCAAAATACCCTTTTCATACATAATTGGTAATTAAGAATATGTAGCTTAAACTTTTGACACGTAACTGATTATGTAACATAATTAAACATGTATGGGCATATAATACATGTCATAGGACTAGTTAGACGTCTCGAACGCGCTTTTGCGTGCACGACGCGTTAAAGTAGCGTAAGCTACCTTAATGGGTCGCGATGGGTCGAAAGCACTTAGGTTAGGTTCCGATTTAGAATGTAGGCTTTGTTAAACCATATCACATGAGTTCCAACACTCATTTGGTTTACAAGACCTCATTCTGTCCAATCTTCCGATTTAGGCGTCTATTGTTTGACTAGTGGTTCGATTATTAGGAGCTACTTGATTTCTCTGGTTTGCTCGAGTTTGTTGAAGTTCTATTTGATCGAGGATACTTTGCACTACATGTGAGTACATAGTTCCCCTATTTTACTGTTTTTAAATGTTTTGGGGTGATTCATATGTACGAAATGTTTTCAAGGTTTAAACGATGATTTCTAAAACGATTAAAACGATTTTTACTAAACTAATAACGATTTCAATAATGTGAACGAAACTTGATGGTTGTAGTTACATAACAAATGACATTCATTAATTTTGGCCGAACCGACCAGTATTAGGTTATGGTACCGTAGGATCTGACAAATCCCGTTACTTTACTACACCCATGGTTATGTGTGGGGGTTGTGGGTAGCGACTGAATCTGATATTTGTTAACTTACCCTTTGGTGGTTTGTTAATACGAGAATGAGTTGATCGATGGACGAGTCACGAAGGTTTGAATGTTGTTAGTGAGACGACCATAAATAGTTTTTCACAATTAAAACGAGGATGATTTAAACGATTCTAAACGAGTTAACGATTTTCAAACGATTTTAAACAATTTGGGTGAACGATTGGTTTTTGATTAGTGTTTAGATAACGGGACGGGTGTAATGTGATGAAAGCATGGTGGATACGCCGCTGGTACTTCCTATATATAAGTGTTTTCATCATATTACATATCGTGGCGTTATTTAGTTCACTGGGGTAAACGATTTTGAAACGATATCATACAACGATGTTTTACTAAGAGATATAAACTAGATGAGTTTTTAACAAGTTTTTACAAGATGTTTTACAAGTTGGTTTTCTTAAACAAATGTTTTTGGGTTAAGAAGCATGGCTACGAGATTTTATAAATCATAATCAACTTGATTTGAGTTGGTTAACTATGTTGCAATACATTTTTCAAAACAAGGTTTGTATTTTGATTCTTGTAGTCTAATAAAGTACCGCAACATATAAACGAGCCATGATTCCGATACTCTTACAAAACCTATGTACTCGCCAGCATTTCTTTGCTGACTAAGTTTTTACATATGTTTCAGGTGTCGATGCTTGATTGATTTCTAGGATGCATGCGTCACATAGGATCTGGACAAGGCCTTAGTGACATAATAACTATGATAGACGATATAAAACTTGTTTGTTCTATGTGTTAAGACAATGTAATGTTTAATATTATCAATAAAACGAAACTATTTTTGAATCCATAGTTGTGAAACAATTATTCTGTTGCAACACTCCCCGACGTTTCCGCCACGGTTATTGTCCTACGTGGTCGGGGTGTGACAGAAAAAAGTTGGTATCAGAGCCAATGGTTATAGGGAATTAGGTTATTAGTAATACTTTGACCTAGACTATAACTTTTAGGACCCCAACGCAAGTTTTCTTGCGTTTAGATTTTAAAACAATACCGTCACCTATGATAACCACAATGAGAACGCTAAGTTCGAATCCGTTTTGAAAACTAATCATCCGTTCTAGGATGATTTATTACTAGGTTTTGAACCCTTTGTTATAAGGTTTTGAACCCTTTAAGTTTTCGAAATCTCGTCAGAGTTTGGGTCTAAATAGTGTGAACACGTGCAAACTGGAAGAGTGGGTGCCTGTACTCTGAGTTTTCTGTCTAAGGCTAGAGTGTTCGTACAAATCCGCAGTATCGGACCAGTCACTCTTACCTGGGAACTCTTGGGGTGAGTGTCCACTTATAGGCGAGCATGTCTTCGGCGATACATTATTTTTGATCTATTTACTTTGATTAGTCACTCCGTTTCGTTTGTTTGTTCGAGGTAACGAACAAATGATCGCCTTTCTGCTATTTTGAAGGTATTTTCAATACCTCGTTTTCTTTTCAACCTCACTCGTTTCTCTTATGTCCTTATTAGACAATGCCTCCTCGTCGTGAAGCACAATCTTTCACTATTGAAGAAATCGCAGCCCTGGTCTCTCAGCAAGTGGCTGCTGTACTTCCAGGCGTTGTGACCCAAGTCCACGAGGTATACAACAACAACAATAACAACAATGCGCCGTGCAACTTCAAGAGCTTCAATTCTGCTAAGCCTCTAAGGTTTTCTGGGTCGCAAGGAGCAACTGCGCTCTTGCAGTGGTTTGAGAGTATCGAGAGCACATTCCGACACGTCCAGTGTCCGAATGCACGGAAGGTTGAATTTGCTTCTAGTGTGTTTTAGAAGCGAGCGCTTACCTGGTGGAATGGTGTTATGCACGATAGGGGTTCCGAAGTGGCATTGGCACAAACGTGGGATGAGCTTCGGGCTCTCATGATGAAAGAGTTTTGTCCCCGTCACGAGATTCGGGCTTTGGAACGAGAGTTTGATGATTTAAAGCAAGATGGGGCTGAACACTGTGCGTACACGGATCGTTTTGAGGAACTCAGTCTGTTGTGTCCCACCATGGTTACCCCTCTAGAGAAGGCAATCGAGAGATATATCGATGGTTTGACCGATTCCATTCAGGATATTACGATCGGTGTTAATCCTACTACCCTTCGTCAAGCAATCGAGTTGTCTGCTACCCTGACTGAATCTCAAGTCAGGAAGGGTAAACTCACCCGCAAGGGTGATAAAAAGAAGGCGACTGATTCTGGAAAAGACAAGAAAAAGGGTAAGGGTAAGGATAAGGAAGATGAGACGACAAAGAAGTCGAGGAAGCGGAAGGATGCTCAGAATTTCGCTGTTACGGCACAGACTAATCAGAACCCACCGGCTCAGCCTCCTGCGAAGAAGGCATATGCAGGTACCGCACCTCATTGTGCACGCTGCAACGGTCACCACGTTGCACACCAAGCTTGCAAGCAATGCACAACGTGTGGTAAGCTTGGGCATTTGGCCAATATTTATCGTCTGGGACAAAATTAGGCTGCTTAGGTTCAAGCTCCGGTTCAGGGGAATGCTGCAAGATTCCCACCGGGTTCGTGTTTCAATTGCGGAGAGTTTGGTCACTACCGCAACAACTGTCCAAGACTGGTGAATGCAAACGCGAATGCTAATGCAAACCCGAATGCGAACGTCAACGTCAATGTGAATCCAGCACGTGGACGAGTGTATAATATCAATGAGGCAATCAACGATGCAACAGTGAACGATTAGTATTTTGTATTTCCTCTGGTTGCTATCTTTTAACATTTAAGGACAATGCGGTTATTATATAAATAAAAATTTGTGGTTTTTATTTTTGTGAACCAATGCAATTGTATGAATGTTTGATGCAACCTTATGATGTCAATACAAAAACAAACCACTCGTGTGATTTTGTCATCTTTTTTTTTTATGATCACTTGTGATCTCCCCTAGAACCTTAAACGCCCGTTTCTTTTGAGAAACAAGAGCCCAAAGCTATCTACGAAAAAGATATGTTGCTTTCCTAGCACATGTCACCGAGGAGAAAGTCAAGAGCAAGAGTATTCAGGATATTCCGACTGTTCGGGATTATCCAGAGGTGTTTCCTGATGAACTGCCTGGTTTGCCTCCAGTTCGTCAAGTCCTGTTTCATATTGACCTTGTACCCAATGCCAACCCGTCTGCGAAAGCACCTTATCGTCTTGCACCGTCGGAGATGCAAGAGTTATCGAAACAGCTTCAAGAGTTATCTGATAAAGGATTCATCTGTCCGAGCTTTTCGCCTTGGGGAGCTCCTGTCCTCTTCGTGAAAAAGAAAGATGGACCTTTTCGAATGTGTATCGATTATCATGAGCTGAATAAGCTCACCATCAAGAATCGTTATCCCCTACCTCGAATAGATGATCTCTTCGACCAGCTGCAAGGTGCTTCATGCTTTTCCAAAATCGATCTGCGTTCTGGGTATCATCAACTTCGTATTCTCGAAGAAGATATTCCCAAAACTGCTTTCCGCTCAAGATATGGGCACTATGAGTTCACTGTCATGCCCTTTGGTTTGACAAATGCTCCAGCCATCTTTATGGACTTAATGAATAGGGTCTATAAACCTTATTTAGACAAGTTTCATCATTGTGTTCATCGACGATATTTTTGTCTATTCGAAGTCTCGAGCCGAGCACGAGCAACACCTTCGCTTAACATTGGAACTCCTGAAGAAGGAACAACTTTTCGCTAAATTCTCCAAGTGTGAATTCTGGCTTAAAGAAGTTTAATTCTTGGGTCATATAGTCAATGAGCAGGGTATTCATGTGGATCCATCCAAGATTTGTTGCTATTAAAGACTACAAAGATTCGATCTTTTCTTGGTCTTGCTGGTTATTATCGTCAATTCAATTTCAACTTCTCGAATCGCGGTTCCACTCACTGCTTTGACTCAAAAGAATAAGCCTTTTGAGTGGGGACCCAAACAAGAAGAAGCGTTCCAAACGCTTTTTGATCTTCAAACTCGTGTTCTTCTAGCTCAGCAATTTTGTGTTTCACAAAATTTAATGGGTACGGAATTACCACATCAGCTTGAGCTCGAAACGAAGGACGATGAGTTGCTCTATTTCAAGGATCGTTTGTGGATTCCAAAACAAGACGACCTTCGCACCTTGGTAATGGACGAATCTCGCAAGTCTCGATATTCTATCCATCCTAGTGCTGATAAAGTGTACAAGGATCTTCATACTCAGTGCTAGTGGCCGGGTATGAAAAAGGATGTTGCCTTGTATGTATCAAAATGCCTAACTTATCTTAAAGTCAAGGCTGAACATCAACGACCTTCTGGTTTGCTTGTACAACCAGAGATACCGGTTTGAAAGTGGGAGAGCCTTGCGATGGATCTCATCACTATGTTGCAGCATATATCTAAAAGTCACGATGCTATTTGGGTTGTTATCAATCGATTAACGAAATCAGCTCATTTTGTTCCAATTCGCAAGGTCCTATCTGCTGATAAACTTGCAAAAATTTATGTTGATGAGATTATATCACGACATGATGTTCCTTTGGATATTCACCCGACTTTTCATGTGTCCAATTTGTGAAAGTGTTTGGCTGACGCTGATCTTCACATTCCTCTCAACGATATTCGAATCAATGAAACAATGCACTTTGTCAAGAAACCCGTGGAGATCATGGACCGTACTTTCAAACAGTTGAAGAACAAACGGATTCGAATGGTAAAAATTCGCTGGGAATCCAAACGTGGCCCAGAGTTTACTTGGGAACGTGAGGACCAGATGAAGGCGAAATATCCGCATTTGTTTTCACAAGCTTCCTCTAGTTAAAATTTCGGGACGAAATTTCCTGAAGTAGGGGAGACTGTGACAATTGTGTTCTGTAGTCGTGGTGCGATATAAAACAATGTTGATTATTAATAAAACAATGTGCTTTGGTGTTATTATATGTGTTTTTGTGTTATTATGTGAGTATTTGTGTTTGGTGATTTTGCAATTCGATTCGATTCCGATTTCAAGCTCTAAATCACTTTTTGGAAGGTTATATGCGCACGAATGCGTAAATATAACCAGTTTAACGCAACAAACACTCCGGAATAGTGAAATAGGCTTAACATACCTTAAATAACCTTCACATAACTTAGAAATAAGTTTTGGATGGTTTGGTGTGTTGAAATCAAGTTTGTTCGATCGCAGGGACTATTTGTGTCAAACTGCGAAACTATACCGATTTGAATAGTAACGAACACTCTGGAACTTGATCATAAGTTAAACATATCCTAAATAACCTTTACATAGCTTAGAAATAGGCTTTGAGGGGTTCGGTATGCTAAAACAAACTTTATTGATCAATAGGGACTAAAAGCGTCAAAAAGTGCATAAGTTTGCATTTTCGCGCATATCTTACGTTCTGAATACATCCGGACATCCAAAAATTTATGTAAGGATTAAAATATTATGTTTTAGTGTTTGGCATAATAAAAATCCATTCGTCGCGCAATTTGGTTCGTTTTTGCGTTCGTTACGACTCCCGTTGTAATTAACCGAACAACGCAATCGTACGCCCAAACGAGCCGACATTCGAGATATTTTTGAGCATATTTCAAGTTACCTATACTTTAACTTCATTTTAGAGCCTTAAAATGGGGTTAACGGGGTTTAAACGTGCCAAAAATGCTTAAAAATCAAGTTTGGGGCTTCAGGGGCCTGTTCTGCCATTTTTCAAACTTGGCTGATCTGCACAAGGCTTACGGACTGTAAGCACATCTCCATACGGTCCGTAAGGACCTCCCAGATCAGCAGAATGTGTTTTCCAGCTTGTTCCAGCTGTTACACACTTATGCTCATGGTTTTGGCCATTCTATGGGCTGGTTTGAAGGCTCCCATGGTATTCAAATCAGTGGGTATGATGTGTAGGGCTAGGATCGAAGCTCGGTTTCCAAAAAACGATCCTAACGGTTGTGGATTTCCTATAAATACCCAACCCCCACTTCATTCATTCCCACATTTGATCTGAGTTTTTCTCTAAGTGGTTGTGTTTGTGCACTTCCTACCTGAGATTTACTTGGAATCAAACCTTGCGGGGACCTTCTGTAAGTATTCTTTCGCGTTTTTCGTTCATTTCTATCGTTAAAGTCAAACTGTGTTTGACTTTCTGCTTTGACCAGTTTATGGTCAACGCGAAGTTCGTTTGAACTTCATAACGTGAGCGTAATCACGATGGTTATAGTCCCTAGTGACTATACCTACTGATTACCACGTTATCTAGGCTCAGTGGCGAGTCGTAGTTTCGGCCAAAATGCGTTTTCTCGCGTATTTTGTAACCAAACTACTCTAGGATGTCAAAACCGTTTGTTTTGATATCAAAACCTGTTTTCTAACTTAACTAAACATGTTTCGACATGTTTAGCTCGTCACTTGTTAGTTTAGTGCTTATGTAGAGTCGTAAGTCAAGCGGACTAAACACCCGCTTAGACTTTCGAACACGACCCGTTTGGTCGATCATTAGGATCCGACCATAAATAGTTTTTCACAATTAAAACGAGGATGATTTAAACGATTCTAAACGAGTTAACGATTTTCAAACGATTTTAAGTAATTTGGGTGAACGATTGGTTTTTTATTAGTGTTTAGATAATGGGACGGGTGTAATGTGATGAAAGCATGGTGGATACGCCGCTGGTGCTTCCTATATATAAGTGTTTTCATCATATTACATATCGTGGCGTTATTTAGTTCACTGGGGTAAACGATTTTGAAACGATATCATACAACGATGTTTTACTAAGAGATATAAACTAGACGAGTTTTTAACAAGTTTTTACAAGATGTTTTACAAGTTGGTTTTCTAAAACAAATGTTTTTGGATTAAGAAGCATGGCTACGAGATTTTATAAATCATAATCAACTTGATTTGAGTTGGTTAACTATGTTGCGATACATTTTTCAAAACAAGGTTTGTATTTTGATTCTTGTAGTCTAATAAAGTACCGCAACATATAAACGAGCCATGATTCCGATACTCTTATAAAACCTATGTGCTCGCCAGCATTTCTTTGCTGACTAAGTTTTTACATATGTTTCAGGTGTCGATGCTTGATTGATTTCTAAGATGCATGCGTCACATAGGATCTGGAAAAGGCCTTAGTGACATAATAACTATGATAGACGATATAAAACTTGTTTGTTCTATGTGTTAAGACAATGTAATGTTTAATATTATCAATAAAACGAAACTATTTTTGAATCCATAGTTGTGAAACAATTATTCTGTTGCAACACTCCCCGACGTTTCCGACACGGTTATTGTCCTACGTGGTCGGGGTGTGACACTTAAGGCCATCAATCCTCGTAGTAGGACCGAGGGACATCAGTGATAGATCTATTTGGGTGTAGCGAGCCCCGCCCATGTTGGACCAGGGCTTGGCCCATGGGTAGACTATGTCTTACAGCCGGAAGCCCGATGCAAATCTGCTAGGTTTGAGCTTTCCTGCATCACGTCACACATATCAATGGCCTTACAAACCATTGGTGATCTGTTTTCCTTGTTTCTTTCATACCGGGATTTACAAACTTACATTCATACTTACAATGGTTTCAAAGGTTTATTCATACACACAAACAAACACACGAACTCGCTCAACTTTTGTTGATTTTTTTTTCAAAATACATGTATTTCAGGGAATTAGTGTAACACCTCGAAGATTCGTGTCCAATAATGTATCGACACGTGTCATGAGCTTTAAACATGTAATAGATCTCTTTAGAAGGACTAAAGTTGACAAACGAAGAAACTATGTGAATATAAGGGTTCAAAGTGTCAACGATGGATAAATATACTTCACAATAACCCCACATGATGTTTATACCCTTAAACGAATAAATCATGGATCATACGAAGCTAATTGTGAAAGAAAGTGGGAGATTACAAACTACGGGGGGTTAAATGTGTCAACATGTTTAGAGTATACCACTGAGTGATCTTTTAGCAAACCCGAAGCTTTGTGATTATTAATTATGCTCACTAGAATAAGTGATTAAAATTTCACAAAGTTTCGGTAAAGAATGAGGAAGTTATGACAATATTCATATACGAAGGGTTAAAAGCGTCAACGTTGAAATTTATTACTTTTTGGGTAAACATAAAGTGACCAAGGACTTAACGAAGTGGGTAAAAGTCTTGAAGCCCTTGTAAGTAAATGTGAAGGGGCCATAGTGCAAGAAACAAAGTTGGATTGCCCTTTCGAAGAACCAAGAGCCAAGATGTAATAATTGGAAAGTTTGGAATCTGATCAGAAGACCCATACGGGCCGCGTAAGCCTTGTTAAGGCCTTATGCGGGCCACCTGACTTGCCCAGATACAGAAAAACGTTGGCAGCAGCCTGTTTAGCTTTCTAACCGACTTAGAACGATATTTTCACAGCATGGGCGACCCCTAAATAACCCCTAGGCCCTTAGGGACATCTGTGGATAATCCATGGCCATTGCTAGGCTTGTGTGTCAATGATCTAGTGAGTTTTGAACACTATATAAAGGCCCTTCTTGCAACCATTTTGATCACACCTCACTTCTTGCAGATCCTAAGCCTTCCTAATCGTGCATAGGACTTCAGTAAGTATGCTTAACCTTTTTTAGTTGAGTTTTCACTTAGTTTTAGCTTAAAAGTCAAACCGTCATAATTAACGGTTGACTTAGCGATTAATCACTAATGGTCCAGTGATTAGTCGAATTGAAAGTAGTTATAAGTTGGTAATTATGTGGGCAGTAAACCCTTAAGGGGGCACCCTCTGATTCCCGCTCTAACTAGATCAAATGTCGGGTCAAAGTTGTTTAGAAAAAGTCAACAGAATGCTAATTTTCGAATTACGAACAGCTTGATGCACTATCTCCCTTCAACCCTTTGAGCGAAATACGGCAAAAGGAACGCATAATTAACAATGTAGAAGGCATATAACCTATTTTATCACTCATATAACTTGGTAATAAGTATAAGAACTGGTCTAAGCTTTTGTGATCCGACAATTTTCTGTTTTGACCCGGTTCGGAACCGAAAGTCGCAAAACTTTGACTTTTGCTTTGACTTCAGTTCTGATCCATTTTAATAGAGTCTAGAAATGCCTTAGGACTTCCTTAGAACCAGGTTACATGATAGTATAACCCTCTGTGACTGGTTCATTGATTGTCCGAGTCGTTTGCACATTTCCGTTAAATGCTTAAAAGTTGAGTATAATGCCCTTTTGATCATAAAACGAGAATTTTGGGAATGTGAGAGAGCAAAAATCTTTGTTACTGATTTATAAACATGTCCCTAAAGTTTCATAACGGTTCGAGGTCCAGAATAGGAGTTATGCTAAATAGCGCAATTAAGAAACTTTTGTTAATTAAACGACGCACTTAGCATAAAGCCTATCTAAAACCCAATTTTGACACCAAACCTTTTACACACTGATATAATATAATATTTTGAGATTTTTAAAGATTTTTAATTATTTTTAACCTGCTCATAACCTAAGGTTATGGCATTAATTCGGTAAATACCGATTATACCCTTTTCAGGCATAAAATGAGTTCTACATAGTATTTTGACACAAATCCAATAGCTACTGATTTTATATGATAAATAAAGTATTTTGAACTATATAACCTGATCAGAAACCTCAGATTTCCTGTATAACCCGGAAATCGCTTAAAATGGCTTTTTTCGCATATTAAACACCTAGTATAGGTTTAAAACCATTTTCTCATATAACGATTTATTACCTACTGATGTAACTTGTTAAAGTAAGTGGTTTTACTGATCGCTTCATACCCGAACAACAGAATTATAATTAATCTCTTTTATAATCTTTGAAATGACCAAAATACCCCTACGGGGCGTATTATGGGATTAAACTCGTTTTGGGCATGATGGAAGATATCCTACTGATATCACAACATATTTAGGGCATATTAACTTAGGGAACCTGTATAGGACTATTACGGTTACCCGTTACGCTATTTACGCGTTCGGTTCGGTTTATGTAACTAGTTTGCATAAATCAGCCGAAACGGGTCAACCCTTGTCGTTTTTATCTCAAAATCCGGAATGTGGTTAGATTACCCATATTATACAAGTCTTCAAACTTGTCGGGTCTAGATCACATTCTATTCCAGTCTTCGCTTAATCACGCGTTCTAATAGGTTGTTAAAAACCTTCGTTCCAGATTAGGAGCCCAGTAAAAGCTATCTGTACTTGCTGAATTGATATACGGTTGGGATTGAATTTATATTTAGCTCAGGTAAATACTTTTAACTATTTTCCCTTACACGGGCTTGGGGTACGGTATATAAAATACCGCTTGGTCGGGCATTTGACCTTAATCGATTGGTGGTTAAGTATTATCAAGATGACCTATTTAAAAATTTGTTTTGTTTGTTTTACGCCTTTGGGAGTTTAATGACCATGTCCCGGATATCCTTGGCATCATTCATGAAATGGCCACGACCTAAGCACGGGGTGTAGGCGTACACCTGACAGCTGCATATGTAAAAACTGGTATCCCACTTAAAGGAATAACCTTGTGGGCATTATACCTGTGGTGTGTCTAGTAGTCTATAACCCGGCATGATCCGGGCAACTGAATGCATAACAAACTTGTAATTCTTTACAAGTATTATATTCAAATAATTATCCCAAGTTATAAAGAGTTTGTGCCACATGCATTCAAATCAATTTTATTAAACTTTTCAAAATGAGTCAGTTAATTGTATTTACCAGTGTAAACTGATGTATTTTCCAAAAAGGCTAAATGCAGGTACTATACATAATAGGCTGGCTACTCCAGGCATCAATAATCAAGTCTCGCAAGCTTTAGATGTTAAAGTCTGTTGAACAGTGTTATCTTTCTATTTTAGATCCACCTGTGGATCCATCTTACATTCCGTTGTAATATTTGATATTACTTTATATCGGGTTGTAATATATTTATCTTTTGCTTCCGCTGTGCATTTATATATTGTGTTGTTTGACTATGATGATATCATGTCACACCACCAAAATCCACCAGCGGAGTATCACCGCAGGAGGCGTGACTGACCAGGATCCAAGCCGCCAATCATATAGAACTCATAAATGTAATTAAATAAAACTCTTATTTATTATCTATTGACATTAAGTGTACAACGTTACAAACAATTCACAGTATACAGCGGAAGCATAATTCATTCGTTAAGTGTTTATAAAACATTAGTCTTGTGTTGCGATTCCATGTATCACGACCCATGACCACTCCAGCCTCCCAGACAACAAGTGCCAACAATATGCACCTAAAGACCTGCAAGGCATGTAACAACAAATCAACAACAAAGTTGAGCGAGTTCACAGTTGGGTGTTCGTTTTAAGTTGTTTCAAAAACATGGTTTTTCTTTAGCTGGCTTACTTGCCGTGGGGGTTACCCATAGTTGAAAATATGATTAACCAATTCCTTCTTTCCCAAACCATAACCAGTGGGGGCTTCCCCATGTGAACCACTAGACCCGTTGCCATATCGACCACTGACTGAAGTAAGTTGGTGCCCTAGCGTCAATGTCTATCATCATTGACGTGCCCAGATCCATTAGTTCACGCCCGTCCTCTGCGGCACGGTGTGAGGCTTGTCAAACCTAAATAGCGCTATCTAACTAATGACCCGCTCGCCATTGGCCCGACGATTTCGTCGATATAAAAATGAGGGACTTCATGATAGAGTTTTTGGTCTAGCATCAGTGTTGTCACCCTTCAATAAAGAGGATGTGTACGTAATCCCCAAACCAGGAGACTACGCAGGTTCCGATTAAGTTCTTAGTACGTGTTGTCACCCTTCAATAAAGAGGGTGTGTACGTGTTCCAAACTAGGAGATCACGCAGTTTCAGTTCAAATCCTTTACCCATTCCCAACCCCTGGGAATACCATGCCTTGTAGAAAGTGTGAACTCACCTTGGTTTTGCTCGGTAAGATAATGTACTTCTAACTTTAATTAATGGTTAGACCCGTTACACGCGACCTAAAATATAATGTCATGTAAATGAGTATACGAGTAGAGTTCTGCTTTACCCTAGAGTCCAAACAATCTGACATTTATTGTGATCTGAATACGAGTTTTTATACAGTAGCACATAGCATTCACAATGGGTTTCTCTTATTTTATAATTTGAGATAAAAGGCCCACATCCAAACTTCCATTTACATACCCGGCCAGTTTGTCTCTTTACTACATAACCCGAATATACTAGTATATTTAACTATACCAACTCAACCCACCACAATTTATATTACATAAAAATTTCATTCATTACATAAAGTCAAACACTAAATTCCATCACTTTAAATACTCACCAATAATTAGGATCATGGGCTTATATTAAAAATGCCACCAATATATGATCATGTAATTTGGAACATAATATGCAGACCGTATGCAATTCAACAATTCATTATTTACTCAAATGTTGGTCATCACATGCATTAAAAGTTTAGTGGTCGAGACCCTTAACCCACCAATCATCAACCTAGAATAACCACTACAAGGTCATCGGTTTACACAATCTGATCATACAGGAAATCACGTGAACCCATAAGTGATCATCGAGTCAAATAAAATCATTATCATAACACAACCTGCAGGCACAGATCATCGATTTATGTTACCCTATTGCAACCCTAAATCACAGTAAATCTCATGATTCCTATCATCAATCGCTAACATATTGCACATAATTGAAACAATCATTATAACCTTCGCTAAAACTCATCATTTAATTATCCAACTTACGTGTATGGCAATTATCATATCATCGTCCTATGCATCAGCTATTAACAATATATATATTACATCAACAGTCCATAATCATTCTTTTCAACAATTTCGAACAATATCACACAATCTTTTGAACCTTATGGATGTCAAACAAACAGCTAACACTCATGTATACTTAAACTTAAAATCTCGTAACATAAGACACACCTAGACACCTACCTGCTGTGCTCGAGTCATGGCTATCGTAGTTCCCGTCGCCGAGGTCCAGCACCAACAACCATCGTCAACTGATGCCCTCCCGTGTCTTCGTTTGACCGGAAACACCACCGTCGTCTGAGCCGAAACCGCCACTCGCTCCCTACTTGTCTTCCTCCTGCTCGGTGATTCCCCACAGCCCCGAACCACCTCCGTTGCTGACCGCCAAGACTCTACCGCCTCAATGGTGGTGTGCGACCATCTGATGAGGGGAAGGTGAGAGTCATAAGATGAAGAGGGGTTTGAGGGTGTTTGTCGGACGGAAGAAGGGCGCCAGAAATTCAGCTCCAGCCACCGGAAAATCTGAATGAGAGAGAGAGATGGCTGTGCTTGCATGGTGTGGGGTTTTTTGTTTTTAAACGAGGGGTGGAAAGGATGATAGGTTTATATAGGCTACGGTTTAGGTTTAAGGAGTTGGGTTGGGCCTGGCCTAAGTGCGCAAACCCGCTAATTATCGTATTACTTTAAAACGACCTTGTTTCTAAATAATAACATGTAACGATTAATATAATATGTTCATGTGTACGCTAAATTACATACGGCCGGTTCAGGTTATCCGTTAAGCGGTCCGTTTCTCTCGTCGCAAGTTATCATTATTTATTAAACAATAATAATATAATAATAATAGTGAGTACGAACATTAATAAAACACCCTTATCTTGATGATTGGGATCGAGAGTACGGGTTGCCACATTCTCCCCATGTTACAGGAATTTCGTCCTCGAAATTTAAGCTAAGACATACGTTGCGCTCTTATTTACAAATTTGTTAATAACCTTATTGTTGTACATAAATACACATAGTTTCACGAAAGTCCACAAAACAAATCATGCAAGACACATAGCACATAAAGTCATGAATCACGTAAAGTCACGTAGCCACGTATCACGTAAAGTCACGTAATTATCATAACATGGAAATTCACATAATTTAAACTTATCTCACATAACAGGGGATATTACATAAATTATATCTATTTACTTCAGAATACCATGTCGTGAGTGTATGTGAAATTTCGAGTCACTTGGTTTACCCTAGCTTAAGCGTAATGCCTTAACGGAGTTAACGGAGTTTGTGTTCACTCTGTGAAGGCTGGGTGTCACATCTTCCCCTAGTTAAAAGAATTTTCGTCCCGAAAATTTAAACTACATTGTTCTAAGATGATGGCTGAAGGTTTGTTCTTAAATGACTGGGGATACGTGCGCATAATATGGTCTCCCCATTCCTGAGTAAACCCACGTGCCACGACGTGAGTTCTAACGGACTCGATCAATAGTTAACTTACAACGCTTGAGGGTTATGGTCTTACTCGGTCCCTCAACGAAGTGATAAAGTTGAGTTTATTAGCTAATCATCGAAGTTATACCAATACATCTAAAAAATATTCCTCCATGGTTATTAGTTCAAAACCTTGTCAACAAAAATGGTCGATTCATGCGATCCCTGAAGCTGCTGGTGTGTTGATCAACTCAATGATCATGATGTACAAAGTTGAAATGGCTGCAATGCATTCGATATGCTGTTCTAAGAGCATTCTCCTCTTGGAGTTCCATCTAATGATAGTTCGTTCACTAGCCAATCCTCGAATGGAAGCTCGTTCTTCGCAATTGGTTAACAGGGTGTTACCACATGGTCGAAGCGAACGGTTCTACACTGTCACCTTGTTGAGTTCTCGATAATCAGTACACATCTCCAACGATACAACCATTCTTCCTGGATATAACTAGGGCTCCCCAAAGCAAAAACTAGGGCCAACCAAGCTCCTGTCCAACAGTCCCTGTTGTTGATTTGACAACTCTCGCAACCCTCCGGGTGCAAGACGGTAAGAGGTACGAAGAATCAGGGCTGCCTCTGGCGTGAGATCGAACTGAGAGTCTGTCTACTAGTTGTGGAAGTAAACCTGATAGTTCCTCACGTAGCATGCTGAGTGGAATCACGAAGTACTGGTGGATCCTCGATCCTCTTTTCCTTAGCCTTGACATCAGTAACGAGTGCTATCATAGCGGATTAATCCTTCCGTGGACACTTCAGGCCTTTACTGCTGAATTGATGCTAACCTCTGCACCACTCTGACGCGTTAGAATAGATAACAATCCTTCACTAGGAGGGGGATACGTAGAATCTTCTCTTCACAGGGTACATCTAACAAGAACAACAGAAGAGAGGTCGATGTCGAACACTTGTCCCACAAGGTCTAGTTGCATCCCAACGATCATATGAGGTTTCCCTTTTCTTGCCATCAGCCGATTCCACAACAGGTTAGGTTTCAAGAAGCATCAGGGTCAAGCAAAACAGTGGCGGAGTGATTAGTCACCAAGAACACGTAGGCCACCATGTTGTTATAATCCCGACGTCGCCCACGCCAACCCCCAATGTCCTTCCACGAGTACCACTTCCAGTGTTGTTGCTACTGCTACTAGGATTCCCAAAACTGCCATTGCTCCATGGGTTGTTGGCGTCCTTACTTAACATCGGCCAGTCCTTGTTGAAGCCACCATCATTTCCATGCCGAAAGTCATGGTTTGCGAGTACCTTGATGTCATCGTGACTGTTACTTCTAATGTCGTTGCTCGAAACGGAGTCCTGCGGCGTTTCGCCATTAGGGTCCATCCTTTCACATTTCGTGCCACGTCTTAAGGCACTACTCCTGGGGCGGGCAGTTACACATTCCATACCATGGGCGATTGTCATCGTTTATGTCCCGATTAATTCGTAAAAGTTGACTCCCATGAGTCGCTGGCTGGGGTTAAGGATTCGATTGGAGTCAAATCACTGTTGTTCGTTGCTGGTAACTAGGGTCGTTCAAATGCTGAGGTCCATCGTTCTTGCAAGATGACTGAGTAATACACGGTATGATACGAGAGTGTTGCAAAAGTGATCGCATTTCAAAATTCTTAGGCATCAATACGTTAAGCTCCAGCAAACGAAGAAAGGTGAGAAAGATATAGACCAATCATTGTCGTTGCAACATCCAGCTCGGGGACGTTCGTACAAGCACCCAACATTACACACAGTTCGCTAGGCGTTCAGATGGGTGTTCAGTTAATACTCGATAGCATCGAGATTCGAAATGATCCAGAGAGGAATGAAAAGTTCACGTTCGAGTAGGGTACAATCACTACCATGACCCCTATAAGTTTGTTACGTTTCTCATCTATCAGATAACGGAACAGAACCCCTTTTTCACTTGTTAAACCTCACTGGGACTTGCATGCACCCCACATTATTATTATGTGTGCACCCACAATAATATTGTGATTTGCATGCTCATCTCAGCTCCTCTTAACTCATGTCAAATGGTTCCTCAAACTCGAGTAGCAACCAAAGAGCATCACGAAACGTAAGTCATGAATGTTTAGGGAAATACCACCCTATCAGTCACATAACACATGCTAGTAATACATGAATTCATACTGTTGTGCTAAACGTACGATCACATGCAATATCATATGTAAGTGTTCACTGGTTATGCAGTACAATCAGTATACGAGAGACAAACCTTGCAATCTGGAGCTGAGTGTCATGGTCGGATTCACGTTTTCAGAACTGTTCGGTTATAGTCTGGTTTTACAAAAAACGTTTTTCCCCTTTTTAAAACCAAGTTCACTATAACCAATGGCTCTGATACCAATCTGTCACACCACCAAAATCCACCAGCGGAGTATCACCGCAGGAGGCGTGACTGACCAGGATCCAAGCCGCCAATCATATAGAACTCATAAATGTAATTAAATAAAACTCTTATTTATTATCTATTGACATTAAGTGTACAACGTTACAAACAATTCACAGTATACAGCGGAAGCATAATTCATTCGTTAAGTGTTTATGAAACATTAGTCTTGTGTTGCGATTCCATGTATCACGACCCATGACCACTCCAGCCTCCCAGACAGCAAGTGCCAACAATATGCACCTAAAGACCTGCAAGGCATGTAACAACGAATCAACAACAAAGTTGAGCGAGTTCACAGTTGGATGTTCGTTTTAAGTTGTTTCAAAAACATGGTTTTTCTTTAGCTGGCTTACTTGCCGTGGGGGTTACCCATAGTTGAAAATATGATTAACCAATTCCTTCTTTCCCAAACCATAACCAGTGGGGGCTTCCCCATGTGAACCACTAGACCCGTTGCCATATCGACCACTGACTGAAGTAAGTTGGTGCCCTAGCGTCAATGTCTATCATCATTGACGTGCCCAGATCCATTAGTTCACGCCCGTCCTCTGCGGCATGGTGTGAGGCTTGTCAAACCTAAATAGCGCTATCTAACTAATGACCCGCTCGCCATTGGCCCGACGATTAAGTCGATATAAAAATGAGGGACTTCATGATAGAGTTTTTGGTCTAGCATCAGTGTTGTCACCCTTCAATAAAGAGGATGTGTACGTAATCCCCAAACCAGGAGACTACGCAGGTTCCGATTAAGTTCTTAGTACGTGTTGTCACCCTTCAATAAAGAGGGTGTGTACGTGTTCCAAACTAGGAGATCACGCAGTTTCAGTTCAAATCCTTTACCCATTCCCAACCCCTGGGAATACCATGCCTTGTAGAAAGTGTGAACTCACCTTGGTTTTGCTCGGTAAGATAATGTACTTCTAACTTTAATTAATGGTTAGACCCGTTACACGCGACCTAAAATATAATGTCATGTAAATGAGTATACGAGTAGAGTTCTGCTTTACCCTAGAGTCCAAACAATCTGACATTTATTGTGATCTGAATACGAGTTTTTATACAGTAGCACATAGCATTCACAATGGGTTTCTCTTATTTTATAATTTGAGATAAAAGGCCCACATCCAAACTTCCATGTACATACCCGGCCAGTTTGTCTCTTTACTACATAACCCGAATATACTAGTATATTTAACTATACCAACTCAACCCACCACAATTTATATTACATAAAAATTTCATTCATTATATATATATATGTGTATATATATACGATCAACTCAGGTTACATAAAGTCAAACACTAAATTCCATCACTTTAAATACTCACCAATAATTAGGATCATGGGCTTATATTAAAAATGCCACCAATATATGATCATGTAATTTGGAACATAATATGCAGACCGTATGCAATTCAACAATTCATTATTTACTCAAATGTTGGTCATCACATGCATTAAAAGTTTAGTGGTCGAGACCCTTAACCCACCAATCGTCAACCTAGAATAACCACTACAAGGTCATCGGTTTACACAATCTGATCATACAGGAAATCACGTGAACCCATAAGTGATCATCGAGTCAAATAAAATCATTATCATAACACAACCTGCAGGCACAGATCATCGATTTATGTTACCCTATTGCAACCCTAAATCACAGTAAATCTCATGATTCCTATCATCAATCGCTAACATATTGCACACAATTGAAACAATCATTATAACCTTCGCTAGAACTCATCATTTAATTATCCAACTTACGTGTATGGCAATTATCATATCATCGTCCTATGCATCAGCTATTAACAATATATATATTACATCAACAATCCATAATCATTCTTTTCAACAATTTCGAACAATATCACACAATCTTTTGAACCTTATGGATGTCAAACAAACAGCTAACACTCATGTATACTTAAACTTAAAATCTCGTAACATAAGACACACCTAGACACCTACCTGCTGTGCTCGAGTCATGGCTATCGTAGTTCCCGTCGCCGAGGTCCAGCACCAACAACCATCGTCAACTGATGCCCTCCCGTGTCTTCGTTTGACCGGAAACACCACCGTCGTCTGAGCCGAAACCGCCACTCGCTCCCTACTTGTCTTCCTCCTGCTCGGTGATTCCCCACAGCCCCGAACCACCTCCGTTGCTGACCGCCAAGACTCTACCGCCTCAATGGTGGTGTGCGACCATCTGATGAGGGGAAGGTGAGAGTTATAAGATGAAGAGGGGTTTGAGGGTGTTTGTCGGACGGAAGAAGGGCGCCGGAAATTCAGCTCCAGCCACCGGAAAATCTGAATGAGAGAGAGAGATGGCTGTGCTTGCATGGTGTGGGGTTTTTTGCTTTTAAACGAGGGGTGGAAAGGATGATAGGTTTATATAGGCTAGGGTTTAGGTTTAAGGAGTTGGGTCGGGCCTGGCCTAAGTGCGCAAACCCGCTAATTATCGTATTACTTTAAAACGACCTTGTTTCTAAATAATAACATATAACGATTAATATAATATGTTCATGTGTACGCTAAATTACATATGCCCGGTTCAGGTTATCGGTTAAGCGGTCCGTTTCTCTCATCGCAGGTTATCATTATTTATTAAACAATAATAATATAATAATAATAGTGAGTACGAACATTAATAAAACACCCTTATCTTGATGATTGGGATCGAGAGTACGGGTTGCCACATATCAACTACGTCACGATACTCCCCACCGGGCCCCCTGGTAGTACATGGAAATATCGGGTTGTGACAGGTTGGTATCAGAGCCAACATTGAGTGAATTAAACACTAGTCTTTGGTGTTTAATCTCAGTGACACAGTAGCACATTCCTTGACCTTCTGAGCCTAGACATAACATAGGAATACCCTTATCTCTATTCGGAGAATTTTTGCTCTAAATTCTATATTCTAATACGTCGCTAAGCAAAGAAGCTGTAGTGGAATTTCTCCCCAATTGGAGCCTAGGGAAGGCCGAGCTTCGTGTTGCGACTAGGAGGAAATGTGCATCGAGGGAGAAAACATTCATAAATAAAGTAAAGAAGAAAACTCCTTCTACCAAAGATCGTTTCTTGAATAGTCCTTATAAGGACATATTTATCTTTCAGTCCCTTCAAGGATAACATTATTCCTTTCAAGTCCCATTTAGGGCAAACCTGAACTTTTAAAATTTTATAGTGGAATGATTAAATTTAAATTTTCATTCTAAACATGAAATATGGAATAAATGAAAAATAACATTTCTTTCACAAGATCTACCATTATAATAAAATGGCAAAATCTAAAATGGACAAGACCTAGCCATGTGTCATTTGACAGACCAAGACGGTAGTTCCTCAATTAGATTCAGATCCTTATTAACATCTCGATTTAGAATTTGTTCTGCGTTAAATATTAAAAGAGAATCTTAAAAGGTATAACCTAGCTTGAATGTCTTTAAGGACCTAGCTAAGATGGTAAAACCTGTTTAAAAAGAGATTCAGATCCTTGTTAACATCTGCAAACATGTTGACACTCCTGATAAAGGTGATGCAATAAAATCACGCTTGTCATCTTTATATTAAGAACTTCCAAACCCCTTTTAGCATAAGCGATAAATAGGAATCATGGCTAATAAACGTCGAACATGATGTACGCATCAAAACATCCATTCGAGATGTATACCTACAGGCAAAGATGAATGCATGAAAAAGATAGTTTTATTTCATAACTTCTTGTCAAGACAATGAACTATGAAATTTTCCGATCCAAAGGAATCATTGATTATGTTTCAAATTTCCCTAGTGACAAGGCCTCTGAGCCATCAAAAGTCCTTTGGAACAAGCCCTTGTGCTATATATAAAAGATGTCAGTATGACATTGGCAGTCGTGACTTATGTCCCCTGTCTAATAAATATGAAGGATTATATTCCGTTTAAACGCCAAGGATGGTTTATTTAAAAAAAAAAAAACTTAGGCAAAACATAATCAAATAAATTAAATACTATCTATTGGCCTATATGGTTTATTTGCACCATGGCTATTTATTCATCAAATTCGACAATTCACTATATGATTAAACAAATTATTATTACTTGGTTTGTAGCCCTCAAAGCTTCACCATGGCTGACTCCTTTAAAGCTCACAATCATCCAATTGATCGGAATGATGATGCAAGACTAAACTTAACAAGCACCGAGTTGCAGGCTATGATAGATACAGCCGTAAACAACGCTGTGGACCGTGTGTTGAAGGATCATAAGCGAAAGCGCGATAATACCCCAAATAAGGGATACAAAAGGGAAAGACTGGTTCAAGCTATAACCAGTCCAAATCAAAGAAGGCAAAACCCGAATGTAAAACCTGCGGGAAGAAACACTTCGGAAAATGTTTCTATGATCAGACCAGGGGATGTGTCATCCGTAAGGAGACGGATCACAAGACCCATGAATGCAAGGATATGAAGGACAAACAGCAGACCGGTGAAAAGACCAGATGCAAAACCTGTAGGAAATACCACCTTGGGAAATGCAGATTAGAATCTCAGCCTTCACCTTGTGGAATCTGCAAGTCCAAGGAGCATAAGACCTTGGATTGCAAGAAGATGGAAGATGCGACCTGTCATGGTTGTGGCGAAAAAGGGCACATAAAGACCAGCTGCCCAAAGAAGGCGACTAAAGGAAAAGGCACTTCAAATGCGCAAGCTAAGCCTTGTGGAATCTGTAATAGGGGAGGGCACAAAACCTTGGAGTGCCAAGACATAAAGGACGCAACCTACTATGGTTGCAATGAAATAGGGCACATCAAAACTAATTGCCCTAATAAAACCAAGAAGCCTGGGGAGGCTAAGAAGACCAAAGCTGGAAGCTCTCAAATGGATACTCAAGAGGCTATTCAGGATGACAATGTCACAACAGGTACTTTCTTTATCAATAACGCTCATGCTAAAGTATAATCTGATTCAGGTTCAGATAAGTCTTTTGTAGACAATAGAGTTTGTAACTCGTTAAAATCTGCCTGTTAAAACTCTAAGCGTTAAGTATAAAGTAGAATTGGCCGATGGTACCTCAGAGACTGCTTCAGCAATATTAGATGGATGTTTTATATCCATTAGGAATCATTCTTTTTCCAATGTCCTAGTTTCCGTTAAAATAAGGACTCAATATAGTGGTAGGAATGGATTGGTTATCCTGTAACCAAGCCCATACTTTGTGTGATTAGAAGCAAGTAGTTATCAAGACTCCTTATGGTGAGCCTTTGACCATTCAAGGAGATACTGGGTATGGATTGCCCAACCACTTGTTAAATTTGGTGTCTAATACCAAAGATTCGAGTATGGAAAACTCAGAAAATACAAACAATAGACGCGATGTTGGAGATGCACAAGTGATAATGGTGCATCCAATGTGAACCTCAATGTTAATGGAGTTAATCTCCAAAACGTTGATTAACGCAGCTATTAGAAAGGCTATGAGAAAAGCCATGAAAGGGTTCAAGAAGCCAGATGCTGCACGCTTTAAAACACATGTCGCTGCTCATAAGAAGAGCTCTATTCAGGCTTCAAATGCGAAGTATAACCCGAACAAAAATCATTTGTGGCAAGGAGCCCATTCCTTTTAGAATGTACTTAAAAGTACTCCGTCTCTTGGAAGTCAAGAGACTTCAATAGTAAAAAGGGGCCATCGATTTCAGGAAATTGATGGATGAAGTAGAAACCGTTAGGTATCTCAGCGGTTATGTTTGAAAGAACATGGTAAGATATACATCACAGTCATTCGATGGAAATGCCCTTAATTGGTGAGGACATTAATGAAATCCTCAAGAAGGATCCTCTTATACATTGTGGGATGGTCCAAGTTTTAAGGCCCTTATTAGAAAAACCTAGGATCCGCTTCGCCTAATGGGAAAAGATGGAATAAGAATTTTATGACCCTCGCCATAGAAGTTCTAGGTTGTTGACAGTATGTTACAAATTTTAACGCATTGGCTGAGATAGTGCCCCAATCAGTCTACCCGAAAATCTATGCTTAATGCAAATAATTATTGGTGGTTAGTATCGGCATTAAGAAGGCACATTAAGGTTTCAAAGCCTGCTTGTTATAAATCCATTATGGATCTACCTCAGCTACTCACGTTATATAGATTAAGAAATAACCAGTCAAAGCTAAGACTGCCCTAAAGTTGTCTAAGATTTTACAGCTAAGTTTAAAGGGGTTAAGAATGGAGGCGTTTAACCCTCCTGGTGAATGATTAGAGGCAATTCATGTTAATAATGACACCAGATAAATCCCTCATTTTGATTTGATTGTTGGGAGACACGTTAGGTTCAGGTGTTGCTAAGTCTCTCATAAGAACCTAAGCTTAGCAAACTTTTAGAAATTTTCCGGTAATAACTCCAGATATTAAGTGTAAGATAAAACTTACCTGCGAAATCATAAGAACCATTTCTTTTGTTCTTGTCAGAAACCTTCAGTCGTAGAATTTTAGAAGTATTCTCTCTAAAAAGAAGTGTGTCAGCATACGTAGTTGATATTTCTTTGATCCCTATCAATTCAGAATACCCGATGGTATGATAAAAGCGTCATATGAGGATTGGTGTATCTTAATAAGTTCCATAGATTGCTTCCATGCCTGAGCAGTATAGAGGTTTAATGCATGGAGCCCCAAAGATACTCCGATAGGTCATATGGTGCTAAAGTCAACTAATGGTATTCAAAGGAGATATCCAGAATGGAATTGTCAAGTAAATGTTCCCGATTAAGGAATTCGTGGACTTGTAACATAAATGTGTCACTTATTTGACACGAGCAATGATGGATGAATTGGAGCCTGAGATTTGTAAAAATCTCTGTAACCTCCTTGTATCTTGATTATCTTCTCCTAAGATTACCCTGTTTACCCCTGAAATGCAGGTAGGATTAAGATTTATATCCCATTTAGGGCTGTATCATTAGGAAATTTCCAAGACAGCTAGTGCCATTATTGGAAGAATCGAAACCCTAATTAAGTAAGTGTTTGAAATAAAGATTTCATATAGCCAAACTCAATATCCTGAGAATTTGGTATAGTTAACTATGAAAGACGGTTCATTTTTTTTCTTATGCATTGTTTACCGCAACCCTAATTAGGCAACGATTAAGAATCGCCATCAGATGCCCAGGATCGTCGATTTGTTCGACTAACTGTAAGGATTAGCTACTCCTTAAGATTAGTTTTAAGCAATGGTTGGACTAACCATCTCACCTTAAGATAAGTTTTTCAATAATAGTTGTTATATAAGTATCAAGGTGGCTCTTTTGGAGACCTTGTATAGATGAAATATCAAAACATCCGTTGGATGGACGAGACTTTGGGAAGTCCACTTATCAAGATCTGAAAGTTTCATTGGAAACAAAGAATAAGATCATACGAATCCCTAATCATCCGTAAGTTGCCAGTATTCGGCAGAAAATCAAGAATTAATGAAAGTAGCAACCCTCCTAAATTCTTGTTAAGGAATAAGGTTCAACAAAAGATATCACCCAGGAAGGGTGTGCCAAATTGTTAAATTTTCAGGCTAGTTAAGCTCTGAGTATATAGAATCATTCGAAGGAAATCGAATGTATCAAGATCAAGTAGCTTATAAGCTAAAACCTATTTAAGGAGCTTGGCGGAGCTCGCAATACATTGCACACTAGTGACTGAAGGATGTGTTTCGCCAATAAGTCAAGAAGCACTATCACATAATGATATGCAGATTTATGATATAATGAGCAACCTATGTCGATTAAGGATCGACAGGTGAAGAAACTCCAAAAGGATACATGTACCCATTATAAAGGTCAACTTGGGAGCTTGGAAAGACTCCAGGTATGCTATAGAAGTTAAGTCTATTACACGACAAAAAGTACTTTCAGCATTTCAGTAAATCTCAAGGTCGAGATTTCTTTTAAGGGGGTGAGGATGTAACACCTCAAAAATTCGTGTCCAATAATGTATCGACACGTGTCATGAGCTTTAAACATGTAAAAGATCTCTTTAGAAGGACTAAAGTTGACAAACGAAGAAACTATGTGAATATAAGGGTTCAAAGTGTCAACGATGGATAAATATACTTCACAATAACCCCACATGATGTTTATACCCTTAAACGAATAAATCATGGATCATACGAAGCTAACTGTGAAAGAAAGTGGGAGATTACAAACTACGGGGGGTTAAATGTGTCAACATGTTTAGAGTATACCACTGAGTGATCTTTTAGCAAACCCGAAGCTTTGTAATGATTAATTATGCTCACTAGAATAAGTGATTAAAATTTCACAAAGTTTTGGTAAAGAATGAGGAAGTTATGACAATATTCGTATACGAAGGGTTAAAAGCGTCAACGTTGAAATTTATGACATTTCGGGTAAACATAAAGTGACCAAGGACTTAACGAAGTGGGTAAAAGTCTTGAAGCCCTTGTAAGCAAATGTGAAGGGGCCATAGTGCAAGAAACAAAGTTGGATTGCCCTTTCGAAGAACCAAGAGCCAAGATGTAATAATTGGAAAGTTTCGAATCTGATCAGAAGACCCACACGGGCCGCGTAAGCCTTGTTAAGGCCTTACGCGGGCCACCTGACTTGCCCAGATACAGAAAAATGATGGCAGCAGCTTGTTTAGCCTTCTAACCGACTTAGAACGATATTTTCACCGCATGGGCGACCCCTAAATAACCCCTAGGCCCTTAGGGACATCTGTGGATGATCCATGGCCATTGCTAGGCTTGTGTGTCAATGATCTAGTGAGTTTTGAACACTATATAAAGGCCCTTCTTGCAACCATTTTGATCACACCTCACTTCTGCATTTCTGGAGCTTCCTGGAGCTTAAGAGCAGATCCTAAGCCTTCCTAATCGTGCATAGGACTTCAGTAAGTATGCTTAACCTTTCTTAGTTGAGTTTTCACTTAGTTTTAGCTTAAAAGTCAAACCGTCATAATTAACGGTTGACTTAGCGCTTAATCACTAATGGTCCAGTGATAAGTCGAATTGAACGTAGTTATAAGTTGGTAATTATGTGGGCAGTAAACCCTTATGGGGGCACCCTCTGATTCCCGCTCTAACTAGATCAAATGTCGGGTCAAAGTTGTTTAGAAAAAGTCAACAGAATGCTAATTTTCGAATTAACGCATAATTAACAATGTAGAAGGCATGTAACCTATTTTATCACTCATATAACTTGGTAATAATTATAAGAACTGGTCTAAGCTTGTGTGATCCGACAATTTTCTGTTTTGACCCGGTTCGGAACCGAAAGTCGCAAAACTTTGACTTTTGCTTTGACTTCAGTTCTGACCTGTTTTAATAGAGTCTAGAAATGCCTTAGGACTTCCTTAGGACCAGGTTACATGATAGTATAACCCTCTGTGACTGGTTCATTGATTGTCCGAGTCGTTTGCACATTTTCGTTAAATGCTTAAAAGTTGACTATAATGCCCTTTTGATCAAATAAAACGAGAATTTTGGGAATGTGAGAGAGCAAAAATCTTTGTTACTGATTTATAAACATGTCCCGAAAGTTTCATAACGGTTCGATGTCCAGAATAGGAGTTATGCTAAATAGCGCAATTAAGAAACTTTTGTTAATTAAACGGCGCACTTAGCATAAAGCCTATCTAAAACCCAATTTCGACACCAAACCTTTTACACACTGATATAATATAATATTTTGAGATTTTTAAAGATTTTTAATTATTTTTAACCTGCTCATAACCTAAGGTTATGGCATTGATTCGGTAAATACCGATTATACCCTTTTCAGGCATAAAATGAGGTCTACATAGTATTTTGACACAAATCCAATTGCTACTGATTTTATATGATAAATAAAGTATTTTGAACTATATAACCTGATCAGAAAACTCAGATTTCCTATATAACCTGGAAATCGCTTAAAATGGCTTTTTTCGCATATTAAACACCTAGTATAGGTTTAAAACCATTTTGTCATATAAAGATTTATTACCTACTGATGTAACTTGTTAAAGTAAGTGGTTTTACTGATCGCTTCATACCCGAACATCAGAATTATAATTAATCTCTTTTATAATCTTTGAAATGACCAAAATACCCCTACGGGGCGTATTATGGGATTAAACTCGTTTTGGCATGATGGAAGATATCCTACTGATATCACAACATATTTAGGGCATATTAACTTAGGGAACCTGTATAGGACTTTTACGGTTACCCATTACGCTATTTACGCATTCGGTTCGGGTTATGTAACTAGTTTGCATAAATCAGCCGAAACGGGTCAACCCTTGTCGTTTTTATCTCAAAATCCGGAATGTGGTTAGATTACCCATATTATACAAGTCTTCAAACTTGTCGCGTCTAGATCACATTCTATTCCGGTCTTCGCTTAATCACACGTTCGAACCGTATCTTCCTTTTGAAAATTAACCTGTTTAAGTCAAGACTTAATTAAAGACCGGTTAGGATTCTAATAGGTTGTTAAAAACCTTCATTCCAGATTAGGAGCCCAGTAAAAGCTCTCTATACTTGCTGAATTGATATACGGCTGGGATTGAATTTATATTTAGCGCAAGTAAATACTTTTAACTATTTTCCCTTACACGGGCTTGGGGTACGGTATATAAAATACCGCTTGGTCGGGCATTTGACCTTAATCGATTGGTGGTTAAGTATTATCAAGATGACCCGTTTAAAAATTTGTTTTGTTTGTTTTACGCCTTTGGGAGTTTAATGACCATGTCCCGGATATCCTTGGCATCATTCATGAAATGGCCACGACCTAAGCACGGGGTGTAGGCGTACACCTGACAGCTGCATATGTAAAAACTGGTATCCCACTTAAAGGAATAACCTTGTGGGCATTATACCTATGGTGTGTCTATTAGTCTTTAACCCGGCATGATCCGGGCAACTGAACGCATAACAAACATGTAATTCTTTACAAGTATTATATTCAAATAATTATCCCAAGTTATAAAGAGTTTGTGCCACGTGCATTCAAATCAATTTTATTAAACTTTTCAAAATGAGTCAGTTAATTGTATTTACCAGTGTAAACTGACGTATTTTCCAAAAAGGCTAAATGCAGGTACTATACGTAATAGGCTGGCTACTCCAGGCATCAATAATCAAGTCTCGCAAGCTTTAGATGTTAAAGTCCGTTGAACAGTGTTATCTTTCTATATTAGATCCGCCTGTGGATCCATCTTACATTCCGTTGTAATATTTGATATTACTTTATATCGGGTTGTAATATATTTATCTTTTGCTTCCGCTGTGCATTTATATATTGTGTTGTTTGACTATGATGATATCAACTACGTCACGATACTCCCCACCGGGCCCACCGGTAGTACGTGGAAATATCGGTGTGTGACAATTAGTAAGTGGATCTCACGGGTCTTGGAAGTTTCATGCTGCGTTGTGAATAAAAATGTCATCCATGGTGTTGAGGTTTGGGTTGGGTGTCTTATTCCTGGACGAGACACATCTTCCAAACCTTGGTTTTATTTAATACCTTTTGATGAGTCCTTAGTGAACTCGTAAACAATTCGCATGGTTTGTAAAACTTGAATTTGAAGTCTATGCTTAAACAATGATGTTGTGATGTTTTCAAACTTATTTAATGGATGACAAATCTATGGTTTTTATCATATAGTTGTTGTTATAATTGAATGCAATGGTAATAAGAAAGTCACACCATAATCACGCTTCCGCAAAAGTCAGGGTGTGAAAGGTTAGTATCAGAGCTTCGATTGTAGCGAACTAGGATTCCATCTCGAGTCTAGACTACAATCATTAGGGCTCTCATGAAAATGTTTTCATAACCTATTTTCATTGCATACACGAAACGCCCAGATCCTGAAAAAACAAACATTTTTACAAACAAAAGACACAAAACACATTTCAAGGGTTATGTTTATGGTTCAGTCTGAGAGACTGGGTGGTTCAGTCTGAGAGACTGGGTGGTTCAGTCTGAGAGACTGGGTGGTTCAGTCTAAGAGACTGGGTGGTTCAGTCTAAGAGACTAGGTGGTTCAGTCTGAGAGACTAGGTGGTTCAGTCTGAGAGACTGGGTGGTTCAGTCTGAGAGACTGGGTAGTTCAGTTTGAGAAACTGAGAGGTTTAGTCTGAGAGACTAGGTGGTTCAGTCTGGGAGACTGGGTAGTTCAGTCTGGGAGACTGGGTGGGATTGTCTGGGAAGACTAGGACGGATACGTGAATACATTGTTATTAACTACATGCTTAATGATTGTTGTTGATATATGTGCATATGTTGTGATTGTTTTGTTACAGACACTATGTCTTCGTCTGAGAGTGGACTGTCTGATACTGTCGACCCCATGGCCATTGTTTCTGACGATGAGATCGTCCTAGAGCCAGAGATCTTTACCTCCGACACCGAGAGTGACCCGAAGATGATGTCGGATGACGAAGACGATTTTCAGCCATTTGTGCTGCCCGACTTTGGCGATGATGTACCGCATGCTGATGGTCTCCCCGACGAGGATCCCTTTCTTATTCCTATTCCTGCCCAGGACCATCTCATCCTCGGACATCCCGATGGTGAGCACGTCGTGGCTCCGATCCTCGCCCCTTTGACTCTTACGGCCTTTCCTTTCGAGGATTTGCCTTTTGATGACTTGTCTGATGATGATGTCGATCTTTTTATTGATGGTCCCCCTGATGATGCCCAGGGAGATGGAGTTTTAGCTGAGGATGTCATTGTTGTTCCACTTGTTGAGATTCCTATTATTGAGGTTTCCTCTGATCATTCTGTTCCAAATTCCTTCGAGTCTGTGTCATCCACCGCCTTGCATGCAGTGGGACTGCGATGTTACGCCCCTGATACTGATGGCGACACAGCCATGTCGGCTGCACCAATTCCCCCACCTGACGTTGAGCCTGGACTTGAGCATGATTTTATTCCTGTCGATCAGCCTATTGATGCACCCGCTGATCCTGAGCCGATACCAGCTCCTGAGCCGATGCCCGCTCCTGAGCCTTTGCCTGATTTTGATCCTATCCCACTTGGCATACCTGATGTTGCACCGCTCATACCAGATCTGATTCCTGCACCTGCTGATCTTGCTGCTTTTGCCAGTCAGATAGACCCCTGATACGCTTCCACCAGCAATGGGTGGATAAACGATGATGATGATGTACCCCCTTTTGTTGAGCCAGTCACTCCCCCTCATGCACCTGCACCTGCTGATGTTGCCCCTTTTCACCCGATTGTGTCCGATGTTCACCACACTGACCTGGCTATCACTTTCTTGTAGGAGATTCCCACACCCCGTCCAGGGGAAGGCCCGTCTAGCCAGCAGCCTAGCCATGTTCCACACATGTCAGCAGCTTTTCCTCACATGCCTCAGTATACACCTACTACTCATTTTACTTCTTCACCGCCAGGTGAGCCACTCATATGGTTTCCCCCGAACACCATGCCAGTTTCTGATCCCTACCATCCCTCACACTTTACTGGTTACACACGGGTGAGTTACTCTTGTCATTGCAGCTTTAGTATGAGATCCTATGTCGTAGAGTTATGGAGCTTGAGAGGACTCCACATCCTCCACCTTGTTCATGTCCGTCACCTTTTGCGACTCCACCTGCTCCTCTTTTGCCTTATCCAGATTTTGATGTTCGATTTCTCACCATGGAGCAGCAGATCAGTTATCTGTTGCGTTATGTTTATGACCTTGAGGAGGAGCTTGCGCATGTGCGCAGCTTGCTTTTTGTTCCTCCACCTCCTCCTCCACCGCCATCAACATAGCCGGTTTTTTGTTTTATGTAGGTAGCTTGCTTTTGATGAGAGCACCACTATTGAGCCTACCTTGCAAAGCCTTTTGGAGACCACTTTTTGATTATATGATTGTTGTAGACTGATAGACAGTTTGGACAAGGGTGGTGTGACCCTGTAGTCCCTTTTGATGTGATACGATACATTGTAGAACATGTAACTGTATTTGTGGTCAATGATTAATGGAAGCTCAATCGTAATGTTCTCATTAAATACGGTGATAAATTACTTGTTTATGCCATGACTGTGATGATTACATGCTTACTTGTTATGACAAACACTATTATACACACACTACTTATTATATACATAAGACCTGACCAATACAATCTTCTTTTAGAAGATGCCTCCTCGAAGAAACAATCAGTTGCCCACCAACAGAGGCTGAACTGCAAGAACGGATTTCACAAGCAATCGCACAGCATCAGGCCTTGCGCTCTGAACACAGCGGAGGTACCTCAGGAAATAACCCACCTCACGGTAATGTTTAAGTCACTTAAGACACATTATGTTTGGACATTCCATGTGTGTTTGCTAATGCTTTCTATGAATGACGTTTCTTGTACAGGTTGTACTTAAAGCAGTTCCTTGACAGCAAGCCTCTGAATTTCGACGGCACTGGAGGTGCTGTAGCTTTTGTTAGATGGGTTAAGAAAACCGATTCTGTGCTGAGAATGAGCAAGTGTGCGTCGGAGCACCAGGTCACCTACATTTCTAGACTTTTCCTAGACGGAGCTCTTTCGTGGTGGAACCTCCAAGTTCAGACTCTGGGAGAAGAGGTTGCGTATGCTATGACTTGGGACGAGATGAAAGAACTTATGCGCAAGAAGTACTGTTCAAGGGCTGAGATTCAGAAGTTGAAAACCGAGTTTTGGAACCTTAAGATGGATGGTCCAAAGATTGCTGAGTACGTGCAGAGATTCCATGACTTATCTCGCGTTGTTCCTTACATGGTTGAACTAGAGTTCAAGCGAATCGAGTGTTTTATTTGGGGATTGGTACCCCAAATCATGAGCATGGTGACGACATCAAAGCCTCCAACGATCACTAAGGCCATTGATCTAAGTGTGGCATTAACTGAAGAAGCAATTAGGCTGAACAAGTTCTCAATCTCTGATGGAAAGAAAAAGGAGACTCATGTTGAGTCGTCAGGCGAGAACAAAAGGAAGTTCTCGAACTTCAAGAAAGGTACTCAAGGAAACAACGGTGGTAACAAGAAAAGATATGCGAACCCACTAGCCGAGGTCAAGACTGGTGTTGCAAGTTCAGAGAACAAAGGGAAAGGATACATGGGCACCTTGCCTAAGTGTGATGTATGCCAGCTCCATCATGCCGGCCCATGTAGGTATAGGAAGTGTGAATCTTGTGGGAAGAATGGTCATTCGAAGGAGACATGCTGGGCCGGTACTGGTCGTGGAAATGGTGGTCAGAAAGGAAATAGTAGTGGGAACAGAAACCGTGGTGGAAACGGTTACGGAAACCGCAATCAAGGAGGAAATGGCGGTAATGGTAATCGTGGTGGTACTGGAAACCAAGCTGGAAATGGAAACCGCAGCAACAACCAAGGTGGTACTAGAAACAAGCAAGGATGCTTTAGTTGCGGAGATATTGGGCATTTCAAGAGAGATTGCCCAAAGAACAACCAAGCCCAAGGAAGAGTTTTCAACATTGGAGCTAGGGAAGCTCGCCAAGATCCGAACATAGTCACGGGTACGTTCCCTATCAACCAACACTTTGCATCTGTACTATTTGATACTAGTGCCGATTATAGCTTCGTATCCCTAGAATTTAAGAATATACTTGGGTTAGTAGCTAGTAAACTAGATATTCCGTACTCGACAGGACTAGCTAATGGAAAGCTAGTAGAAGCAAACGAAGTAATTAGAGGTTGCGTTATAGAGCTTGGAGAGCACGAGTTTACTCTTGACTTTCTGCCAGTCGAGTTGGGAAGCTTTGACGTGGTAGTTGGAATGGATTGGTTATCGAGTAACCGAGCTGAGATCGTAAGCCATGAGAAGATCATTCGCGTCCCGATGGTGAATGGAGAGACAATTGTAGTGCATGGAGAGAAGCATGATACGCCTCTAAGGGTTATCAGTTGTTTGAAGGCCCGAAGATGTTTGCCGAAAGGATGTGTTGCCTTCTTGGCACACGTTGTGGACAAGGAAGCCGATGAGCCGAAGCTGGAAGATATCCCAGTTGTAAGGGAATATCCTGAAGTCTTCCTCGAAGACTTGCCAGGATTGCCGCCTCAATAACAAGTCGAATTTCATATTGACTTGGTTCCAGGTGCCGCGCCTGTAGCCAAGGCACCTTATCAACTTGCGCCTTCCGATATGCAAGAATTGTCGACGCAACTTCAAGAGCTTTTGGACAAGGGATTTATTAGACCAAGCTTCTCGCCTTGGGGAGCTCCAGTACTGTTTGTCAAGAAGAAGGACAGTAGTTTTCGTATGTGCATTGACTACCGTAAGCTAAACAAGTTAACCATCAAGAATCGGTATCCCTTGCCGAGGATTGATGATCTCTTCGATCAACTTCAAGGTTCGAGTTATTACTCCAAGATCGATCTTCGATCAGGTTATCACCAACTGCGAATTCAAGAAGAAAGTATACCAAAGACTGCCTTTAGAACTCGTTATGGACATTATGAGTTTCTAGTAATGCCGTTTGGGTTGACAAACGCGCCGGCAGTATTTATGGATTTGATGAATAGAGTCTGCAAGCCATATCTCGATAAATTCGTGATTGTGTTTATCGACGATATTTTGATATTCAAGGACGAAGGAAGAGCACGAACAACACCTTAGAGCCATTTTAGAGCTGCTCAAGAAGGAGAAACTATACGCAAAGTTCTCAAAGTGCGAGTTCTTGTTGCGTGAGGTTCAATTCCTTGGTCATGTAGTAAATGAGGATGGAATCCATGTGGATCCCACCAAGATCGAGGCGATCAAGAATTGGGAAACTCCGAAGACGACAACCGAGATCCGCTAGTTTCTAGATTTAGCTGGGTATTATCGCAAATTCATTGAGGATTTTTCGAAAATCGCTCAACCGCTGACTTCCCTTACTCAAAAGGACAAGAAATATGAATGGGGAGACAAACAAGAGGAAGCTTTTCAGCTGCTTAAAAACAAGCTTTGCGATGCCCCTATTTTATCCCTACCCGAAGGCACCAATGACTTCGTGGTGTATTATGACGCCTCGCGTCAGGGATTGGGTTGTGTGCTGATGCAGAAACAGAAGGTTATCGCTTATGCTTCGCGCCAGTTAAAGGTTCATGGGAAGAACTACACCACACATGATTTGGAATTAGGCGCAGTTGTGACAACTGGCACAAAACCGGTAACTTCCGTACACTTTAATTATTATTTAATGACTGCAATTATGTGCTTAAATGTCAACATTGACTGATTAGATGCTAAGCAAGTGAATTCATGCACGTTGTATACTACAAAATATTGCTTCATGCAATCGAGGGCGCTGCGTCAGAAATATTAGTAAACTCACCGGTAAGACACACTGTGTCAACGGAACTACAGAAAGCAGTCAGACATTAGAATTGAGGCCTAGGTGTAGGTCCTACGACAAAGGTACATTAAAACCCAAGAGTACATATAAGGGTTTAATTTATGGTCATTACGAAAGCTAAAACACGCACTAAAAGGCACCCGAAACACACTTTAAGTGCAGAACTTTATTAAATTCAGCACAATTCAGCTTTTAACAACATAAATATTGTGCAGAGATGTCGTTTTATCATCCAGAATATTTCCCTAAGTGACGGGAATTCTTTGTGTCACTAAAAATAACACTAACGACACTTTAAATGCTTATTAAGCACTTTAACGAATTAGTATCTAACCGAAAAACCGAACAATTTGATTCGATACCGATTTCAAGCTTTAAATCACTTTCTGGAAGGTTATACGCAAACTGGTGCTTAAAAGCAATCAGTTTAACGCGATGTACACTCCAGAACTGTGACGTAAGCCAAATATACCCTAAATATCCCTTACGTAACTTAGAAATAAGTTTCGAAGGATTCGGTATGGCGAAAACATGTTTATTTGAACTAAAGAACTAATTACGACAAAACTGCGAAACGAACGTTGGTGGCCGCCCGGATAATATTTAATCCCACAAATATTCTGTTATGATTAAAATTTTATTTTAATCAGGTTCGTGTTGAAAAGTAAATTAAAACGCTTAAAAACGTTATTTTTCAAGTTTAAGCGCGTACCGTGTGTTCCTACGCAACACAGTGCTTACACTGCAAAACACAGACAACGCAGTAAACCCAGGAATATGCCAGGAATATGCCAGGAATATGCCAGGAATATACCAGGAATATGCCAGGAATATGCCAGGAATATGCTAGGAATATGTCAGGAATATTCCAGGAATATACTAGGAATATGCCAGGAATATGACAGGAATATGCCAGGAATATGCCAGGAATATGCCAGGAATATGCTAGGAATATGCTATATGGAAGGTCTATAAATACCTTCCCTCTCTCCCTCCCTTGTTCTCGGCCCAACCAAGCACCACCGCCACCCTCATTTTCCAACATCATCCATCCATTCCAAGGTGATATTGAGGAGTAAGAAGGCCACTAACGAAGCTCGGTGCAAGCAGATCTTGAAGGACCTTCTTCATTTGCTTTTATCCACCTCTTTTGTCCTCTTGAACTCCCCTAGCCTTGTGCTAGTAGTAAGTGCTTCTAAACATCTTCTTGTTCTTGTTTATGATGGTTAATAGATGATTTAATGGCTAAAAATCATAAACACTAAAGATCACCAACTAAAAGTCTTGTAAAATGATGAACTTAATGGATAAAAGGAAAGTAATGGTGTAAAACTTGTTAAACTTGTTTTGTGATGATTATTTTGTGTTGTTTAATGCTAGTAGTAGTTCGGATCGTCATCTAACCCGGCTAGGTTATGTTCATAGAACATGAACTAGTGTATGTCAAAGTATGAAAAGGACTAGATGATGAACACTACTACACAATAACATGAACTTGTGTAAAAGTAAATTTTCTTGTAAAATGAAGTTCTAAACTAGTAGATCTAAAGATCTACAAGTGGTATTTTCGGGAAACCAACTGTAAGACGAAACCATGTTTTAAAACCGGATCTTTCATGAACTAGAGGTGTTTTTATGAACAAACAAGTGTGTGGACACTTGTGTAACAAAAGTTTTAACAAAGAAATAATTTTCGTAAAAACCGACTAGAAGTTGTGAAACTTCATATTCCTTAAAAATAAAGTTTTTAAGAAATTAAACTTATTTTTAAAGATAACAAGACTTACTAAATGTGCTAGTAAGTTACTACACATTTTTGTGAATATTCAAGTTCATGGAATAGAGGAATTAGTATATATTGTTGGTGATTATTGTTGAAGATTGATTGTTGATTAATTAAAAGAAAATAAACACATGTTTTGAAAACATGGGAAACCTCCATTTTTAGGGGAAACTCTGTCAAAATTTTTATAAATTTTGACACTTAGAAAAATATAAGTATTTGAAAAACTTATTCCCTAAAAATGTATTTAAGAGTATTACCAAGGTTTCCCTAAATTTTTGTGATAAGAAATAAGGATTTCTTCAAGAATAAAAATGGATATAAGTATGTATATTTTTGAGAGAAAAATATATATTATTTTATCACCAACTTTTGTGCTAAGTGTATATAGTATGTGTTATACGTGCTAGCGTATTAAAACTTAAAAATACACTAAATACTCATGAGGAGTATAAACATAAGAACACACATACAACATACAAGAAACATAATTCAGGTGCAAAGTGCAAAACACGAGATACTTAAATTAATATGTGAGGAAATAATATAAGTAAGATGCTTAGTTAAAAATATAAAATATTTTTAACACAACAATACGAATACAAATGAGAGTGACTGTACTTGTGCGACGCAAGTCTAGTGACTAACGTTAAGAAAACACATATAGGTCGCGACGTTAATTAAGCAAACCCGGTGAAGTTTACGACGCACAGGAACACAAAGTTGTGAGTTCATGCTCCCCCTTTTCTTTTAACTGTTTTTAGCTTTATAACTCGGAGGTGAAATACATGTTACAAATACTTCAATATTATATGTTGTGTACTGAAACGAGAAGTACTCTTGGCGAAAACTAGTGCCAAGAATTGATACGAGAAATCGTGTCACGGATAGGGTACCATAAGCACCATTAATCGTGTACATACTAAGACCGCAGAACAAAAGGTTAGATCTAATGGGTTTCAGGGCAGCCCCACTCTTGGTGACAACTAGAACCAAGTAGTGTTTTTGTGTCTCAGTCGTGAATCGACTATAGAAAAATGCCTATGGTTTGGTGACTTCCTATGTCGTGTCACATGTTAATGGCTTTGAAACCCATTAACACTTGATACATATAGAGATACTTGACTCATTCATGAATACGCGTTTTGAAACAAAATACATACCATGTTTTTCAAACAAAGTATACAAACGTTCAATACAAAAACTGCATGAATTCACACCAACATTATGTTGACGTTTTTTTTTCCAAAACTCACATGTATTTCAGGTAATTAAAGGTGGATGTGCGCGCGGTCTTACTTATGCTCGTGGATGTCGCTATGTTTTATTTTCGCTAAATAAAGTTGTAACTCTTAAGACAATATGCTATCACGTGTTGTAAGCACTTGACTTATGTTTTGGTAATGTAATGTTTGAAGTTATTTTGAGCATATAGTATGTTTACCTTTCGTATGCAATGAGAACCTTTCATGATCACACCTCGTGCTTCCGCCGTAGAAAGGGGTGTGACAGATTGGTATCAGAGCTGCGATTGTAGTGAACCAGGATTCCTTCTCGAGTCTAGTCTACAATCTCTAGGATCCTATCACGAAAACAATTTTTCAAAAAGTTTTCATTGCATAAAACGTCCCGCGACATCCACTGCCTAAAACTATTTGCATGAGTCTAGAAAAAACGCTACGTGACCTAGGGTGCACTGGGGTAGCACTTGTCTATGATTAAGGATTACTTGCAAATATGTGTGATAATTAGCATATACATGTACTAGATGTAGAATACCCCTAGTATACATGGCTTTGCCTGAAAACAATGATGTTGTGATGTTTTCAAACTTATTTAATGGATGACAAATCTATGGTTTTTATCATATAGTTGTTGTTATAATTGAATGCAATGGTACTAAGAAAGTCACACCATAATCACGCTTCCGCAAAAGTCAGGGTGTGAAAGGTTAGTATCAGAGCTTCGATTGTAGCGAACTAGGATTCCATCTCGAGTCTAGACTACAATCATTAGGGCTCTCATGAAAATGTTTTCATAACCTATTTTCATTGCATACACGAAACGCCCAGATCCTGAAAAAACAAACATTTTTACAAACAAAAGACACAAAACACATTTCAAGGGTTATGTTTATGGTTCAGTCTGAGAGACTGGGTGGTTCAGTCTGAGAGACTGGGTGGTTCAGTCTGAGAGACTGGGTGGTTCAGTCTAAGAGACTGGGTGGTTCAGTCTGAGAGACTAGGTGGTTCAGTCTGAGAGACTAGGTGGTTCAGTCTGAGAGACTGGGTGGTTCAGTCTGAGAGACTGGGTAGTTTAGTTTGAGAAACTGAGAGGTTTAGTCTGAGAGACTAGGTGGTTCAGTCTGGGAGACTGGGTAGTTCAGTCTGGGAGACTGGGTGGGATTGTCTGGGAAGACTAGGACGGATACGTGAATACATTGTTATTAACTACATGCTTAATGATTGTTGTTGATATATGTGCATATGTTGTGATTGTTTTGTTACAGACACTATGTCTTCGTCTGAGAGTGGACTGTCTGATACTGTCGACCCCATGGCCATTGTTTCTGACGATGAGATCGTCCTAGAGCCAGAGATCTTTACCTCCGACACCGAGAGTGACCCGAAGATGATGTCGGATGACGAAGACGATTTTCAGCCATTTGTGCTGCCCGACTTTGGCGATGATGTACCGCATGCTGATGGTCTCCCCGACGAGGATCCCTTTCTTATTCCTATTCCTGCCCAGGACCATCTCATCCTCGGACATCCCGATGGTGAGCACGTCGTGGCTCCGATCCTCGCCCCTTTGACTCTTACGGCCTTTCCTTTCGAGGATTTGCCTTTTGATGACTTGTCTGATGATGATGTCGATCTTTTTATTGATGGTCCCCCTGATGATGCCCAGGGAGATGGAGTTTTAGCTGAGGATGTCATTGTTGTTCCACTTGTTGAGATTCCTATTATTGAGGTTTCCTCTGATCATTCTGTTCCAAATTCCTTCGAGTCTGTGTCATCCACCGCCTTGCATGCAGTGGGACTGCGATGTTACGCCCCTGATACTGATGGCGACACAGCCATGTCGGCTGCACCAATTCCCCCACCTGACGTTGAGCCTGGACTTGAGCATGATTTTATTCCTGTCGATCAGCCTATTGATGCACCCGCTGATCCTGAGCCAATACCAGCTCCTGAGCCGATGCCCGCTCCTGAGCCTTTGCCTGATTTTGATCCTATCCCACTTGGCATACCTGATGTTGCACCGCTCATACCAGATCTGATTCCTGCACCTGCTGATCTTGCTGCTTTTGCCAGTCAGATAGACCCCTGATACGCTTCCACCAGCAATGGGTGGATAAACGATGATGATGATGTACCCCCTTTTGTTGAGCCAGTCACTCCCCCTCATGCACCTGCACCTGCTGATGTTGCCCCTTTTCACCCGATTGTGTCCGATGTTCACCACACTGACCTGGCTATCACTTTCTTGTAGGAGATTCCCGCACCCCGTCCAGGGGAAGGCCCGTCTAGCCAGCAGCCTAGCCATGTTCCACACATGTCAGCAGCTTTTCCTCACATGCCTCAGTATACACCTACTACTCATTTTACTTCTTCACCGCCAGGTGAGCCACTCATATGGTTTCCCCCGAACACCATGCTAGTTTCTGATCCCTACCATCCCTCACACTTTACTGGTTACACACGGGATGAGTTACTCTTGTCATTGCAGCTTTAGTATGAGATCCTATGTCGTAGAGTTATGGAGCTTGAGAGGACTCCACATCCTCCACCTTGTTCATGTCCGTCACCTTTTGCGACTCCACCTGCTCCTCTTTTGCCTTATCCAGATTTTGATGTTCGATTTCTCACCATGGAGCAGCAGATCAGTTATCTGTTGCGTTACGTTTATGACCTTGAGGAGGAGCTTGCGCATGTGCGCAGCTTGCTTTTTGTTCCTCCACCTCCTCCTCCACCGCCATCAACATAGCCGGTTTTTTGTTTTATGTAGGTAGCTTGCTTTTGATGAGAGCACCACTATTGAGCCTACCTTGCAAAGCCTTTTGGAGACCACTTTTTGATTATATGATTGTTGTAGACTGATAGACAGTTTGGACAAGGGTGGTGTGACCCTGTAGTCCCTTTTGATGTGATACGATACATTGTAGAACATGTAACTGTATTTGTGGTCAATGATTAATGGAAGCTCAATCGTAATGTTCTCATTAAATACGGTGATAAATTACTTGTTTATGCCATGACTGTGATGATTACATGCTTACTTGTTATGACAAACACTATTATACACATACTACTTATTATATACGTAAGACCTGACCAATACAATCTTCTTTTAGAAGATGCCTCCTCGAAGAAACAATCAGTTGCCCACCAACAGAGGCTGAACTGCAAGAACGGATTTCACAAGCAATCGCACAGCATCAGGCCTTGCGCTCTGAACACAGCGGAGGTACCTCAGGAAATAACCCACCTCACGGTAATGTTTAAGTCACTTAAGACACATTATGTTTGGACATTCCATGTGTGTTTGCTAATGCTTTCTATGAATGACGTTTCTTGTACAGGTTGTACTTAAAGCAGTTCCTTGACAGCAAGCCTCTGAATTTCGACGGCACTGGAGGTGCTGTAGCTTTTGTTAGATGGGTTAAGAAAACCGATTCTGTGCTGAGAATGAGCAAGTGTGCGTCGGAGCACCAGGTCACCTACATTTCTAGACTTTTCCTAGACGGAGCTCTTTCGTGGTGGAACCTCCAAGTTCAGACTCTGGGAGAAGAGGCTGCGTATGCTATGACTTGGGACGAGATGAAAGAACTTATGCGCAAGAAGTACTGTTCAAGGGCTGAGATTCAGAAGTTGAAAACCGAGTTTTGGAACCTTAAGATGGATGGTCCAAAGATTGCTGAGTACGTGCAGAGATTCCATGACTTATCTCGCGTTGTTCCTTACATGGTTGAACTAGAGTTCAAGCGAATCGAGTGTTTTATTTGGGGATTGGTACCCCAAATCATGAGCATGGTGACGACATCAAAGCCTCCAACGATCACTAAGGCCATTGATCTAAGTGTGGCATTAACTGAAGAAGCAATTAGGCTGAACAAGTTCTCAATCTCTGATGGAAAGAAAAAGGAGACTCATGTTGAGTCGTCAGGCGAGAACAAAAGGAAGTTCTCGAACTTCAAGAAAGGTACTCAAGGAAACAACGGTGGTAACAAGAAAAGATATGCGAACCCACTAGCCGAGGTCAAGACTGGTGTTGCAAGTTCAGAGAACAAAGGGAAAGGATACATGGGCACCTTGCCTAAGTGTGATGTATGCCAGCTCCATCATGCCGGCCCATGTAGGTATAGGAAGTGTGAATCTTGTGGGAAGAATGGTCATTCGAAGGAGACATGCTGGGCCGGTACTGGTCGTGGAAATGGTGGTCAGAAAGGAAATAGTAGTGGGAACAGAAACCGTGGTGGAAACGGTTACGGAAACCGCAATCAAGGAGGAAATGGCGGTAATGGTAATCGTGGTGGTACTGGAAACCAAGCTGGAAATGGAAACCGCAGCAACAACCAAGGTGGTACTAGAAACAAGCAAGGATGCTTTAGTTGCGGAGATATTGGGCATTTCAAGAGAGATTGCCCAAAGAACAACCAAGCCCAAGGAAGAGTTTTCAACATTGGAGCTAGGGAAGCTCGCCAAGATCCGAACATAGTCACGGGTACGTTCCCTATCAACCAACACTTTGCATCTGTACTATTTGATACTAGTGCCGATTATAGCTTCGTATCCCTAGAATTTAAGAATATACTTGGGTTAGTAGCTAGTAAACTAGATATTCCGTACTCGACAGGACTAGCTAATGGAAAGCTAGTAGAAGCAAACGAAGTAATTAGAGGTTGCGTTATAGAGCTTGGAGAGCACGAGTTTACTCTTGACTTTCTGCCAGTCGAGTTGGGAAGCTTTGACGTGGTAGTTGGAATGGATTGGTTATCGAGTAACCGAGCTGAGATCGTAAGCCATGAGAAGATCATTCGCGTCCCGATGGTGAATGGAGAGACAATTGTAGTGCATGGAGAGAAGCATGATACGCCTCTAAGGGTTATCAGTTGTTTGAAGGCCCGAAGATGTTTGCCGAAAGGATGTGTTGCCTTCTTGGCACACGTTGTGGACAAGGAAGCCGATGAGCCGAAGCTGGAAGATATCCCAGTTGTAAGGGAATATCCTGAAGTCTTCCTCGAAGACTTGCCAGGATTGCCGCCTCAATAACAAGTCGAATTTCATATTGACTTGGTTCCAGGTGCCGCGCCTGTAGCCAAGGCACCTTATCAACTTGCGCCTTCCGATATGCAAGAATTGTCGACGCAACTTCAAGAGCTTTTGGACAAGGGATTTATTAGACCAAGCTTCTCGCCTTGGGGAGCTCCAGTACTGTTTGTCAAGAAGAAGGACAGTAGTTTTCGTATGTGCATTGACTACCGTAAGCTAAACAAGTTAACCATCAAGAATCGGTATCCCTTGCCGAGGATTGATGATCTCTTCGATCAACTTCAAGGTTCGAGTTATTACTCCAAGATCGATCTTCGATCAGGTTATCACCAACTGCGAATTCAAGAAGAAAGTATACCAAAGACTGCCTTTAGAACTCGTTATGGACATTATGAGTTTCTAGTAATGCCGTTTGGGTTGACAAACGCGCCGGCAGTATTTTATGGATTTGATGAATAGAGTCTGCAAGCCATATCTCGATAAATTCGTGATTGTGTTTATCGACGATATTTTGATATTCAAGGACGAAGGAAGAGCACGAACAACACCTTAGAGCCATTTTAGAGCTGCTCAAGAAGGAGAAACTATACGCAAAGTTCTCAAAGTGCGAGTTCTTGTTGCGTGAGGTTCAATTCCTTGGTCATGTAGTAAATGAGGATGGAATCCATGTGGATCCCACCAAGATCGAGGCGATCAAGAATTGGGAAACTCCGAAGACGACAACCGAGATCCGCTAGTTTCTAGATTTAGCTGGGTATTATCGCAAATTCATTGAGGATTTTTCGAAAATCGCTCAACCGCTGACTTCCCTTACTCAAAAGGACAAGAAATATGAATGGGGAGACAAACAAGAGGAAGCTTTTCAGCTGCTTAAAAACAAGCTTTGCGATGCCCCTATTTTATCCCTACCCGAAGGCACCAATGACTTCGTGGTGTATTATGACGCCTCGCGTCAGGGATTGGGTTGTGTGCTGATGCAGAAACAGAAGGTTATCGCTTATGCTTCGCGCCAGTTAAAGGTTCATGGGAAGAACTACACCACACATGATTTGGAATTAGGCGCAGTTGTGACAACTGGCACAAAACCGGTAACTTCCGTACACTTTAATTATTATTTAATGACTGCAATTATGTGCTTAAATGTCAACATTGACTGATTAGATGCTAAGCAAGTGAATTCATGCACGTTGTATACTACAAAATATTGCTTCATGCAATCGAGGGCGCTGCGTCAGAAATATTAGTAAACTCACCGGTAAGACACACTGTGTCAACGGAACTACAGAAAGCAGTCAGACATTAGAATTGAGGCCTAGGTGTAGGTCCTACGACAAAGGTACATTAAAACCCAAGAGTACATATAAGGGTTTAATTTATGGTCATTACGAAAGCTAAAACACGCACTAAAAGGCACCCGAAACACACTTTAAGTGCAGAACTTTATTAAATTCAGCACAATTCAGCTTTTAACAACATAAATATTGTGCAGAGATGTCGTTTTATCATCCAGAATATTTCCCTAAGTGACGGGAATTCTTTGTGTCACTAAAAATAACACTAACGACACTTTAAATGCTTATTAAGCACTTTAACGAATTAGTATCTAACCGAACAACCGAACAATTTGATTCGATACCGATTTCAAGCTTTAAATCACTTTCTGGAAGGTTATACGCAAACTGGTGCTTAAAAGCAATCAGTTTAACGCGATGTACACTCCAGAACTGTGACGTAAGCCAAATATACCCTAAATATCTCTTACGTAACTTAGAAATAAGTTTCGAAGGATTCGGTATGGCGAAAACATGTTTATTTGAACTAAAGAACTAATTACGACAAAACTGCGAAACGAACGTTGGTGGCCGCCCGGATAATATTTAATCCCACAAATATTCTGTTATGATTAAAATTTTATTTTAATCAGGTTCGTGTTGAAAAGTAAATTAAAACGCTTAAAAACGTTATTTTTCAAGTTTAAGCGCGTACCGTGTGTTCCTACGCAACACAGTGCTTACACTGCAAAACGCAGACAACGCAGTAAACCCAGGAATATGCCAGGAATATGCCAGGAATATGCCAGGAATATACCAGGAATATGCCAGGAATATGCCAGGAATATGCTAGGAATATGTCAGGAATATTCCAGGAATATGCCAGGAATATGCCAGGAATATGACAGGAATATGCCAGGAATATGCCAGGAATATGCCAGGAATATGCCAGGAATATGCTAGGAATATGCTATATGGAAGGTCTATAAATACCACCATTCCATCACTCCATCTTCGCTTCCCTCTCTCCCTCCCTTGTTCTCGGCCCAACCAAGCACCACCGCCACCCTCATTTTCCAACATCATCCATCCATTCCAAGGTGATATTGAGGAGTAAGAAGGCCACTAACGAAGCTCGGTGCAAGCAGATCTTGAAGGACCTTCTTCATTTGCTTTTATCCACCTCTTTTGTCCTCTTGAACTCCCCTAGCCTTGTGCTAGTAGTAAGTGCTTCTAAACATCTTCTTGTTCTTGTTTATGATGGTTAATAGATGATTTAATGGCTAAAAATCATAAACACTAAAGATCACCAACTAAAAGTCTTGTAAAATGATGAACTTAATGGATAAAAGGAAAGTAATGGTGTAAAACTTGTTAAACTTGTTTTGTGATGATTATTTTGTGTTGTTTAATGCTAGTAGTAGTTCGGATCGTCATCTAACCCGGCTAGGTTATGTTCATAGAACATGAACTAGTGTATGTCAAAGTATGAAAAGGACTAGATGATGAACACTACTACACAATAACATGAACTTGTGTAAAAGTAAATTTTCTTGTAAAATGAAGTTCTAAACTATTAGATCTAAAGATCTACAAGTGGTATTTTCGGGAAACCAACTGTAAGACGAAACCATGTTTTAAAACCGGATCTTTCATGAACTAGAGGGGTTTTTATGAACAAACAAGTGTGTGGACACTTGTGTAACAAAAGTTTTAACAAAGAAATAATTTTCGTAAAAACCGACTAGAAGTTGTGAAACTTCATATTCCTTAAAAATAAAGTTTTTAAGAAATTAAACTTATTTTTAAAGATAACAAGACTTACTAAATGTGCTAGTAAGTTACTACACATTTTTGTGAATATTCAAGTTCATGGAATAGAGGAATTAGTATATATTGTTGGTGATTATTGTTGAAGATTGATTGTTGATTAATTAAAAGAAAATAAACACATGTTTTGAAAACATGGGAAACCTCCATTTTTAGGGGAAACTCTGTCAAATTTTTTATAAATTTTGACACTTAGAAAAATATAAGTATTTGAAAAACTTATTCCCTAAAAATGTATTTAAGAGTATTACCAAGGTTTCCCTAAATTTTTGTGATAAGAAATAAGGATTTCTTCAAGAATAAAAATGGATATAAGTATGTATATTTTTGAGAGAAAAATATATATTATTTTATCACCAACTTTTGTGCTAAGTGTATATAGTATGTGTTATACGTGCTAGCGTATTAAAACTTAAAAATACACTAAATACTCATGAGGAGTATAAACATAAGAACACACATACAACATACAAGAAACATAATTCAGGTGCAAAGTGCAAAACACGAGATACTTAAATTAATATGTGAGGAAATAATATAAGTAAGATGCTTAGTTAAAAATATAAAATATTTTTAACACAACAATACGAATACAAATGAGAGTGACTGTACTTGTGCGACGCAAGTCTAGTGACTAACGTTAAGAAAACACATATAGGTCGCGACGTTAATTAAGCAAACCCGGTGAAGTTTACGACGCACAGGAACACAAAGTTGTGAGTTCATGCTCCCCCTTTTCTTTTAACTGTTTTTAGCTTTATAACTCGGAGGTGAAATACATGTTACAAATACTTCAATATTTACAAATTGATATGTTGTGTACTGAAACGAGAAGTACTCTTGGCGAAAACTAGTGCCAAGAATTGATACGAGAAATCGTGTCACGGATAGGGTACCATAAGCACCATTAATCGTGTACATACTAAGACCGCAGAACAAAAGGTTAGATCTAATGGGTTTCAGGGCAGCCCCACTCTTGGTGACAACTAGAACCAAGTAGTGTTTTTGTGTCTCAGTCGTGAATCGACTATAGAAAAATGCCTATGGTTTGGTGACTTCCTATGTCGTGTCACATGTTAATGGCTTTGAAACCCATTAATACTTGATACATATAGAGATACTTGACTCATTCATGAATACGCGTTTTGAAACAAAATACATACCATGTTTTTCAAACAAAGTATACAAACGTTCAATACAAAAACTGCATGAATTCACACCAACATTATGTTGACGTTTTTTTTTTTCCAAAACTCACATGTATTTCAGGTAATTAAAGGTGGGTGTGCGCGCGGTCTTACTTATGCTCGTGGATGTCGCTATGTTTTATTTTCGCTAAATAAAGTTGTAACTCTTAAGACAATATGCTATCACGTGTTGTAAGCACTTGACTTATGTTTTGGTAATGTAATGTTTGAAGTTATTTTGAGCATATAGTATGTTTACCTTTCGTATGCAATGAGAACCTTTCATGATCACACCTCGTGCTTCCGCCGTAGAAAGGGGTGTGACAGATTGGTATCAGAGCTGCGATTGTAGTGAACCAGGATTCCTTCTCGAGTCTAGTCTACAATCTCTAGGATCCTATCACGAAAACAATTTTTCAAAAAGTTTTCATTGCATAAAACGTCCCGCGACATCCACTGCCTAAAACTATTTGCATGAGTCTAGAAAAGACGCTACGTGACCTAGGGTGCACTGGGGTAGCACTTGTCTATGATTAAGGATTACTTGCAAATATGTGTGATAATTAGCATATACATGTACTAGATGTAGAATACCCCTAGTATACATGGCTTTGCCTGAAAACAATGACTTAACTGAAGGAAGAAATACGAGGATGAAACGAACTGTGCGGACTGTGCAAGGAGTTACGTAATTATGGATGCATACATAATTATGGAATTCAGTGCACAGAAACCACAGCAGGTCTTGTCACGTGTAGATTCCCTCAGTGCAAGCCTACTAAGTACTCTGCTAGAGTAATAATTGTTTGATGTTAATTATGTGGTATATACCTGTGAATATATATGCTACTACCGTTTAGTACGACGACATCAAACAAATATTTAACCCTGTTGTGTTATGTTCTATCAGAACATGGCACCCAGGAGAGCTGTGAATGCTCGAGGTGGTGATCAACCTCCTTCTCCCCCACTGCCAGAACTGCTGAAGAGCTAGACGCTCTACTGGAAGAGAGGATCTCTGTTGCTATCGCCCAGTATGAGGCGAATCGTACCCAAGACAGTAGAGGGCCAAGCAATGCTAGGCGTAACGGACATGGAGATTCGTCAGGAGGAAACGCAGCCCAAGGTAACCTTAAGACAATTTGCTAGGCATGGAGAAATTTATGAACGGTCCTTGCTTCATTATTTCTCCAATTGCTCATATGTGAATTGGTTGGGTTAATTACAGGCTGCACCTTCAAGCAGTTCCTCGACTGCAAACCAATGAACTACGATGGCACTGGAGGAGCGGTAGCATATGTGCGTTGGACGGAGAAGACTGAGGCCACTATCCGCATGAGCAAGTGTACCGCGGATCAACAAGTCACCTTTGCAACTGGGTTATTTGTCGATGAAGCTTTGACTGGGTGGAACCTACAAGTCCAAACCCTAGGCGATAATGCCGCGTATAGCATGACTTGGGATGAACTGAAAGAGAAAATGCGAGAGAAGTATTGCTCTCGTGCCGAACTCCAAAGGTTGGAGACGGAGTTCTGGCACTTGACTATGGTAGGTGCTGACATCACAGGGTATACTCGAAGGTTCCATGATTTGTCTAGGGTGATTCCCTACATGGTAACTCCGGAATTCAAGCGCGTTGAACGCTACATTTGGGGATTGGCCCCGGAATTTCGTGGCATGGTGACTTCAGCCAAACCCCAGACAATCACTGAGGCTGTAACTCTGGCTGTCAGCCTTATTGAAGACTGTGTTCGCATGGAGAAGCTATCACTGAACCCGACAGAAAACACCGAGATGCATGCTGAGTCGTCCGGTGGCAAGAAAAGGAAACATGCAAACTTGAATCAAGCAACTCGTAACAACAAGGGTTCCAACAAGAAGCGTGGCCCCAACCCGCCTCAGGAGGCGAAATCGCTTGCAGCCATGGACGGCGCTCCAGCTAAGGGATACCTGGGCACCTTGCCCAAATGCCATTGGTGCAAACGCCATCACGAGGGAGTTTGTCGCATCTCAAAGTGTGACAAATGTGGAAAGTTGGGTCACCGCACTGAAGACTGTTGGAGTAAGAGGAACGGGAATGGAAATCGTAATGGGGCTGATAATAGAAACAATGGTGGAAATGGAAATGGTGTTGGCAACGGAAATGGGCGAAACCAAGGATGCTTCAGATGTGGAAGCAAAGATCATTTCATGAAGGATTGCCCAGAAGGAAACAATGCTTAGGCCCGAGCATTTGTAATTGGAGCAAGGGACGCACGCGAGGACCCTAACGTGGTCACCGGTACGTTTCTCGTTAACAATCACTTCGCATCCATATTATTCGACACTGGAGCCGATTATAGTTTCATGTCCGTGGAATTTAAACGTACGCTTGGAATAGAATCTAGTAGATTAGAAATTCCTTATTCCATAGAACTAGCCAATTGTAAACTTGTTGAATCGGGCGAAGTTGTTAGAGGCTGTACACTAGAACTTGGTGAACGAAAATTTAGCATCGACCTCTTACCTATCCAATTAGGTAGCTTCGATGTAGTAGTCGGCATGGACTGGTTGTCCACAAACCGAGCTGAAGTTATTTGTCATGAGCAAATCATTCGCATCCCTTGGGCAAATGATGAAACTCTCATCGTACATGGAGAAAAACGAGATGCACCTCTTCGAATCATCAGTTGCATGAAGGCACATAAATGCTTAAGGAAAGGATGTGTTGCCTTCCTAGCACACGTGATAGATAAGAAGACTAAGGAGCCGAAACTTGAAGATATTCCTGTAATGAAAGAATTCCCTGATGTCTTTCCCGAAGATCTGCCAGGACTACCTCCGCAACGACAAGTCGAATTCCGTATCGACTTGGTTCCAGGAGCCGCTCATGTAGCCAAGGCGCCCTATAGACTTGCACCATCCGAAATGCAAGAATTATCCACACAACTCCAGGAGTTGTTGGATAAAGGATTCATAAGGCCAAGCTTCTCGCCCTGGGGAGCTCCAATATTGTTCGTGAAGAAAAAGGATGGAACTCTGCGAATGTGTATCGATTACAGAGAACTGAACAAGGTCACTATCAAAAATCAGTACCCACTACCGAGGATTGATGACTTATTTGATCAGTTGCAAGGATCAAGCTACTATTCCAAGATCGACCTTCGATCTGGATATCATCAGTTAAGGATCCAAGAAGAAAGCGTACCAAAGACGGCATTCAGAACACGTTATGGACATGACGAGTTTCTTGTGATGCCATTCGGGCTGACGAATGCACCAGCGGTCTTTATGGATCTGATGAACCGCGTATGCAAACCATATCTCGATAAATTCGTGATTGTATTTATCGACGATATCCTAATCTACTCAGGGACGAAAGAAGAGCACGAACAACACCTCAGAACCATCCTAGAACTACTGAAGACAGAGAAACTGTATGCAAAGTTCTCAAAGTGCGAATTCTGGATTCGCGAAGTACAATTTCTTGGTCATGTGATGAATGAGAAGGGAATTCATGTAGACCCGTCCAAGATTGAAGCCATAAAGAATTGGGAAGCTCCCAAAACCCCGACTGAAGTTCGGCAATTTTTGGGCTTAGCGGGCTACTATAGGCGATTCATCGAGAATTTCTCAAAAATAGCTCACCCACTAACCGCCCTTACGCAGAAAGACAAGAAGTATGGCTGGGGTGTTAAGCAAGAAGAAGCTTTTCAGCTACTCAAGATCAAGCTATGCGATGCACCAATATTGTCACTACCCGAAGGCACAGAAGACTTCGTGGTATATTGCGACGCCTTGCGACAAGGACTGGGTTGCGTACCTATGCAACGCCAAAAGGTCATCGCTTATGCTTCAAGGCAATTGAAGGTGCACGAAAGAAACTATACCACTCACGACCTGGAACTGGGCGCAGTGGTATTTGCCTTAAAGATCTGGCGATACTATCTATATGGTACTCGATGTACAATCTTCACAAATCACAAAAGCCTGCAACACATACTTGATCAAAAGGAACTGAACATGCACCAGCGGCGATGGGTCGAGCTGTTAAATGACTACGACTGTGAGATTAAGTACCACCCAAGAAAGGAAAATGTTGTAGCGGACGCGTTGAGCCGAAAAGAAAGGGTTAAGACCCTAAGGGTTCGAGCATTGGAAATGACTATCCGAACGAACCTCACTTCACGTATTCGTGACGCACAACAAGAAGCCCTTAAGGTGGAAAATCACAAAGCTGAATACCTCCGGGGTGCATTGAAGTACATGGCGCCAAATGAAGAGGGGGCCTTATACTTTAAAAAGCGCATTTGGGTTCCGCTCTATGGTGGCCTACAAGAAGTCATCCTTGATGAAGTGCACAAGTCAAGAAACTCGATCCACCCAGGGTCGGACAAGATGTATCAAGACTTAAAAGAATATTATTGGTGGCCAAGACTCAAAAGCGACGTTGCTGTCTATGTAGGAAAGTGCCTGACCTGCGCTAAGGTTTGTGACAACCAGTAACTTCGACGAATTAAATCTATACTTATTTAGTTTATGGTGTGTAAACGTGTAGTCGAAACCAAGTCCATATTGTGATGAACCGACTCGAACCGTTTGAACCATGACATAACTCGCAACTTATGAGCCCTGAACCTGAGCATGATCATTATTACATTATATGGGTTGATTAATTATAGTCTTATTGTTAGTTTGTTTTAAAAAAATAAATAAATAAATAAATAATAGTAATATTAAAACAACGAAGGCTGCCCAATCCTATCTCACACCAATTCTATTGCTTTGTTTTGTACGGCCCAATCATTGTTCCCAAGCCCAGTTGCCACATCCCTTACCATGCGGCCCAACCTCAAACAATTCTCAAACCGCCTCAATATGAAGGAGACATTATATTTACGTTCATGCTATAGGACATGATCACAATCCCAAAAAAAAAGGGCTTAAACCCTAATCTCCTCTTCCTGGTCATCTATACCGACGGCAGCCCCCTCCCCCTCCACTCGAAGCAAGATCCTCTCCTGTTCTTGATGTGTTCCTTCGAATCCCGAGTCTCGGTTAGTTAACTCACACCTAGTTTGGCCTGAATTTGTATTATAATTTATGGTGATTATGTTTGATAATGATTAAGCGATTACGTGAAACTATATGGATGTATATGTTCGTTTGTTGGTGTGTATATGTATCGTTCCTACTCGATGTTATGCATGAAAGTATGGCTATGATAAGTGCTTAGTTTGCACGCAATACGTATGACGCATATGATGCTGGATTCGCTTCACTCTTACCGGTCGACTTCGTTTTAAAACTATGAAAATTTACATGAATCCTAGTAATACATGTACACGTAACTACGTATATCTTTGTTACATATTGTATCCGAACGGAAACGTAGGGAGTAGATTTGAATGATAGTTTCGGTACGACTCCGGCATAATAATATGAACACATATACGGACTGGCATGCTTGGTATAGACGTGTGATTGTATATGTGATACCGTGTTCGGTCGATCGTTGGTAGTTATAGAGGGTCTAAGGCTTTAAAATTTAACATATATGTGCGAACACATGTGAAGTAAATGATGATATGATAGTGTAGATTATAGTTGTTTGTGTTATCATCACTTATTTGATATATGAATATGTGTCATATGAACTTGAAGTATAAACTACACAGTTTAATGAATGCAAGATTTCTTCTTGATAAAATGCTAATTTAAATATCTTAATTTAAAGAAGGACGTTCAGATTTGTTAACTTGATAATCATGATGATAGTTGTTGATGTTCATATTGTTTCCTTTTAAGCGTACAACCATATATACTTAGGGTACAACCTGGTCATGCACATCTAAAAAGTCAAGGATATATAAGTGATGTTCTTTGCATGTTGAATGCTCGGGCCTGTTGTCTGATGGAACTATAATAATGATGATGTTAGGGATTCTATATATATGTTGACTAATATTATATGAACATGTGATTGGTGTTATATAAACATGTTGACTGATGGACTCCATAGTCGAATAAGGAATGATAGTTTTCTGTGATTGGGTCGATCAAATAAGTAACATGAAAACTGATGTGGGCCTCAGGTTAGCGGTAACATCTAAACTCGGTCAGCTTAGTGGGCCGAAGAGTTATGTGATTTCTTGATTGATGTTGGGCCATGCTATATGGGTTATGGAATATTATAAACTATGGTTAAATGCACATTCTTGAGTTGTGAACTGTGTTAGTGTGATATGTGTTCATGTAATATGAAAATACATAGGGCCCGAACACCTATTATAGTTTGTGTAATGATACGTGCCATGCTTGTTCATAATTACATAATAGGAATAGGTGAATTATGTGTGTAAGTAACTAACTGGCGTTGAAACCATACTAGGATTGGATTGATCGAACAGTGAACACATACTTTAATCTTACCGAGCAAATCGAGGTGAGTTCACACTCTTACCAAGGCATGGGGTTCCCAGGGTGGGAATGGGATTGAATGATTTATTCGTACATACTTAGTTAATCGAACCTAATGATATGGTCCTCGGGTGAGGAAGAGTAAAGATAAGATACGGCTAGACTAGTATACCTATTGAACTGATCTTCGCATACACGCCAAGGGTTGGCCGCGATATTATGACTAATCATTCGCACACATGCCTTGGGAAGGCCGCGAACTATAGATACTAAAACTTCGCAAGTAATGCCAGGGTGGCCGCGATACAAATATACAGTCTAGGACATTTGGGAGTATTTCCCCAAATCTTCGCATACATGCCGAGAGGGCCCGCGATGGAAACTAATACGATACATGACTTAATGAACGAACACAAGGCTTACTATACTATTACGATTACTGAACTATTGACTGTGAACTCGCTCAACTAGTTGTTGACTCTCTGCTGCATGCCTTGCAGGACCTTAGGTACATATGGAGCTTGCACAAGGAGGAGCAGGTCGTTGTGGGACATGGATCGTGGATGCCATGTTAACATTTAAACATTGAACCTATGATTTACATTGGATTTACATACTTACGCTTCCGCTACTCAAATTACGTTTTGTTAAACACCAATTATATTGTGATGGGTTGTTTTGATTAACTTTACTATTTAAATGTTATGTTCAATATGATTGGTGGCTTGATCCTGGTCATGTCACGCCTCCAAGCGGTGGTACTCCGCGTGTGGATTTTTGGGGGTGTGACAAGGTTAAGGCTGAATACCAGAAACCGTCTGGCCTACTACAACAACCAGAGATCCCCATGTGGAAGTGGGAGCAAATCTCGATGGATTTCATAACAAAATTACCCAGGACCCCGAGAGGGCACGATATGATATGGGTAATAGTTGATCGATTAACAAAGTCTGCGCATTTCCTACCAATCCGAGAAAAGGATAGCACTGGAAAACTGGCAGAGATATGTTTGAAAGAAATTGTGGCACGTCATGGAGTGCCGACCTCCATTATTTCAGACAGAGATGGACGCTTTGTCTCAAGAATCTGGCAATCATTTCAGGAAGCCTTTGGATCTTAGCTAGATCTAAGCACGGCATTCCATCCACAAACAGATGGCCAGAGCGAACGAACCATACAAACATTGGAAGATATGCTTCGCGCATGTGTCATGGATCTAGGCGGCAGCTGGGATACTCACCTACCCTTAGTTGAGTTTCCCTACAATAACAGTTATCATACAAGCATAAAGGCCGCGCCGTTCGAAGCTCTGTATGGCCGCAAGTGCCGATCGCCCCTATGTTGGGCAGACGCTGGTGACAAACGTATGGTTGGTCCTGAACTAGTACAAGAAACAACCGACAAGATTGCGCAGATCCGAGAGCGCATTAAGGCGGCTCGAGATCGACAGAAGAGCTACGCTGATCAAAGACGAAAACCCTTAGAATTCGAGGTGGGAGACAAAGTGTTGTTAAAGGTCTCACCTTGGAAGGGAGTAGCCAGATTCGGAAAACGTGGGAAGCTGAATCCACGATACATTGGACCATTCAGAATCTTGGAGAGAATTGGTATCGTGGCTTACAAGTTGGAGTTACCGGAAGACCTTAATGGAGTACATGATACGTTTCATGTGTCCAACCTCAAGAAGAGTCCAACACAAGAGAACGTGATCATCCCCGCGGATGAAGTGCATATTAATGACGCCCTCCGATTTACCGAACAACCCGTTGAGGTTACCGACTGGAAAGTCAACAAGACCAGGAGGAGCAGTGTGAAACTTGTCAAAGTACGTTGGAACTCTAAGCATGGGCCCGAATACACATGGGAACACGAAGACCAGTTCAAGGAAAAGTATCCCCACTTATTCAAGAAGACTCCTGCGAGAGTTAGTTCAGTCTGAATTTCGGGACGAAATTCTTTTAACGGGGGGAGACTGTGACAACTGGCACAAAACCGGTAACTTCCGTACACTTTAATTATTATTTAATGACTGCATTTATGTGCTTAAATGTCAACATTGACTGATTAGATGCTAAGCAAGTGAATTCATGCACGTTGTATACTACAAAATATTGCTTCATGCAATCGAGGGCGCTGCGTCAGAAATATTAGTAAACTCACCGGTAAGACACACTGTGTCAACGGAACTGCAGAAAGCAGTCAGGCATTAGAATTGAGGCCTAGGTGTAGGTCCTACGACAAAGGAACATTAAAACCCAAGAGTACATATAAGGGTTTAATTTATGGTCGTTACGAAAGCTAAAACACGCACTAAAAGGCACCCGAAACACACTTTAAGTGCAGAACTTTATTAAATTCAGCACAATTCAGCTTTTAACAACATAAATATTGTGCAGAGATGTCGTTTTATCATCCAGAATATTTCCCTAAGTGACGGGAATTCTTTGTGTCACTAAAAATAACACTAACGACACTTTAAATGCTTATTAAGCACTTTAACGAATTAGTATCTAACCGAACAACCGAACAATTTGATTCGATACCGATTTCAAGCTTTAAATCACTTTCTGGAAGGTTATACGCAAACTGGTGCTTAAACGCAATCAGTTTAACGCGACGTACACTCCAGAACTGTGACGTAAGCCAAATATACCCTAAATATCCCTTACATAACTTAGAAATAAGTTTCGACGGATTCGGTATGGCAAAACATGTTTATTTGAACTAAAGAACTAATTACGACAAAACTGCGAAACGAACGTTGGTGGCTGCCCGGATAATATTTAATCCCACAAATATTCTGTTATGATTAAAATTTTATTTTAATCAGGTTCGTGTTGAAAAATAAATTAAAACGCTTAAAAACGTTATTTTTCAAGTTTAAGCGCGTACCGTGTGTTCCTACGCGACACAGTGCTTACACTGCAAAACGCAGACAACGTAGTAAACCCAGGAATATGCCAGGAATATGCCAGGAATATGCCAGGAATACACCAGGAATACGCCAGGAATATGCCAGGAATATGCCAGGAATATGCCAGGAATATGCCAGAAATATGCCAGGAATATGCCAGGAATATGCCAGGAATATGCCAGGAATATGCCAGGAATATGCCAGGAATATGCCAGGAATATGCTAGGAATATGCTATATGGAAGGTCTATAAATACCACCATTCCATCACTCCATCTTCACTTCCCTCTCTCCCTCCCTTGTTCTCGGCCCAACCAAGCACCACTGCCACCCTCATTTTCCAACATCATCCATCCATTCCAAGGTGATATTGAGGAGTAAGAAGGCCACTAACGAAGCTCGGTGCAAGCGGATCTTGAAGGACCTTCTTCATTTGCTTTTATCCACCTCTTTTGTCCTCTTGAACTCCCTTAGCCTTGTGCTAGTAGTAAGTGCTTCTAAACATCTTCTTGTTCTTGTTTATGATGGTTAATAGATGATTTAATGGCTAAAAATCATAAACACTAAAGATCACCAACTAAAAGTCTTGTAAAATGATGAACTTAATGGATAAAAGGAAAGTAATGGTGTAAAACTTGTTAAACTTGTTTTGTGATGATTATTTTGTGTTGTTTAATGCTAGTAGTAGTTCGGATCGTCATCTAACCCGGCTAGGTTATGTTCATAGAACATGAACTAGTGTATGTTAAAGTATGAAAAGGACTAGATGATGAACACTACTACACAATAACATGAACTTGTGTAAAAGTAAATTTTCTTGTAAAATGAAGTTCTAAACTAGTAGATCTAAAGATCTACAAGTGGTATTTTTGGGAAACCAACTGTAAGACGAAACCATGTTTTAAAACCGGATCTTTCATGAACTAGAGGTATTTTTATGAACAAACAAGTGTGTGGACACTTGTGTAACTAAAGTTTTAACAAAGAAATAATTTTCGTAAAAACCGACTAGAAGTTGTGAAACTTCATATTCCGTAAAAATAAAGTTTTTAAGAAATTAAACTTATTTTTAAAGAGAACAAGACTTACTAAATGTGCTAGTAGGTTACTACACATTTTTGTGAATATTCAAGTTCATGGAATAGAGGAATTAGTATATATTGTTGGTGATTATTGTTGAAGATTGATTGTTGATGAATTAAAAGAAAATAAACACATGTTTTGAAAACATGGGAAACCTCCATTTTTAGGGGAAACTCTGTCAAAATTTTTATAAATTTTGACACTTAGAAAAATATAAGTATTTGAAAAACTTATTCCCTAAAAATGTATTTAAGAGTATTACCAAGGTTTCCCTAAATTTTTGTGATAAGAAATAAGGATTTCTTCAAGAATAAAAATGGATATAAGTATGTATATTTTTGAGAGAAAAATATATATTATTTTATCACCAACTTTTGTGCTAAGTGTATATAGTATGTGTTATACGTGCTAGCGTATTAAAACTTAAAAATACACTAAATACTCATGAGGAGTATAAACATAAGAACACACATACAACATACAAGAAACATAATTCGGGTGCAAAGTGCAAAACACGAGATACTTAAATTAATATGTGAGGAAATAATATAAGTAAGATGCTTAGTTAAAAATATAAAATATTTTTAACACAACAATACGAATACAAATGAGAGTGACTGTACTTGTGCGACACAAGTCTAGTGACTAACGTTAAGAAAACACATATAGGTCGCGACGTTAATTAAGCAAACCCGGTGAAGTTTACGACGCACAGGAACACAAAGTTGTGAGTTCATGCTCCCCCTTTTCTTTTAACTGTTTTTAGCTTTATAACTCGGGGGTGAAATACATGTTACAAATACTTCAATATTTACAAATTGATATGTTGTGTACTGAAACGAGAAGTACTCTTGGCGAAAACTAGTGCCAAGAATTGATACGAGAAATCGTGTCACGGATAGGGTACCATAAGCACCATTAATCGTGTACATACTAAGACCGCAGAACAAAAGGTTAGATCTAATGGGTTTCAGGGCAGCCCCACTCTTGGTGACAACTAGAACCAAGTAGTGTTTTTGTGTCTCAGTCGTGAATCGACTATAGAAAAATGCCTATGGTTTGGTGACTTCCTATGTCGTGTCACATGTTAATGGCTTTGCAACCCATTAACACTTGATACATATAGAGATACTTGACTCATTCATGAATACGCGTTTTGAAACAAAATACATACCATGTTTTTCATACAAAGTATACAAACGTTCAATACAAAAACTGCATGAATTCACACCAACATTATATTGACGTTTTTTTTTTCCAAAACTCACATGTATTTCAGGTAATTAAAGCTGGATGTGCGCACGGTCTTACTTATGCTCGTGGATGTCGCTATGTTTTATTATCGCTAAATAAAGTTGTAACTCTTAAGACAATATGCTATCACGTGTGTAAACACTTGACTTATGTTTTGGTAATGTAATGTTTGAAGTTATTTTGAGCATATAGTATGTTTACCTTTCGTATGCAATGAGAACCTTTCATGATCACACCTCGTGCTTCCCCCGTAGAATGGGGTGTGACAGCAGTGGTGTTTGCATTAAAGATTTGGCGACATTATTTGTATGACACCCGATGCACGATCTTTACTGATCACAAGAGCTTACAACATATATTCGATCAGAAAGAGCTTAACATGAGACAACGACGATGGGTTGAGTTGTTAAACGATTATGATTGTGAAATCAAATATCACACAGGAAAGGCGAATGTAGTGACAGACGCCTTGAGTCGAAAAGAGAGGATTAAGCCCATAAGGGTTAGGGCTTTGGAGATGATCATTCAAACAGACCTCTCAAGAAGGAAAACTTGAAGGATGAATACCTCCGTGGGATGGAGAAGCAGTTGGTACCCAATGAGGAAGGAACTTTGTGTTTTATGGGACGAATTTGGGTTCCCCTCTTTGGTGGTCTCAGAGACGTGATTTTTGATGAAGCACATAAATCAAGGTACTTGATCCACCCAGGATCGGATATGATGTACCAAGATTTGAAGGATTTCTACTGGTGGCCGAGATTGAAAGGTGATGTTGCAACTTATGTTGGAAAGTGCTTAACCTGTGCCAAAGTAAAGGCCGAGTATCAGAAGCCCTCAGGTCTTCTACAGCAACCCGAGATACCCATGTGGAAGTGGGAGCAAATCTCAATGGATTTTATAACGAAGTTACCAAGGACACCTAGAGGTCATGACACGATTTGGGTAATCGTAGACCGTCTGACAAAGTCTGCGCACTTTCTGCCGATCAGAGGAAAAGGATAACACTGGTAAGCTAGCTGAGTTGTACCTAAGGGAGATAGTAGCACGTCATGGAGTGCCTATCTCGATTATTTCTGACAGAGACGGAAGATTTGTATCAAGGATTTGGCAATCTTTCCAGGAAGCGTTTGGTTCTCAACTGAATTTGAGTACTGCTTTTCATCCGCAGACGGATGGTCAGAGCGAGAGAACAATTCAGACGCTTGAAGACATGTTACGAGCTTGCGTAATGGACTTGGGTGGCAGTTGGGACACTCACCTACCTTTGGTTAAGTTCTCCTATAACAACAGCTACCATACAAGTATACAAGCTGCACCGTTTAAAGCTCTTTACAGACGCAAGTGTCGATCACCGTTATACTGGGCAAATGCGGGCGATAAACAGCTAGTTGGTCCCGAGTTGGTTCAAGAAACAACAAATAAGATCATACAGATCCAAGAGCGCATTAAGACGGCTCGTGATCGACAAAAGAGCTATGCAGACCAAATAAGGAAACCTTTGGAATTCAAAGTGGGAGATATGGTTCTATTGAAAGTCTCACCTTGGAAAGGTGTGGCACGCTTTGGGAAGCGTGGAAAGTTAAACCAACGATATATTGGACCGTTCAAAATCCCGGAAAGGATTGGTCTTGTAGCTTACAAGTTGGATCTACCTGCGGAACTTAACGGTGTTCATGATACATTCCATGTATCCAACCTGAAGAAGAGTCCAACACAGGAAACGGTGATTATTCCTGCCGATGAAGTTCACATTGACGACACACTCCACTTCACCGAAGAACTCGTTGAGGTTACGGATTGAAAAGTTAACAAAACTCGAAGGAGTAGTGTTAAACTTGTCAAGGTCCGATGGAACGCACGTCACGGACCAGAGTTTACTTGGGAGCGTGAGGACCGCATGAAAGCTAAATACCCGCATTTATTCCCTAACACCCCTGCAGGTAGTAGTAAAGCTAAAAATTTCGGGACGAAATTTTCTTAACAGGGGGAGAATGTGACAACTGTAAAAAATCCAGGTATCCGTATAATTAATTAATCTTGATTAGTGTTTAATGACTATGCTGAAATTTCAATTAACTGCATTTTGATTACTGCCATACACAAACATGTGCATCATACATTGTCAAATGTCATACCAATATTGCGTGAAAGCTATATTGCCTCAAATGATGCATTAAGTACAGTTAGTACAGTTATCTGATAAAGCAGGAATATGCTGACGGAGTTCAGTACATAGGCAGACAGTGTGTTGAGACACAGAATGAGCCAGAGACTAAGTACTAAGTACTACATAGGCAGACAGTGTGTTGAGACACAGGTTGAGAAAGTTGTTGAAGTCGAAAAAATAGTCGAAAAGATTGTTGAGGTTATCAAGCCGTGTGAAAAATGCTTGGAATCTTGCAAGCAGTTTGCAGAAAAAGATGTGAAACTGAGTGAGAAAGACAAGATGATAGAAAAGTTACTGTTTGATCTCAACTACGTGAAAGAATCTTACGATGTGTTGAACAGAATGGTAACTGGTCTGTAAAAGACTAATTCTGAAAGAGAAGATGCACTGACAATGCTGAATGCAGTGATGATGTCGAAGCAGAAAGCTATCAATTTCTATATTGAAGAAAGTGCAAAATGGAAGCAAGAGTTGGAAACTGAAAAGATAGAAAATGAGAGAATCAGACGATTATTACAGAGTTATTCTAGTTCTGATTATCTTATTGACCGAATTTATCCAACTGTTGCAGGTATGGAAGCATTTAAAGATGAGAAGCTGAAGAAAAAGGATACTGGTAAGAAACAGAGTGTTAGTTACAACAAGTGTCCGCCTCCAATCTGGGAAGGATATTCTCCTAGAAAACCAAATGAGGAGCAAGTTCAAAAAGCAGTCAATATAAAACTGAAGTCTGATATAACCGATGAGTTACCAGAAAACATTGACATCACTTTTACATTGTCTGACACTGATCATGAGTCCAAGTTGATAAAAAAGATGGTCGATCAGGTGTTGGATAAAGATGAGGAGTCTGAGTCTGGAAATTCGAGTTCGTCGGTCAACAGTCCAAAGACATCGGTTAAACGGGCTTACAGTAAAGAGTTTTTGTTATCAAAATCAAATTTGGATGATGAAACATTCGAAGTTGCATATACTTTGAATGATTCTGACAAATTATATTTTGATAAAGAATTTCCAATAAGAAGTGTTAAATTTGAAATGATCAAAAAGGTTTTCAAAATGACAGAAATTAATATTTCTGAAATAAAAGATTTAAATCTTACTGAAAACCTAAAAAATACACTTCAAGAGTTCAACAAAGATTAAACAAGAAAAAAGGTTACAGTTCTGGTTCAGGTTTTCACAAGAAGCCAAACCATAACGGTAATTTCAAAAAGAAAGGTTTAGGTTTTATTGCACCTGAAAATTATAAAAATGATAAAATTTCTAAAACAAACACAAAATTTGTTTCAGGAGGAAGTGCTGAGGAAGAACAGAAGAAACCATTCTGGAGACAATCAAACCAGGAGTTTCTTGCTGAGAAGAAGAGAATAGGAACTGTTGTTTTTCATAGAAAAGATACGAGAACCTGTTTTAAATGCAATGAATCTGGTCACATTGCATGGAATTGTCCGTTGGATACAAAGAAAAAACAGGGAGTTTCTGAAAAATTCAAAGAAAAAGTTGTCGATGTTGAACCACCAACTGAAAAATTCAAAACTTTTGAAAATTCTACTTATGAAGTTGGTAAGTGTTCAAAGAAAAATTTTTACAAAAAGAAAGCCAAAGACAACCAGATGTGGGTTGTTAAGAAGTCTGAAGTAAAATCGGCAATGATTCTGGTTCTACAAAGCCAGAAGAGCCACAGATTGAGTGTAAAGAAGAGAATTCAGTACCTTCAGTGAATGATGATAATTTTCCATCATTAAAGGATGAAAATGTTAAACAAAAGGTTGGTAAGGTTGAGATTTCGAATCAATTCTATTCTGAAAAAAAAGAATTTGATGTCGAGAAAGCATTTAATGGAAATGTGAAAAAAGATTTTTGGAAAAATGGTTGAGGGTAAAGTTCAAGGGGTTAAAGATTTTTATGCGACAAAGAAGGCAACTTATAACCCAACTGAATCAGAGTTAAAATCACCCAAGGTTGGTAAGACTTGGGTGGAAATTATTTTTCCTTAAAAATCTGACTTGCCGGAGCTCCCAAGTTTGTAATCGCGGAGCAGGAATCGACATCATTCTTGATAAAAATTGATTTTGTGAATGAATTTTAAAGTTAAATTTTACAGGTTGTGACTTGCCGGAGCTTCCAGGTTGGTAAGTGTGAAGCAAGAATCGGCATCTTTATTGGTAAAATGAATTTATGTAGATGTTTTATTCCTACATGTGGTGCAGATGGTAATTTTACAAGTGATTCGTCAAGCTCATTAGGTTGAACTTGATGTAATCTTCTTTCTAGTGGTTGATAATGGGGTTCATCTATCTTAAACAAGAAAAAAAACAAAGTGATGATCTTATCCGGGAACCTACAAGTGGTTAAAACAAAAAACTTATTTTCCGAAAAAACCATTTTGATTAAAACAAACTTAAGTGTTTTGAAATCTTAATGGGAAAATAGTTTGTTGTAAGGGGGAGTTCTGATTGTTTATGCTAAGTGGATGGCGAATTGAAGCGATTCACAGTAGTTGTCAATTTTCTTGTACAGTTTGTTTTTAAATTTTTTTAATTGTGTTTGCATTTTAGGGACAGTAAAAATTTCAGAAAATCCAAAAACATTAGAAAATTTGAAAAAGCCAAAAACATAAAAAAATTCAAAACTGAGTTTTGATGTATAAAAGAGGAAATGATAGTACATCAGTGGACTATCACAACATGCTAAAGAAATGGAAAGTCAAAATGTGATAAACAATCTCACTGCGGATTTGCCAGTAGGTTTTTGCACATTTAGTAGATTGTGACGAACATTTCTTGGATATATGGGTAACCCCCAAAATCTTGTTTGAAGGGTCCATCTTTCTGAGATACTAGGTCTTTATACTCAGTGATATCTGGGGTATTATCCCGGGACTTCTGATTTTGCGGAAGCAATAGCCTAGTCCCCGTATAATACTTTGCAAAATGCTTTGAAATATAAGCTCACCCTCAGCATAAAAAATGATAAAACATTGAAAAATGTAAATCATGTGATGTTGAAGAAAAGATTCTCTAAAGGGAACACACCAAAAGTCGAGCCGTCATCACTCTGCTGAACGGAAGTTCTGACCTGAGCTCTCACGGTTTCGCATTTAACCCTTTAACAGATATCATCTAGGTATACTCACCTATAAGACTGAATATTGGGATCTGGATACGGGAGTATATTCAAGTGGTGGGACACGCGAATAAGTTTAAGTCATTAAAACATTAATCTCGTATCTCGAAACAGTTGAACTTTGTGTGAAAGTTTAAGTGGACCAATATACTGACAATCTAGGTGAATTGTTTAGAACTTAAAATGAAATGAAGCTTAACGATGTTAGTGATTTGTCTCAAAAACTGATATGATCCTCTTACACAAACTCACAAAAATATTGTCTATAAATATTTCTTTACTGCATTTCTTTAAAATCAAAAATTCAAAAAACAATTTGAGTGTGTTTTAGCAAAATTTTTGAAAAATTAAAAAAGATTCTCGACAACTGGTGTTGAAGAGCTGATTTTCAAAATTTCAAGTGCTAAACATGATGACATTTCGTGAGGGGGAGTTTGTGTGTAAAAGTTTTAAAATAATTAAATCATTCTTTCAAGAGGTTCACCAGAAAGAGATCTACAGGTGGAGTCTGTGTTTGTCAAGTTTTAATATCATAAAACTTATGTTTGTGGTTGAGACAATGCAGGGTTGAAATTTGAGAAAGAGCCCGGTTTGTATACCTGAGGACTCTGTGATAAGAGAAAGCCAGGTTCCGATACCTGAAGATCAGAATGGATGCCAGGTGATGATCCTGATTACGAGCATAACTCGAGGGAGAGTCTGCTTGTAAAAGAGGAGCCTGTGGATGCAAAGAGCCAAGTTACGATTCTGGAACTAAAGTTCACGCAAGCTGATGATGCTGATGAACTTAAGGAATCAAGAGATCTGATCAAGAGAATTGGAGAAAAGTTTGAGCCATGTTCTGATCCTGATCCTAAAAAAGGCATGTTGAGAGAAGGAGTCGGTTTGGTGCTGATAGAAAAGAGAGCAGTCAGACTGATAAAGACTGAAGATGCAAAGACTCGGCATACAGTAGACTCATCAACATCTGAGGGGGAGTCTGTTGGTTCATACATCGGTCGACTTCGTCTTGTATCGAGTTTTGCATTTCACATGGCATAAAGATCGAGGAATTATGACATAGAGCTAATTTCGCATGTAGATGGTAATTCCGCATGAAGACATCTTTCAGTAATTCCGTGCGGAATAACATTGTAATTCCGCATGAGTATGTTAATTCCGTTTCTGATGTAATTTCGCATGTAAGTGATTTCATTTAAAGTCTGTTTCAAACGGAATTAGCTTGTCTATATATAGGGTTGATTCCGTTTCACTTGGTACGGAATTAGACTGTGATACCGAGGTGCTGCCGGTTTGTCTACTGATTGTAAACTGTGTTATATCAATATACAAGACAGTTTAAGTGAAGATGTAGCTGAATTCATGCATTATGTCTCTTTCCACCTTTCATAGTGTATAGAACACCTCTGATTGACCCCCTTTTACTTTAACTGTTTTCAGTTTTATAACTTCGGGGGTGAAGTACATGTTACAACTGTTTACAAACGTTATTATTTGGTATGGTTAGCTAAGGAAGGGTACACTTAGATCATGTGAGTGGTGGGTATAACGCTTAAGGCCATCAATCCCCGTAGTAAGACCGAGGACATGAGTGATAGATCTATTTGGGTGTAGCGAGCCCCGCCCATGTTGGACCAGGGTTTGGCCCATGGGTAGACTATGTCTTACAGCCGGAAGCCCGGTGCAAATCTGCTAGGTTTGAGCTTTCCTACATCACGTTACACATATCAATGGCCTTGCAATGGTTTCAAAGGTTTCAAACTTACATTCATACTTACAATGGTTTCAAAGGTTTATCCATACACACAAACAAACACACGAACTCGCTCAAATTTTGTTGATGTTTTTCAAAATATATGCATTTCAGGGAATTAGTAAGTGGATCTGGCGGGCGTTGGAAGTTTCATGTTGCGTTGTCAATAAAGATGTCATCCATGGTGTTGAGGTTTGGGTTTGGTGTCTTATTCCTGGACGAGACACATCTTCCAAACCTTGGTTTTATTTAATACCTTTTGATGAGTTCTTAGTGAACTCGTAAACAATTCGCATGGTTTGTAAAACTTGAATTTGAAGTCTATGTTTAAACAATGATGTTGTGATGTTTTCAAACTTATTTAATGGATGACAAATCTATGGTTTTTATCATATAGTTGTTGTTATGATTGAATGCAATGGTAATAAGAAAGTCACACCATAATCACGCTTCCGCAAAAGTCAGGGTGTGACCTAAAATTCTCTAGTTAAAGCAACGCAACATATGTTATTTCCTGTAATCACAAAAACTCAACAAGTGGTCATCAATTATTAATGTCAAATGGTATTAACACACCATTTGACCCATCTATTCGAAATGACCATTTTCAACATATGATGGTATTTTTAATACCATCTCACCCCTTTCCCTATTTTGGTTTGCATCGTGAGTTTTATTTACCTAAAAGACAATTTCTCATTTTGTTTGACCCGTTATAACTTTCATCAAAAGGTGTTCTTTCAAATCTATTATCTATTCGCTAATCCATGCCCGGATTACTACTTTACCATTTTACCCGCCACGTTTACACCACAACATAGCATTTCAAAATTTTATATTTGTTCATCATCTCACATCAAGCTTACCTTATTTACCCTTTTCACCATAATCTATGGTTTTTGCCATTCTCACTTGTTCCGACCCGTCTTATATCGTGCCGAAACATCTTATTTCATCCACTTAATAGAATTCATAAACAATACTTGCAATTTAAATATTTTGTAAATAATGTAAAGGGACGTAAGCTTTACTTACCGTGCATCCATTTTTGCTCTTTCTCCGCGTATTCAATCCGTTTGATCCGCTTCTTTCCTAAACCTCCATCTAGCTTGTCAAACGTCAAACTATTATATAATATTCACATGGTGATTAGGTTAGTCATTCTAGATCATAACCTTTATGCCTTATGAACCGTTATACTACTTTTCTTACCGAACTTTATCATAGGTCGGTTTGGCCTTTTAAAAGTTAAACTACCTCATAACACATGAGTTTTGGACACTTAAATTTAACAACTCATTTTGGCATTTCGCCTTTTACCCAGTAGGCGCTAATCCTAGGCCACCGTTCAAATTTCACTTCCTACTAATTTCATCTCAATTTTACTATCATTCGGGCATTTTAACAAACACATTGCGGGCATGATTTGTACACTATTTTTATCTAACTCATTACTAGCTTTTAACCAAGTTTATATTATCAAAATCAAGCCCTTAGTCTAATATTCAGGAATTATATCACTATCTTGCATTGTATCATCAGTTTCCTCACAACTTAACATACAAAATCTTGCTATCATCACAATGATATAAAAACCCACTTAGTACATATATGGGGAAATCATCAAATCCCTAGTTTTTAACACTAATTCATCAAGTTTTCAACTAGGGTTTGTTTCTAAACATGAATTCAACACTATATCACTCATACATTCAAGATTCATTCCCGAATTTTGATTATGAGTGTTCATCATAAATTTAAAACATCACCAAATTACAAAATTTGACATACCTTACGATCCTTTTGACTTGGTGATCGTCTATACGTGTTCATGCATTGATTTGGAGCTTGGATTGAGCTTCAATTTGATGAATTGTTGAGCTAGGGTTTATAACCCTATTCTCCTGGCTTCTCCTGGTCGATCAAATAAACACACGCATGTGTGTGTTTTTATTTTTTTTTTGTTTTAAATGTTTTAATTAAAACACTTTCCTATTTGCCCATATTTAGTCCCTCGTGTTTAGAAGTTTCTATAAAGAGGGTTATAAGTCTTGATTTTTATTTTTATTCTTTCACTTAATTACCCACTAATAACTTAGTTAATTATTCCTAGTTAGCTTAGTAGGTTCCGGGGTTCATAACCCGTTTTACTTTAAGTCTCGTTAACTCAGACCCTTTTTATATACTTTGTTTCTCTCAAAGTATTTATCCTCCTTTTAATTAATGTTAGGTTTATTTATTAAATCCTAATACTTATCGGGTTAATTTCACCACTAACGGTATTTTTATCCGTTCATAAATATTAACGTGGTTTGATTACCAAACCCGTTTTCGGGGTGTTACAATATGATCTATAATGACAATGTTCTCGCTACAACTGAAAAAGTGCACATTTCATAAAACTGAAAAAAAAATGTATGACTCACCTGGAAACTCTGTAAAAATAGGTTCCGGATCTTCAACAACTCTGCTCTCAACCAATGCATCTTCATATTCATTAAGTGCAAAATCAGGTAAAAGATTATGTGGGATAACATTTAAGGGAGAACCCGTTAAAGAAGTTTCCGGATCTTCATTGAATGCCGCCGTACCACCGGAAACACTCCGTGGTGGTTAGCTATTCAAGTCAACCATGTTTAATGCAATTTTTTTGTGAATGGTGTTTATGGGTATTCACTCTCATCCACTCTCTATTTGGAGAAAATCAGATGTGAAAGAAACCCACAATAGTTATGTTATATGTACAAAATAAACAAAAAAGTTGTCATAGTACAAAGTACACTACACATTAAATGTGGGAGAGGAGAAACAAGCAAAACAGGCACCGTCTCTCTCTCTCTCTCTCTCTCTCTCTGATACATATTCAGTAAAAAATGAGTAAATGACAAAATCATCATTGGCTTCATCTTTATACATATAGTGATGTGGCTAAATCCTAGCCACACAACAGGGTTTACTGGGTTTTCTTAACTAGGTGAGTTTTCTCATTATAATTAGCATATATATATATATATATATATATATATATATATATATATATATATATATATATATATATATATATATATGGAGCCGCTAAAATGAAAACCACCCTCAGTTGTAAGAACCGTGAGAACCACTCTCCACCAATCATATTCTGCCAACAAAAAGGGTAATTTGGTCATTTACCCCAATTGTCAAATCCTACCTCTCTCCTCTGTCTTTCTTTTAAAGCTTCTTCTCTCCTCTGTCTTTCTTTTATAGTTGCAGACTATTTCTTTCTTTTAAAATAGCATCTCTCATCATCTCTCTATCTTGAAATTTCACCACCATCTCTCCATTTTTTGTGAGAAATTTCCTGTTTAATGGATAAAAACCAAAATCAAAACTCAAACCAACCACCACACCCATCTCCCTTGTCTCTCTGCCAGCGACTAAATCAAAACTCCGGCAATGGCTTCCGCCGCAACACCCGTCGTTTTCTCTCTCCTCCCCACCACCACCACCGCCCGCACCACCACCCTCCACATCTCATCGCCGGAAACAAGATCCGGCCCGCCTAGAGGGGAACCCACTTCACCAACAGGATAAGCAGATGGGTGAAGGGATCAAGTCGTTTTGTTCAACTAGATCCGAGACCCGACCCGTTTTGGGCGGTGGTTGATGTCATGATGAGCTCCTGCAAGGAGTTTTTTATGAATTACTAGATTCTGGTGGTGCCGGATTTGTGTTCTTCGACGGTTTTCGGAGAGGGTGGTGGCGGTGAAAGATTGGTGAAGGGATGGTTGCTTGTGGTGGGTTAGGGGCGCCGGTGTGTCAAAGGCTGTGGTTGCGGTGAATGATGGGTAGAGGTTCAGCTTTGGTGACTTTGAAGAAATGGCTTCCATTAATGGAGGTTGTGAAGGTTCTTTTTCTTATTGATTGATTTGCAGCACATAGTTTCTTTTGTTTTTGTTTAATCTTGTTTGAGTTTTGGATCTTGTGTGGCTTCCAGTTTGTTGGGTGGGGATTGTCTGTGTTTTTTGAGGGGGACGTTTTGCTATGTTGGGGGTGTCTGTATTCTTGAATCTGATGGTTTTTTGATATGTTGGGGGTTTTTATTTGTGTTCTTTGAATCTGTGGGTTTTGATACGATCGATTGGGTGGCGATGATGCCAAAAAAACGTAGATTTTGATGACGATGGCACGGCAAGGACGGCGGAGGGTAGGTTTTTTGAACCTGCAACCCCACTTTTGCAGACTTTTGATTATCGGATAATCTGAGCCAAACCCCGTTTTTTTTCGATATACACTTTGTTTTGATGTTGTTAGTTTTTTATTTTTTCCCCCTAGTCGATGATGATAACAATATATCTGAGACACCTCCCGAGTTTGCGATTTCTGGGTGCGTTCGTTTTTGCGTAAAAACGTTTTTATAAAAAAAAGTTAAACCGTAAACTTATTAACGTAAACCGTAAACTTTTTAACGTAAAACGTAAAAACGTAAAACGTAAAAATTTTAACGTAAAACGTAAAGAGTTTTACGTAAAACGTAAAACATAAAAAGTTTTACGTAAAACGTAAAAATTTTAACGTAAAACGTAAAAAGTTTAACGTAAAACTTAAAACGTAAAAAGTTTAACGTAAAACGTAAAATGTAAAAAGTGTATAAAAAGGGCGCGTTAAAAAAAACGTGAAAAAAGGCACGTTAAAACGACGTGTAAAAAAGCGTGTAAAAAAACGTGTAAAAAGGCGTGTAAAAAACGGCACGCTAAAAAAATGTGTAAAAAATGACGCTTGAAAAAACGGCGCGTTAAAAAAATGACGCTTGAAAAAGTCCGACGTTAAAAACGGCGCGTTAAAAAACGACGTTTAAAAAAGCCCGGCGTGCAAAAACCGGCGCGCAAAAAAATTTGTCTTGTTAAAAAAATTTGAATTTAAAAATTCTTTTGATAAACAATAAAAAGTAATATAATAAAACAAAAAAGTAATAAAAAAATAATAATGACAAAAAGACAAAATAGAGTAATTTTACTAAACTACCCTTTTGGACTAAAATATTTAAGACTTAATAAGACAAAATGTATTTAATATTTATTTTAGTTACTTTTAATCTCATTCATCCATCTTTTTGATCTAATGGTTAGGAACTAGTTCTCGCGGTTCTTACAACTGGAGGTGATTTTTATTTTAGCGATCCCCTATATATATATATATATATATATATATATATATATATATATATATATATATATATATATATATATATATATATATATATATATATATATATATATATATATATATATATATATATATATAGGCTGGTTAACGTACAATACGGCTTAACGTAAATCACGTACAACAGATAATTACGCACGTTCATTTGAAAATCACGCACGTTATAACTTAAAAAACCCAAATCACGCATGTTGGAAAACATTAATCACGCCTGATGAAAACATTAATAACGCACGTTATACACATAATCACGCACGTTGTTGTACGTGATGTACGTTAAGTCATATTGTATTTTACACTTTTCCTATATATATATATATATATATATATATATATATATATATATATATATAATAGGTAAGAGCATAAACTGAAACATGCGGGAGCTACAAAGATAGTTATTAAATCGTTAGCATCGCATAAAAACATTCATCCTATAGTAGTTGTTAATATGAATAAGAGAAACTCTATTATAGCCATTTCTGTACATTCAATGTACCCTACAGATAGAGGAATACATAGAGTTGAACATAGCAAATTAAGAAATTGAAAGCTTTTGTTGAAATTGTTCGTTTGAAAATTTCCCGAAAAGCTAATCATAGATTCCTCTCTTCATCGAAACAATAGGGTCGTTATAGGCTTCAAATTTTGAAACGCACATTTAAAAGAAAGTAAAGACCCTGTACCTTGTACATTCTTCTCTAGGTTTAAATATATAATTGGTTATATATGGGCTTCCAATTATGAAAAGCCCATTTGAAAGAAAGTAAAGACTCGTACCCATCTTCCTTGTATCTTCTTCTCTCTTATTAACTAGTGTTATGCCCACCCGCATTGCGGGGCATTAAATCAAATATTTCTTAGTTTCATAACATGTACGTATGTGTTTAGGTTATTTGTACATACTAATTATTACACGATCTCAATAAAAAAAATACATCGAGACAACCAATAAAACCAAAACACCACCATAGTTTTACTAAACAAAAGTAAAACGATTACAGGTCTGTAATTTTGAGTTGGGGTAATATATTAATTTGTCAGGACCAATAAGCGAGTGCTAGACAACTGTTTGACACAATACAAGTTACATTGAGTCAATCAAGTAAAATAAAATACTACTATAGTTTTGTAAAAAAAAAAAAAAGCTGAAACGGTGGCAATATCACATTTTTTAACTGGGGAAAAGCGTAATTTTTGAAGTGGGGCAAAATCATAATTTTATTTTAAACTGAGGGTAAAATCATAATTTTGAACTGAGTGCAAAATCGTAATTTTGAGTTAGGGAAAAAACATATTTTTTTTGAACTGGTGACAAAAACGTAGTTTTGAGCTGAGGGCAAAATCATAATTTTGAATTGAGGGTGAAATCAAAATTTTAAGTTAGGGGCAAAAACATAAATTTATTTTGAACTAGAATAAAAAACATAATTTGGAACTAAGGACAAAACCATAATTTTAAACTAGGGATAAAATTGTAAATTGGTTTGACCAATAGGGAAGTGCCAAGCAAAGTGCCTGACACTGTTCCCCCAACTTATAAATATATATGTCGTATAATAGCAGTTTTTATTTATAGTACAACCCTAGCCGTAAACACCATTGTGCTTGCTAGAAAAAAAAATATGTCAATCTTATTCACTTTCGCGAATGCTTGAGGGTGGGCATAGTCCCACCCTACTCAATGAGTGGATCCGTCACTGTATATATTGGATTTTTTTTCTAAAAAACACGTGTCCTCGGAATAACGGATCCTGGTTGGTGGTACTCGTCATCCACCTCTAAGGCTAAAGGATGTGGGGGGCATGGTTTGAGTCATTAATGCCACATAGGACCATTATTGGATTGCTACACCACCCATTGCCTCATTCACTATGGTTGGCATGGATTAAACCATGACAACCATGAGACTTCTTTCCTTTTTTAATATTTCCTTTTCCTCTTCACAAAAATAAATTTAAATAAGAAAATAGTGGTTTGAGTCATGATCACACCCTTAGGGTAATAGTTTTGGATGATGGATTAGAAGTGGGTGACATAGCGCTAATGTAGATCGTCATGGTGATCATGGGGGTCATGACCACACCCAATAGTCTAAGACCGCCCCTATTAATCCGTATTACACTAAAATATCTATCAAACGTAAAATCTTTAAACAAAGGAAAAAAGATTATTGAGTTCAAGTATTAAAAAAAAATTGCGGAACAGGAAGCTACGCCGAAATTCTTGAATTTTTTGAATTCGTCAACTCACATAGACTTTGAACACTGTTTACAATTAATGTACACTTGAACGATTCATCAATGAAGATTCCCTATTAAGGAATTTCAATAAATTAAATTTAAAATAAATTGATTTTATATTTGATAAACTGTCTCTTGCTAATCGAGAGGGTAACCCAACAATTAATTAATTGAAGGATCATGTCATTATCAATCTTAATCATCGACAATCTGTCATCAACCATAAAATAACAGTAAATGCGTGTAAGAGGGATATTTAGAATGATAAAATATCAAGGGTATATCCCGTTAACTGACATCATTAAGGATTAGTTGATCTTTTGATCTATATATATATCTAATAAAGCAAACCATTGGGGGACACATGTCACCCTATGGTTGATGCCAAATAAGCAGTCACATCATCATACACTTGGCATATCTCATAGGGGAGGATTGAATCTGGTTTCTCACATACGCTATACTCTCTCTCTCATCTCTCATAACCCTAATTCAATCTCCCTCTCTTCTCTTCTCTGGCGAACACGGCAACGAAACAAGAGCCAATACTTTTGATCAAGAATCAACGTATTTGAAGATCTAACTCTACGGTACCATTAATCAGAAACCCTAATCGCCGATTCCTCTCCCTCCTCCGGATCACAATCTGCCTCTTCCGGATCTCACTCAACAATCGACGGTAATGTCTGACAGATTTAAGGTAAGATTGATCTCAAATTTGACATTGGTTAATCGATTCGCACCCTCCAATCTCTTCTGCGTCGCTCATCTAGGGTTTCTTCCAGAAATCGCAGTAGGTACTATTTATAACCATACTATTATTTTGTTTTGGTTTTGATTTTTTATTGATTTTGATTATCAATTTGGTCAATTAGAAGGAAGTGGTTGCAGTTTTTAGGAAGAAGAAAGTGAAAAGGAGTTCTTCAGAGAGCAAATCAAAGCATTGTTATGGTAGTATGATTTAGGTAATGGTTTTTTAAGAAGCATACTTGATTAATGGCTTCCTCCTAATCGAAGACTGAAAACCCTAAATCTTTCTTGATTTCACTATTTGAAAACTCAAAACCCTAGATTGAATCATCGCCTTTTTGTCTGTTGTTTAATCTGAAATTTGAATTGTAATAAGGATGATCAGCAGGAAAGTGGAGGAGTGAAATGAAAATATTATAAGGGGTTTGATGAAGCTTCCTCCTAATCGAAGATGCATCAACTGCAACAGCTTGGTATGAGTTCCGCCCCAACAGATTCTTCGTGAAATGTGTGCGTTTTCATGTTTATGTAGGTAAGGTGTTCGATGAAATGCTTATTTGTTTTTTGCAGTCCTGTAAGAGCAAAGTTATGTATGATTCATAGTCGAAGTCAATTGGGCTACGATGACTTTGATTAGAATGTTTGGCAGTGTAATGAACCTAGGATAGTGTACTAAATATTTTGACTTGATTTTTTTTCACTTCAAGGGCAGAATCTGGTTGGAATTTGTAATTTAGTTTAATTGATTGCAGTGTTTTTTTAGCATAATGCCAAATCTTGCTTATGAAATTAGTTTTTTTTTAGTTTGTAACAGGTAATATTGGGAAAAGGCTTCACTATTTGCAATAGACATCTTCATAATGTGATAGTTAAGATTTTTAACTGAAATATTAAAAATGGATCCTTGATTTCTGACCTCTGATACTTAAACCAAGTATGGAGATTTTCTGATTTATATATATACGCAGGAGATCAACTATATGTTGGATTTATAAATGAAGCATTCTCTGTGTTTTCTCCATTGAAGCATATTTCAATCAGTCGAAAACACACATTCCTAACGATTCTTTGAGGTATCTTCTCCTTTTACAGATTTCAAATCGTATATCAGATCTAATGTGATCTTTTCCCTTTCTATTGCACATATACGAATCAGATCCAATCTGTTTAGAATTAGGGTTTATTGAATTTGACTGTTCATCTTTCATCTATTTAGTTTTTTTTATTAATATTAATCTTTGTTTGATCCATCAATCGTTTAGTTATGAAACCCAATTTATTTTCTTATATGTCTTTTTTCCAATAGGTAAGAGTTTGTTTCAATTGAACCTATATTTTATTCACTCATTGACATCCTCCACTATTTCTTTATATGTTTGGTATATTGTTTTTTTTTAAGGATGGAAATGCCTTAATATGTTTCTGCAGATGTCATGAATATCCTTAAAGTTGAAATTGTAAGAACCATCAGGTATATAGTATTCTTTAATTGAATATTCATGAAATATTAATTTGTTTACCAACTTATTAGTTTATGGTTTCTACTAATAATGGAAGCCATTTGGTTTTGTTGTTGCTGGTGGGTTGGGTTGGGTTATGCTGGGTGAGGGCCATAATAGGTTCGGATCATAATAGGCTAACTAATAATGGGTTTAATTTGGTTCGAGTCAAAAATGGTTTGGGTTAAAATAGGTTGGGTTTTAAATGGGTTGACTAAAAAACACAGCTGGCCATATTTAATAACAAACTATTAAGGATTTTTTTTCACACATTGTCTAAAAATCTATTGGTTTATGTTATAAGTTTTGTGATATCTTGATTTTATTCCCGTTTTACATGTTTAGTTTTTTTCTTATGGGTAATGTAAAGTCAGTTTAAGTGTATATATCATTCTTAGGAAATGATATATTGTCTCAAATTGTGTATGTTTGAATATCAATTCTAAGTAAAGGATAATATTTTTAGTAAATATATATGGTATATATGTATGTCTACAGGTATATAAACAATCTTAAGAATTGAAATGCCATTTGAACCACATTCTTAAACATCCTTATCGAACCCTTTTTTTTATTTTTATCTATGGTAATTCTTTTGATGTTAGCAGGTTGGATTCAGTAACGAGTCAAAAATGGGTTCGGATCAAAATAGGCCACGTAATAATTGGTTCAATTTGGGTTCGGATGAAATACGAAGCAGTGTTTCAGGTGTTTTATGGACCCTATCTAGCTGTTAAAAGCTATGGTGTGATCGAGTGGTCAATGGGCATCACTCATGTTCCATCAATTCGTGTCTGGGGGCTGCATGGATGGTCAAACATTCCCGAAAAAACAACTGGCTGTCAAAACTGGACAGCAAGGTGACACTTTCGAGCGTGATTTCCATATTAAAAGTTTTAGAATGATGCAGTAGCGAGTAGGAAACTTTTGCGGCTATTTGAAAGGTGCTTCAGGGCCGAGAACTCTGTGTAAACAACCATGGTAAGTGTTGGTAAGGGATGCCAAAACAGATTGAGAACGTCAAGACAACAATGAACGTTTCTGGTCTGAATCGAGGTGTATGAATGACGGGTCTGTACAAACAACCATGGTAAGGTTTTGTGTAAATGAATTCACCTTTATTTAAGGTTTTGTGTAAATGTATACATTTATTGGCATATATGTATATTCATTTTTGTTTATTGTTTTTTATATGTTGGTAAAGGGTCTCTGCGTATATGAAGAACAAAAGATAGAGCTAGGGCTTCTTGTGCACAAGGAGTTATGATAAGAATCGTTTATCTAAAATGATTGCACCTAAAGACAACTCATATGTTAGCAAGTACGTACGTAATTTCTTTTTCTTTTCTTTTCTTTTTATTTTGTGAATTTGCTTAGGAATGAACAAGAATAAACAAGTTCAACGTTTGTAATAATCACCATATCCAACAAAAGTTTAGAAAAATGTTTTGATGTTAACAATACGCTAAAGTATCAACCTTTTGGATAAAAAATGCATAAGAATTCTTTAAAGCTATAAATAAAACTATGGATAAAAAGATATTTGTGGGTTGTTTTCACCTTACCCGTTTTAACCCATTTTGACCCACATTAAAAATCATTGAATATTGACACTAACCTATTTTGACCCGTTATTATACGCGTTTTAACCCCGTGGTGCCACCATTTAACCCTCATTTTCATTGTTTTAACTATATGACTGATTTGGCCGATTTTTGTTTATAGTCTAATCTAAATTCATGCCAGTAATTTTTACCTTATTTGTGAAACAGGTATGCCAGGTTCAACCTGATAAAATTCCCTATGATCCTCAAGCTATCAAGAGATACATCGAAATAATCCTTGTTGTGTGAATATGAATACTTTTAGAGGAACATATGTTATTGTACTTGTGTGTAGATAATTTTTTTCTTTTTTCTTTTTTTTCATTTTTTAGTGTTTTCATGTTGCTTTAATGGCATGTAAAAATTAATCCGCAAATAGTGTTTCTTCCAATGTATGCGTTTTCACAGAATATTAAATTTCAAAGTAGATAATATGGTTTTGGTTGAACCCGCGCATCGCGCGGGCTTTAACCTAGTATACTATATATCAAATAGAAGTTCATTTCATTTATCAAATCACTCAAAAAAACTCATGCGAATGATCTTTAGATCAAGTGGTGGAAGTCTTGCATTTCTTTTGAGAGTTGCATTTGGTATAGAGTGAGTCATTGGTGGGCAATGATAGCAGATGTTGATGCATGAAATGTCTGTTGACTACGTCTGCATTACGTCTTAGGTCAAGATAGGTCAACATAGGTGCTAGAATGTTAAAATTAGGTTTTATGTTGATAGTTTCGCTTTTATGTACATACTTAGATGAGGTTCCGCTTATTAGTCAATATAGGGTTTCGCTTATAAGGTTAGTGGAGGTTTCGCTCATTTGTCAGTCCATAAGAGCGAAACCATAGGGGCTATAAATAGGCCTCATAAGCGAAACCTGGTCATTCACTGGTGTACATTGGAGCGAAACTCTGTCATTGTTGCTGTAACAAAACGCTGTCAAATTTACTTCAGAAAGCAATAAGAGAGAATAAATTGAATAGGAAAAGCTGTGTAACTTCATTTACATTGATTCCGTCTTCGTATATGAAGATGAACGTTCTCAACTGACTATTTAGGGTCAGAACACGGTCCAACAAGTGGTATCAGAGCTCAGGACGAGGAGTTCATACTACTACAGCTTGATTCTACCGAATTCTCTGATTTCTACTCACTTTCTCTCATACTTTTTCGATTTGAACTGGTTCATACGGTTGAAATGGCCTAATTTTTGAGTATAACGTGTGAAACATACAATTAACAAACCCTAGAAAGTTTCAGGATAAAACTCGGCTTAAAAATGATAAAAATTGGGTAAAAACTAGGTTCCGCTTTTACGGACACACAAAGGTTTCGCTTGAAAATCCTAGTTTTGCTCATAGGTTCCGCTCAAAAGTACTAGTTTCGCTTATTCAAACAGTGTAGTTCCGCTCGAACGAACAATTGGGGTTTCACTCGAACGGACAATTGACTTTCGCTCATACGAACTGAGTAGTATCGCTCATCCGAACATTTGTAGTTTCGCTTTTAGGGACACTTTTGGTGTTTCGCTTATACGGACAGTACTAGTTCCGCTTATTTGTCACAAAACTGATAGTTTCGCTTATCAGTCACCATTATTCAAAATTTTGAAAATTCGTCTAAGTGATTGCTGATTTTGCAGGTACATTCAAGATGGATGATATATTCTTGAACCCGTTCAGTGATATGTACGCATTTGCTGGAAATTCCGGAAATGATGATACTTCATCAAGCAATGCAAATGAGAATCCAACGATTGTGAAGAAAAAGGAAGCTTGGGAATCTGAAAGTGCTTTCGGAACGTTCAATAAACCTCCAAAGCTATTGGCTATCGAAGAATATAGTAGGTGGTCAAGAAAGTTTGAAGATTGGTTGATGGCATTTGCATTTCCCAGCTGGAAGAGTTTGAAGAACGGTTATGACAATGGAAACAAAACTGGTGAAACTTTGACATCAGCTGATGAGATTGATTCATTTGTAGCTGAACAGAAATGTGTGGCTTTGTTATTCCAATCTGTTCGTGAAGACATTATCTCACTAATTGATTATTCGAATGCAAAAGATCTTTGGTAGAAGTTAGAAAAGAAATGTATAGGTAGTGAAGAAATCAAGAAAAACAAAATGAAACTACTTAGGAAAGAGTTTGATATGTTTGGGTGTTTAAAGAATGAGTCTGTTTGTAAAATGATAGAAAGGTTTGGTCACTTGAAGCTGGAATTAGCAAGACATGAAATCAGATATTCTGAAGAAGATCTTATTGACAAGTTGTTTTATTCGTTGCCAGACGAGATGGATTGGAGATATTACGCGTTAAGGCTGAAAAATACCATCAAGGCACCAGAAAAGTTAACATTAGATTTGTTAATTGAGAAACTTGAGAGTCATGAGCTGGAGCTGAAGAAGACATTCAAAGTCAATCACTCATCTTACCAGCAGAATTTGGATCTTTACTATCCAAAGAGCATGATACCAAAAGCAACTTCTCCCAAAACGGTTTTTTCTGCTGAGAATGTGTCCACATCAAGCAAAGAAAGTCAAAGTGGTCAACACAGTGGGAATCACAGTGGTTATCACAGTGGATCTTCATCATCTGCAAGTCATTCTGATGCAAAGAATCGTTTTCAATGCAACATTGCAATAGACTTGAAGAATGCTCAGAATTTTGATGAGGAGTCGGCCAAACAGCAGATGATTTTCCTAGCATCGGTGTTGGAATCATATGAAGGGTTAGTAGCTGGGAAGATAGGCAATACCAACCTAACGAAAGAGGACTATGATCAAATAGATCCTGAAGAAATGGAGTTAATCGATATTCGTTGGGCTATGGCAAGTGCTGTTCGTCGAGCACAGTGTTTCATGGAAATTACCGGCAGGAAGACAATTGGTGGTCCTTCTACCAAATTGGGTTTTGATAAGTCAAAGGTGACGTGTTTTAAGTGTAAGCAAAAAGGTCACTTTAAGAGAGAATGTAGAAACGCATATGCTGATGAGTCAGAGAATCCTTTCAGAGAGGATTACTACAAGAAGGCGATTTATCACCAGAATAAATCTGAGCCGCCTAGATTGAAGCAGGTTGAAGACAACAAAGAGAAATCTAGAGCTCTTGCAGTGATTTACGATGATGAGGGGTATGACTGGAGCCAAGAAGTTCTACCGGAGGAAGATGCGATTGGTTACGCATTCATGGCGAAAAATGAACCTATTCCGTGGAAAGATAATCGTATTGAAGAGCCGAAGTATAGATACAGAAAAATGATTGCTGAAAACAAAATCATTAGACTTTCTGGTGTTTATCTGGAAGCGAGAAGAGCAAAAAGATGGGATCCGGACAGAGAGTGTTACCTTGATCCGTATGGAAATATTGCGATTGATGACAAAACTCTTGATCTAGAAGCCATAATCAAGGAGTTAAAAGAAGAAGATGAGTATTGGCAGAATAAATGGTGGGGAACTGGAGACGAGAAAGAGGAAGAAGAGAAAGAGAGAAAGGAGAAAGAAGAGATAGAGAAATCAAAGAAGATTGATCATGGAGTTATCGATACAACACAGGAGTTGACTGCGGAGAACCTGGGAAAATGGCTGACAAAGTGCTGGCTGCTAAGGCACTTGAGGTAGATTCTAACTTCGTGTCTGAGTCAAAAAGCCAGGTCAGTTCAAACTAGTCAACAAATGCGTCAGGTAAGAAAATTGATGGAAATGCTAATTGCAAAAATTGCAACAAAGAGTGCAAATTTTGTAATACAGTCACGTATCTCAACGGTAAGAAAGTTGAAGATTTGACAGCAAAGGTCAGAAGCGTTGAGAATCAAATTCTTGGTCGTGACAAAACAGTTAAAGCTTCAACTGAACGGATTAAAGAATTAACTGCTCAAATTGAAACAAGAAAATGAAAGGTTAATTCTTGAAAACCGTCAGATTTTTGAAAAATTTGAAAAACTCAAAAGCACAATGAAAGATAACGATGATCGGAACGGTAAAACATATAAAGAAAATGTTCAACTAAAAGCTGTGCTGAGAGTAAAAGAAGAATCAATCAACCAACAACTGGATGAAATCGCTAAACTGAAACTTAAAGTTCAAGAGGCTGTAATTGAAAACGAGCGAATCCAGTTGAAGGTTAATAGTTACAGCTCCGCGAGCTTTGTTTTGCAACACATTGTTCCCAAACCCATAGGGAAAAACAGAGCTGGCGAAGATGTTTATTCTGATGGAACCGGGGTGGGTTTTCATAGAGTTCCACCACCTGTTCTTGATAACTACACGAAAAAGCAATCGGGGTTGGTTGAAACTGAGGAAGAAAGTGAAGTAAAACTTCCGGAGAACATTGATGTCACGTTCACGTCTTCCAATGACGATAGTGTCCAAAATGATATTGTAAAATAGATAGTGACACTACTGAGGATGATGGTGACACTACTGAGGATGATGGGTGTTTCTTGGATAAATACATTCCGAAACAAAAGTCTAAGAACAACTTAAATGAAGAATCAAATCTTGTCATGTACAAGATGTTGGGTTCAGATAAGTTGTTTTCGGATTCAGAGTTTCCAATAGAGAATGTTAACATGAACAAATTGACTAATGTTTTCAAATTGGTTGAAGTTAAAATGTCAGAAGTGAACAATCTGAGTCAAAAGAAAAGTAAAATGAGGTTTGAGAAAGAAAAAGTTTACAATAAGAAATCTGTTAATCCACCACGTTTTTATAATAACAACCAAAACAATTGGTCGGGTGGTTATCAGGGGGGTAAATCGTATCAGAAAAGAAATGTTTCAAACAAGAGGTTTGTTGAGAAGAAAAAGTTTGCGAACAGTTCGAGTTCACTTGCTGATGAAGAGAAAGAAATTTTTTCAAAATCAAACAAAGAGTTCTTTGAGAAAAGAGCTTCTCAGTCTCAGTCTGAAGGCATAAGTCGAGTGGCTGATACTCAAACTTGTTTCAGATGTAATCAAGTTGGTCACATTGCACGAAAGTGTACCAATGTGAAGCCTAAGACTGAAACTGTGAAGACTCAACAGAAGAAAGTTGAGGTGAAGGGTAAAGCACCAATCGTTGTTGAGAAAAAAGAGTGTGAAAAATGATAACATCAAAGTGAAAAATGAACCCGTAAAGAAGTCGATAACTAAAAATGACAAATTTTACAAACGGGTTGCATTATCTCAACAAGTTTGGAAACCCAAAACTGAGAAAAAGGTTTCACCTTCTGAGGATTCAATTCAAGTTGATTATGATGCAAATTTTCCACCTCTGAAGGCTGAAAACTTTAAAATTCAAGTTGCGAGAGTTAAAATGGTCAAGGTTACACCTAAGGCTGATGAGGCCTGGGTGGACACCATGTTTGACTAAGCAGTTCGAATTGCCGGAGCTTCCTGAATCGCTAAGCATGAATCGGCATCTTTCTTGAAGTTGTTTAAGTCATAGTTTGTTATGTGCAGGATCTTCCAAAACTTGTATCCAGATGGATTATGGATAGTGGAGCTTCAAGACATATGACAGGGAAGACTGCGTTGCTATATGATGTAAGAAATATCAACTGTGGTTACGTAGGATTTGCTGGTAATCAAGGAGGAAGGGTTATAGGTGAAGGAACATTATCCAATGGGATCATAACGTTTGAGAGAGTTAATTACATTGCTGAGCTGGAGAATAATCTGCTGAGTATCTCCCAGATCTGCGACAGGATGTATACTACTCACTTCACTGACAAAGAATATTTGATCTTGAAACCGGGTTTTGTGATACCTGAGGAATGGATCATCATGAGGGCACCAAGAGTCAATGAGCTGTACGTGTTGGACATGAGCGTAAAAGTGGTGGATAAAAGAAAACTAGGGTGGTCCTTGAGCTTCCGAGTGCACCAAGCTTACTTGTTGGACCTCTTGCACCTTTGTATGTATGGAAATGGCTTGAAAGAAAGTTGATGGTGGTTGTATGGTGGATGGTGGTGGCGGCCGTGAGTGGGGAAGGAGGAGAAGAGAAGTTGTTTGATGTTGGGTTTGTGAAATGAAAGTGATGAACCAAAGTGTTTATTTATAAACCAATTCTAAGTTTAACCATCATGTAAAATGTCCCTTGTGACATCTGTGCTTGTAATCATTGTAAACAATTCAGTTATCAATGAAATAAAGTTATTTGATCCCTATGTTTGTTGGTTTGTGTTTGATGTTTTTCATGTTTTGACTTTTATTCGATTTCAAACTCTATATCGCTTTCTAGAGAATTATACGCAAACTGGTGCGTAAACGTAATCAGTTATATGCAACAAATACTCTGAAACATCAAATTATGCTTAACATACCTTAAATAACCTTTACATAACTTAGAAATAAGTTTTAGAAGGTTTGGTATGCCGAAATCTAGTTTATTCGCTTACAGGGACTAAAATTGACAAACTGCGAAAGTATGCCGATTTGAACTGTAACGAACATTCCGGAACATGCCCATAAGTTAAACACACCCTAAATATCCTTTACATAGCTTAGAAATAGGCTTTGAGGGGTTCGGTGTGCTAAAATAAACTTTTGGGTCATTCAGGGACTAAAAGCGTCAAAAAGTGCATAAGTTTGCATTTTCGCGCATAACTTACGTTCTGAATACATCCGGACATCCAAAAATTTATGTAATCATTAAAATATTATGTTTTAGTGATTAGCTTGTCAAAAAATCCATTCGTCGCGCAATTTGGACCGTTTTTGCATCCGTTACGACTTCCGTCGTAATTAACCGAACAACGCAATTGTACGGCCAAACGAACCGACGTCCGGCATATTTTTGAGCATGTTTTATGTTCCCTATACTTTAACATCCTTGTAGAGCTTAGAAATGGGTTTGACGGGTGTTAGAAGTGCCAAAACACGACCATACGCGCACAGGGACCAAAGCTGCCAAAACTGAAACATTGCTGGTCTGCAGGGTCCTTACGGACCGTATGGACCTGCTTACGGTCCGTAAGCAACCCCCAGAACAGCAGAAAGTGCTTTCCAGCTTGTTACAGCTAATACCCACTTGTGCACATGGTTTTTGGGTCTCTATGGGCTGGTTTGTGTGCCCATCAAGGTACCAAATCAGAATTAAACAAGTGTACGGCCTAGATCGTGCCCCCTTCTCCAAGAAACGATCCTAACGGTAGTGCTTCACCTATAAATACCCAACCCCAACTTCATTCAAACCCACTTGATTCTGAGATTTTCTCTAAGTTGGAGTTATAAACACTTCATACCTGAGAAATACTCGGAAATCAATCTTGCGGGGACCTTCTGTAAGTATTCTTTCGCGTTTTTCGTTCGTTTTAGCGTTAAAGTCAAACTGTGTTTGACTTTCTACATTGACCAGTTTTTGGTCAACGCGAAGTTCGTTTGAACTTCATAACGTGAGCGTAATCACGATGGTTATAGTCCCTAGTAACTATACCTACTGATTACCACGTTATCTAGGCTCAGTGACGAGTCGTAGTTTCGGCCAAAATGCGTTTTCTCGCGTATTTTGTAACCAAACTACTCTAGGGTATTAAAACCGTTTGTTTTAATACCAAACCTGTTTTCTAACATTGCTAAACATGTTCTAGCATGTTTAGCTCGTCGCTTTTAGATTTGTGCTTGTTTAGGGTCGTAAAGGTAAGCGATCTAATCAATCGCTTATGCTTACGAACCCGACCCATTTGGTCGATCGTTAGGATCCGACCAAACATTTTAGGTGACCATAGTTGTATAGGGAATAACCTTCCGAAGTTATACCTTATGGTCACGACGTTTAAGTAGTTGTATTGTAATGCCCATAAATTTAAAATCATTATTCTAGAAATAAAAAGAATAATAGTAATTATAAACCACTAGAAAACCCTAATTAAGACACCCAAGCATGGCAATCAAGCAGGTAGGTAGGCATGTCAATCAAGCAGGTAGGTAGGCATGTCAATCAAGCAAGTAGGTAGGCATGTCAATCAAGCAGGTAGGTAGGCATGTCAATCAAGCAGGTAGGTAGGCATGTCAAGCAGGTAGGTAGGCATGTCAAGCAGGTAGGTAGGCATGTCAATCAAGCAGGTAGGTAGGCATGTCAAGCAGGTAGGTAGGCATGTCAATCAAGCAGGTAGGTAGGCATGTCAAGCAGGTAGGTAGGCATGTCCCAAAAATTAGTATAAATAGAGGACATTGGGACTTGATCTGGGAAGTTGAAACGACACTCATAAGTTCTGTGTACATCGAGTTATAGTTAAATCAGTCCACAACACACACTAATTCACGAAGTGCTGCCACAATCAGGGTAATAACTCGATCGCTATTACGATTCATTTTCCGACTGATCAATATATCCAATGGATGTTTAAGTGCCGCCCACATTAGGGTTATACTTTGTCGTTCGTCGTTAATTCGATGAATGAGTTTAAGTATCGTACTTTGTCATTCGTCGTTAATTCGATGGATGTTTAAGTATCGCACTTTGTCGTTCGTTGTGAGAATTTGATCTCGTGAGTTATCGTAAATGCTGTATTAAGTTACTAACCTAGTTTGTGTGCATGTTATTTAAATTAGGTTAAAAGATTAATCAGTAGTCTAAACTCTGCCCATATAAATCTAAAATATTAGCACAAGGTAGCTTCACTTTGGAGTTATTAAGGTACGGATCCTTACCCCACTCTTTGTTGCTTCATATTCAAATTGTTATAAAACCACTAAATTACTATATCTGTTAAAAACTCCTCACGTCTTTGATTATCGATTCATTTGACAGTCCGTTCGATTCCTATCCTAATCATTTGATTTAGCTTTCATGTCATGCGATAGTATTATGTTATACTCATTATCGCATGTTCCAATATATGTTCCGTTTTGTTATGAAAATAAGTTTTATAAGTTATGTGAATAAGACCATTTGTACTCTGATACCCTGAGTATCGCTTCTCGTGGAGTGTCCCACGAGCATGTTGTTGCGGCATCGACATCATGTGCTCCATCCGTGACGGAGAGATCAGTTCACGGCGTCTCTTAAGTACAAGTGTGGTACATAAGGCTATTAGGAGGCGTATGGATCGATCCTAGGATTTAAGTATAAGGAGGTGGATAACGGGTATGCCAATTCGCCATCTCATGTGATAATTATGCAGGAGTAGCTACCTGTGTATTGTCACGTTTTAAGTTTGCTCATGGGTACATCCGTAAGATATGATTATGAAATTATGTTCTTGCATCGTATCATTTTCGCATAAAGTTCCATCCGGATAAGATTTCATATAAAGCATTATCTGTTATTTGAGCCTAAAATTCCGTACTGAGCATTCGGCTCATTCCGTAAACTTTTTGTATATACAGGTCCACAGGTTACTTTGGGAGGGGAAAAGAGAGAAGAATAAAGCCTAGGAATAAATCTGAAGATGTTAGTAAATTAAGATGAATGTCTCCGCTTGTATATTAATCTTAATTTTAATGGTCGTGTGGTTGTATCCTTATCAAATAAATAAATGGAATTATGACTTTTGTTTATGTTACCGTTATTGTGACACGTCAGCCCTTCCGGGTTGGGGTGTTACATGTATGATAAGTAGTTCTTATGCCTTAGGTAAATTACCAAAATACCCTTTTTGTGCAAAAATTCATTTTAAGCCTATGTAACATAATTTTTGACATCCAAACTGATTTAGCAACAATATTAAGCATGTTAAGGCATATCTTACTTGTCATAGGACTAGTTAGGCTTTCCGAACGCGTTTTACGCGAACGACGCGTTAAAGTAGCATAAGCTACCTAAACGGGTCGCAACGGGTCAAAAGCACTTAGGATAAGTTTCGTTTTAGTATGTAGGCTTTGTCAAACCATATTACATAAGTTCCCATACTAATTTGGTTTATGAACCCTCGTACTACCCGATCCTCCGATAGGTCCGTTTACTAATGTAGATACCTATATAGGTGCCGTTTGATTCCGTGATCTACTAGCATTGCTTGGTGGTTATCCTACGACTTCTAAGCAATCTCAAGTGAGTACATAGTACCCCTCTATTACTGTTTTCCAAACATTTTGGGGTGAAACACATGTGCCTACTTGTTACTTTCGTGCTTTCTTGTTTTCACATCATATGCTTGCTATGTTCTTAGTACGCTTATAGTACATGTTTTCATTACGTTGTTTTGCTATGTATGTTGACTGAGCATGCTAGCACATTGATTTACATTACGTTGCTTTGCTACATATGTTTACTTGGCATATTAGCACATTGTTTTACATTACGTTTTCTGCTATGTATGTTGACTGAGCATACTAGCACATTGTTTTACATTACATTTTCTGCTATGTATGTTAACTGAGCATACTAGCACATTGATTTACATGACTTTTCTGCTTTGTATGTTAACTTAGCATACTTAGTACATTGTTTTCACATAACTTGTTTACATTTGGTATGACATTTGGTTTGCATAAACGGTTCTTTACTACATTCATTAACATTAGCTACGCCGCTCGGTAGTAAGTAATGGTACCATAGGACTTGACAAATCCCGTTCCTGACATCCTGGGTTGGTTTGGATGAAAGGAATGACTGAATTCGAAAACATTTTACTTTGATAACCTTTACTCTAAGGTTATCCTGCTGTCTCAAGGCTTGAATGTAATGCGTTAACTTACCACATAAATGTTTGTATCAATAAAACAAGCTTTTACTTGGCAAAACATAACTTTTTGATTTATTCAAAATACTTTGTTTTGTTCCTTTTTTACTTATGGTTAAGTATTCTCATTTTGTTACTTACCATACATAACTTTTGTTTACACATACTTATCTACATGACTACATTTTGGGTTTTAAACCTTGACAGTGGTTTAGACAAGAACATTTGATGATTGGTTTGAACATGAACTATATACTTTGGTGGTTTGTTTAAGTGACTTAAGTAACGATATGTGTGTAGTATGCTACAAGCATGGTGGATACGCCGCTGGTACTTCCTATATATAAGTGCTTGTATTGTATTACATGACACACCGTTATTTAAATCATTCGATTTTGGACTTATAAATTTTTGCAAATAACATATTTTTCACAAGACTTCGTTTTTCAAAACAATTTATTTCATACAACTTATTTTTACTTGGTTATTCTTTTAACCATACATCATTCTTTTATATACATACATATTAACTGATTTGTTATCACTTTTCAAACATTTTATAAGCAAAATGGATTCATGACAAGTTTTCATTAAACATTTTCTTAAACCTAAGTCATGAATCCTATTTTCACAAAACCTATGTATCTCACAGGCATTTTTATGCTGACGTACCTATTTTCACGTGTGTTTCAGGAGCTAATGCATAGGGCGTTCGTGACACGCTAGGGTGGACTTGGGCCTTAGTGATATAAAATGGAGCTAGACTTAGTTTAATTATGTGATGTACTTTCGTTTTCTTCTATCTTAAGACAATGTGACTTGTGGGTTCTCGTTTGAAACAATGTATTCCACCCTTGGGTGATGAATAAAATATTATTTTAATTACCATGGTTGTGGAACAATAATTCTGTTACAACACTCCCCGACGTTTCCGCCACGATTTGATGTTTTACGTGGTCGGGGTGTGACATCCCTTACCATCCAACATCTAAATAAAATAATCAAAAGAATGCAAGGGTGGGTCACCCTTATGGTGACCATCAAATTGGGGGGGGGGGTTGGGTTGTAATGTGATGGTTACTGATCTAGTTAGTTTTGAATTGTATAGTTAGTATATTAAGGTGTGTGTTATAATATAAAGTGTGTTAGGGTGTTCGGGGACCCTAACTAGCTCAGAAAAGTAAAAGCAATGTGTTTGGCAATATTTTTATGTTCCGGGTAAAGTCCGGTTGTTCGGTTGGATGTTGATCCGTTAAAGTGTTAAATAAAGCTTTAAAGTGTCTTTTATATTGTTTTTAGTAACACATTAAATTCCCAACACTTTGGAAAGTGTCTAGGACTATTTACCAAGTTTTTTCACTTTACTAGCATTGTTAAATGCTGAATTTTGGTATTTAGTGTAGAATTCTGCACTTTAAGTACGCTTTAGGCACTTCCGGGCACTATAACTATCACCTAGTGACGCAGTTTTATGGTCCTCACCTCCCTACACTCCCTACTTGTGTAGTATTATATTCCTGGCTCATACTGGCCTCAGAAACAATGTCTGTCTAGTGCTGGCATTGTCAACATGCTTACTGGGTTATCCGCTCACTGTGCTAATTGTCCTTTCGTGCATCAAGTTTGTCACTAATGTTTGTGTGTAAATAATAGAGTGACAGTATAAAATGTGATGCATGGGTATGTATGTATCAGAAAACAGAAAGCAGTTTAATCATAATTGAAATCAAGCACAGTAATTAAGCACTAATTAAATATAAATTAATTTCTACGGATACCTGGAATTGTGAGGGTTGTCACAGCTTCTACCTGAGCATCTCGTATTTGAGCGGGAAGGCGAGAGTTAATGGTAAGCTGTAACGCACGTACACGCTTAGGTATAGTATCCTTTCGACAGAGAGCGTCGGCCACAACATTGGCCTTGCCCGGATGGTATTTGATGGCGCATTCGTAATCGTTCAAGAGCTCGACCCATCGGTGTTGTCGGATGTTTAACTCCTTTTGCTTGAAGATATGCTCGAGACTCCTGTGTGACACCCCAGGAAAACCATGCAACTTAACTAGCTTCCTCAGTGAGTACGTACCAAATTTCGGGACGAAATTTCTTTCAAGTTGGGGATAATGTGACAACTCGTATTTCAAACTTCTCTTGGTGCTTAGTATAACTCGTTTGATGCTTATGTGATCGTTTGAACCTTATGTGATTGTTTGAACCTTATATGATTGTGTGAACTTAAACGGTTACTTGAATGCTATATGGTTATGATTTAGTGACAATGTGTATCGAATATAAACAAACCGAACCTTAATCTGATTACACAAACCCATTCGGCCCACACATCTTGACTCGAGACCAAGGGCAGCCCAGTAAGGGGGATTCGGCCCACTCCCTTATACGAATATACATACCCATTACGAGGTTTTGATCCTCATAACTTGCAAACCACAAACACACACAAACCCTAGGAGCTCTCTCTCTCCCTCTCTCTCGAACCCGACGGCAACACTTTCACCATCAAAGCCTACGGATCACGGCTCCCATCTCGGTTTGGTTAATTACATCACACTCCTGGTTCGTGTCTTATCCTTGTTTAGTTGTATGTTTTGTGATGTTATTTTGTTATAAGATTGGTTAGGGTTTTATGCTAGTGACTCTGTTAATGAGATTTTTCTTATGAAATCGGATCATGTGTTTAGATGAATAGATGGTTTACAAGCAGCCTTGGTTTGGGTATTGCATGATGTTCGTGTGGCTAGGTTTGATGCCATAATCGATGATTGTATGTTGCGTGATGATTGGTTTTGTGATCAACTGATTGTTTGATCTAGCTCAATGATTTCAGGATTAATTGATTGGCCGTGATGTAGGGATTACATGCTAGTCCTTGAATTTGTTAATCAGATGATTCAATTGAATGTGTAACGGTTGTTCATGATTAGAGAAATATTTAGGGTGCATGATTGTTGAATAATTGTGATTTGATCTGATTTGTGAAACTGCTAAAGTTGTTTGCTGATATTACGGAGTCAATGAGCTGCAAAGTAGGAAACTGTTACACATTCATAGTCTCGACAAAGGATTGCGAGTCGAGACCCCACTGTCTCGACTCGAGACCACAACACCCACACACAAACAGAACAACTCGAGACCACTGATGCGGGCCTTGTTGCGACTCAAGACCTGACCCGAGAACATCCAGTCTCGAGTGATAAATGCATAAGTCGAGATCACCATTAGTTGCGACTTGAGATCGTTGAGGCTATAACTCGAGATCACTGTCTCGACTCGAGATCTCTAGTCTCGACTCGAGACCATATACACGTGCACACTGTTGGACTTGCACACTGTTACGGGCCTAAGTAATTGGGCCGCACTGTTGGACTTTGATTGTTTACGTGATGCTACTGTTGAATTCGTATGAACTGATGATAATTGCCATAGTTACATGTGTATGCCATGATCAATACTTGTACACAACTTGTTAGAATACGTGAAGAACATATACGTGCACTACCTAAATACGAACCTGAGTTGTATGGTAACCATGGTAGGATGTGGTTGACCACCAAATAGCTTGATTGACTTTTCTGTGTATCTGCCGAGCAAACCAAGGTGAGTTCACACTCTTACCAAGGCATGGGATTCCCGGGGTTGGGAATGGGATTGAAGGAATGGGATTGTACTTACACTGTTACTAGACTATCTACCATCGTCCTCGGATGCGAAGGATACATGCGTAAAACCTACGTATACTTGTACTCATCACTGTCCTAAGGATGTGAAGGACACTTACGTAAAACCTACGTAAACTAATACTCACTACTGCCTTGGGTTATGACAGGCACTTACATAAAACCTACATAAACCCTCGCGTACCACTGTCCTCGGGTTGAGAGGGACGCTTACGTAAAACCTACGTAAATCTTGTACGTACTACTGTTCTCGGGTTAAGAAGAACACTTATGGTTACAAATAGTCTAGTGTATATACAAATATGGGAAGCCCCCACTAATAGAGCATACTATCGGCCTAGTAGAGCCACATGTTACAAAACGAACTTACTTACTGTGAACTCGCTCAACTAGTTGTTGACTCTCTGTTACATGCCTTGCAGGACCATAGGTACTCATGGAGCTTGCACGGGAGGCGCGATCGTTGTGGGCACATGGACTGTTGAGTTCCATGTTAAACATTTATATTTTGAGAACTTGATTCTTATGTTGGGTTTTTCATTAATGCTTCCACTACACTTGATTATGTTTGGTTTTGAAAACACCTTTCGTATTGATGAATAACTTTTACTATTTACTTATATGTTCGATATGATTGGTGGCTTAATCCTGGTCATGTCACGCCTCCAAGCGGTGGTACTCCGCGTGTGGATTTTTGGGGGTGTGACATCCTGTGATCGGTGTAAATGGTGCACTTGGTACCGTGCAGGTAATGTCTCCATATCTTAAGTGCAAAAACAACTTCTCCCAATTCCAAGTCGTGCGTAGTGTAGTTTCTTTCATGAACCTTAAGTTGGCGCGATGCGTAAGCAATGACCTTGTCACGTTGCATTAACACGCAACCAAGTCCTTGGATGGAAGCGTCGAAATAAACCACAAAGTCATCTGTGCCTTCAGACAATGAGAGGATAGGCGCGCTACAAAGTCTATGTTTTAAGTGCTGAAATGCGGACTCCTGTGCATCACCCCAGCGATAGGTGACACCCTTCTGAGTCAGTGAAGTGAGAGGTTGCACAATCTTGGAGAAATCCTTGATGAACCTTCTGTAATATCCTGCCAATCCCAAGAATTGGCGGATTTCTGTTGGTGTACGGGGTGCAGGCCAGTTCTTGATCGAGTCAACCTTAGATGGATCCACATGAATTCCATCCTTGTTTACCACGTGGCCTAGAAAGTGGACTTCGCGAAGCCAGAAGTCGCATTTCGAAAACTTGGCATACTACTGCTCTGTTCGAAGAAGTTCCAAAATAAGCCTCAGGTGTTGCTCGTGTTCCTCCTGACTCTTTGAATAGATCAGGATATCGTCGATGAAAACTATGACAAACTTATCCAGGTAAGGTTTGCACACTCGGTTCATGAGATCCATGAAGACCGCAGGTGCATTCGTCAATCCCAAAGGCATAACAAGAAACTCGTAATGCCCATAACGAGTCCTGAATGCTGTTTTAGAGATATCCTCGTCTCAGACTCTCAGTTGATGGTAACCTGACCTTAGGTCAATCTTGGAATAGAAACTCAACCCTTGCAACTGGTCGAACAAGTCGTCAATACGTGGGAGAGGATAACGATTCTTCACGGTCACCTTGTTGAGTTCACGATAGTCAATACACATTCTGAAGGTACCGTCTTTCTTCTTCACAAATAACACTGGAGCTCCCCAAGGCGAAGAGCTAGGACGTATGAAACCCTTTTCCAAGAGTTCTTGTAGTTGCTTGGACAGTTCTTCAAGTTCTGATGGAGCTAGACGATAAGGTGCTCGAGCTATGGGTGCTGCTCCAGGAGCTAGCTCGATTTGAAACTCAACTTGACGATGAGGCGGAAGACCAGGTACTTCCTCCGGAAATACCTCAGGAAAATCACGTACAATAGGTATGTCTTCTATCTTCCTTTCTTCCGAGGATGTATCAGAAACGAGGGCTAGAATAGCAGTGTGGCCCTTTCGCAACCACTTCTGGGCCTTAAGGAAAGAGATGGTGCCCACAACAGCACCACTCTTGTCGCCACGAATTACGAGGGGTTCTATACCAGAACGAGGGATGCGGAAAATCTTCTCGTTGCAAAGAATTTCCGCTTGCTGATGAGATAACCAATCCATCCCAATAACAACGTCGAAACTACCCAGAACAATAGGAATAAGATCGATAGAGAAGGTCTGACCAGCTAGGACGAGGTTACAACCCTTAACTATGTGTGTGGCTTCAAGACTTTTACCGTTAGCTAGCTCTACCGTGTGTTTGGTGTTTAGAAGTGTTGGAGTGCGCTTAAGCATTTGGCTAACTTTTAAGGACACATAACTAGTATCGGTACCCGAATCAAATAAAACAGTAACAAAGAAGTCGTCCAGAAGAAACTTACCCATCACAACGTTGGGATCGTTCCTCGCATCACCCTGACCAATCACGAAGGCACGACCTCGAGCACCATTGCCATTATTGTTACCCCCGTTGTTGCCTCCATTGTTGTTCCCGTTTCCTTGGTTGTTGTTGTTCTGATTCTGGTTCAGTTGAGGACAGTTCCTCTTAAAGTGGCCTTCCGTGCCACACTGAAAGCATCCTTTATTACCCTGCTGTTGCTGCTGCTGGTGGTTCTGTGGAGCTTGTTGTTGTTGGCGATTCTGATTTGCTGGTCGTGCGCCCTGCAATACTTTGCTTCATGACCAAACTTGTTACACCTCAGACAACGACCCTTGTGGCACGGCCCGCTATGGTGCAAATTACATCGGTTGCACTTAGGGTGATTCCCCTTGTACCCACCCTGACCTTGATTCCCAGAAGACTGCTGACCGGGGCTCCTGTACTCATCTGTCTTTCGCTGCTGGGACTGAGACAGAACTGAAGTAGATCCCTTGCCCGAATTTCCTTCCCACTTCCGCTTGTTATCATTGGGAGCATCGCAAGTAGTAGCACTAATACGCTTGGGCAGCCTGTTCTACTCAACTGCCTGATCAGTGAGACAATGAGCCAACCGGATGATTTGCTGAATGGTGCCAAGGTTAGATGAGGTTATGTGGCTTTGAATTTCTGGCACCAAACCCTTAAGGTACAGCTCGATACGCTTGATAGGAGGATCCACCATAGTGGGACACAAGATAGCCAATTCATTCGACCTCTTTGTGTATGCCTCGATTTCAGACCCCGTCATCTTCAAATTGAAAAATTCCACCTCTAGCTTGTGGATGTCGTCACAACTACAATACTCTTCTTTGATCAGCTCTTTGAAGTCATTCCATGGGGTGGCATTAGCAACCGCCAGCCCTAGCAGTTGAACCTGTGCTTTCCACCAGGTTAACGCAGCACCTTCGAGCGTTCCAGTATAAAATTTCACCCTACGATCTTCAGGGCATTCACACATCTCAAAAACAGACTCAATCTTTTCGAACCAGTGAAGAAGACCTACAGCTCCTTTTGTGCCGCTGAAAGTACTAGGTCAGCAGTCCATGAACGTTTTGAACGTAGATACGGGAGGCGGAGCATTTTGACCTGTGGCGCGAGAATAAAAGACAAGGTTAAGCACATGAGTTGGTCCGCGAGGGTAGGGTCTAAACGTCCTAGGATAGGTCGAAATAGCAGGTTATACCTCCTGCTGGAGCTGCTGCGAGTGCCTCAGCAACTCGTTCATTGATCAAATCCGTCAACTGGGCTTGAGTTAGGTTGATACGTCCTCCGCGTCCGTTCATGATCTTCGCAACAAAGCAACGTAAGTGAGAAAATTGTCGCGAAAGTGCGTAAGCATGGGACGACATGAGAGAGTAAGCACACAAGGTTCAAATAGCAGTTATCACGTTAACTAATGCATAGTGTGAAATATCCAACCGACAATATAAACATAAATCATACCACATATTGTGTCGAGTCTTGCACGTGGAGCGAAGCGTCGTTGTGGATCGTTGAGCACTGTACAGGTTATAGTCTGGTTTTGTCAAAAAGCTTTTCTCTTTTTAAAACCAAGTTCACTATAACCAATGGCTCTGATACCAATCTGTCACACCCCCAAAATCCACCATGCGGAGTATCACCGCTTGGAGGCGTGACATGACCAGGATCGAACCACCAATCACATTGAACAACGTAATTAAGTAAATAAAACCAACCACAATATAATTGGTGACCTAAAGAAGGTAACTGACTTTAAGTTAACAGCGGAAGCATAAAACGTAAGTCCAAAACATAAGTTCATAGTTCATAAGTTTAAAGACCAAAACATAAGTTCCATAAGTTCATAAAGTTTATTTATTAAGCACGGGACATAATAGTCCATATCCCACAACGACCTCCTCCTCGCGCAAGCTTCATAAGCATCCAACGACATGTAAGGCATGTAACAACGAGTCAACAACAAAGTTGAGTGAGTTCACGGTTGGTTGTTAAATTTTAAGCTGTTTCCGAAAACATGGTTTGTCTTTTGCTGGCTTACTTGCCGTGGGGGTTACCCCGTAGTTGAAAATATGATTAACCAGTTCCTTCTTTATTACCCAAACCATATCCATGATCAGTGGGGGCTTCCCCATGTGAACTACTAGACCGTTACCATATCGACTACGAACGAAAATAAGTTGTGCCCTACGTCGATGTCTATCATCATTGACAGTTTGCCATAGTCCATTAGTACACGCCCGTCCGACTGGCACGGTGTGAGGTTTGTTAAACCTAATAGCGCTATTAACTAATGACCCGCTCGCCATTGGCCTCGGCGATTAAGTCGATATAAAATGTGACAACCCTCACTAAACCAGGTATCCGTACGATTTAATTAATAAATAATTGCTGCTTAGTTACTGTGCTTAACTGAAATTGCTGACGAACTGCTACTTGATTTCTAGTACTTGTATATTCCTGCATCATACTTTGATTGCCGTCACTACATTATTTACACGTTGAACCTAAGTGACAAACATGATGCACTAAAGCACAGTAGCATTAGAACGGATAACCTATTAAACATGCTGATAAAGCCAGCATCAGGCAGACACTGCCTCTAAGGCCTGTATGAGCCAGAATTATTTTACTACACCCATAGTGAGTGTAAGGATACAAGGGTTGTAGAACTGCGTCTCTAGGAATAAGATCTAATGATTGGATGTGCCTAAAACGTACTCTAAGCACGAAACACAACACTTTTATTCAACAGACTAGCTTCTTGCTAACTAATAAAGTGCCAAAACATGAGGAAAAATATTCCTGACACTTTGTAGACTAAATTGTGTCACTAAAAATATTATTAACGACGCTTTAAAGTTTACTTAAGCTCTTTAACGGATTACTATCCAACCGGACTATACCCGGAACATGAGAATATTGACAAAAATATTATTGGTTTTTTTCTGAGCCAGTTAGGGTCCCTGATTACCCTAACACCCGCGTTAAAACACAATATGTGACTAACCGAGTTAACCCTAAAACTAACTTGGTTTAAAGTAACTAAACACTAACCATATGATCGAAATCAAACCAAATGACCCCCCCCTGGGCCGATCGGTCACAATGTGACCATCCATTGTACCATTTTGATTATTTAATTGGTTTGTGCTTAAAATCTAGAAGACATAGTGACCATTGGATTAAGATCAAGGATTTGTCTATAAATACAACACTTAACACAAGAGATTATCACATTCCACAAAACACTCAAAACTCTCTCTCTTTCCCTCTCCAAGAGCTACGGCCGAACACCCCTCTTGCCATCCATCCATTTTCGACTTCCACTCTCTTCATTCCAAGCATACACAAGTCTTTCGGGTCACGCATAAGGAGTCTTGGAGCTAACGGAAGTGGAAGGACCTCGTTACCTTGCTTTTATCCACCACATTTTCGCCTAGATTCTTCCCTAGCCTCGAGCTAGAGGTATAACACTTAAAACTCATACTCGGATCATTCTAAGGTGGTTAATAAGATTTGTAACGGTTAAAACTCGGAAACTTACATTTTGAATCTTTAAAGTCTACTAAAACATGAAGATTGATGGTAAAAAGCTTAATACTTGTGTAAAAGTTGTAGTATTTGAAAGTGGTGATTATTTAGGCCCGATCTACGTTGTGGTAGCTCGGATCATCGTTTAACCCGACTTTGTTAAGATCATAGATCTTGACATAAGCTTGTTTCTATCGGTACAAGGGTTAAAAGGTGAAACTCTACCACACGAGAAACATGAACTTGTGTAAAAGTATTTTTACTTGTAAAATAGTGTTTGAAACTAGCGGATCTACGTATCTGCAAGTGGTATTTTCAAAGGACCAAGTGTCGAGAAAATCATGTTTTATAAAAGTCGGATGACACACTAACAAATATGATTTTTACAAACCACAAGTGTATAGACACTTGTGAAATGAAAGATCCGGCAAAATAACAATTTTTGTAAAAGATGATGGGAAGATGTAAAAATAGATTTATCCTAAAAACGAGGTTTTTACGATATTAAGTTATTTTACACATAGATCCACAAAATATAACGGGATCTACACTATAGTTTTCGGAAAAACCACAAGTTCATGTGATTATGCGATTTACATACTTGTCAACTAGTTTGATGTGTCGGAAGTTGATTGATTGATTAAAGAAGTGTTGAAATGATTTTGTAAAAGAAAATGATACGCTTGAAAGCGTGGCCACCTCCAGTTACAAGGGAAACTCTGGCGAAATTTTTCTAAAATCTAACACTTAGAATTATTTACAAGTGTTAGAGCTATTTTTGATATGCTTTCAAAATATATTTCGCCACGACTTTATTTACAAATATTCGGAGGTGGGATTTTCACAAAACTAAACGTGATAAGTATATATTTTGTAAATATATTTTTCACCGCACTGTTTATGATTATTTTGTGAAAATACATAAATATTATTTTTAGAGTAAAAATAATATTTCGAACGATAACAGCTCCAAAATAATACAAACGCTTACACGACAAACATGTAAGTTACACTGGTAATTATTATTACCACTTAATCGTTAAAACGTAACTTACGCATTACGGAAATATTCATGAACGCGTATCTTGTCGACGCATTATTTTGGAAATATTATGTGAAGTGAAAATATAATATTTTTGAGAAAAATATTTATATTTTGGAAGTAGAAGTAAAAATATATTAAGTGGGACTTAATGATATAGTACAAATACACATGTATTAAATCCCCCATCCTTGGGAAGGAGATAAATTACCAAGTACATGCAAAATATAAACACGAAATAGTTGTCTAACTATTTCCCAAAAACTTAAACTATAAAGCTAAGGCACGGCCATCCGTCTAATAGAATTAGCACATGTAGGTCGTTGCACAGCTGCCTGACATTCGGAGTACTTGGTATAGCGACGCACTGACTGTGAGTTCATGTCCCCCTTTTCTCTTAACTGTTTTCAGTTTTCTAAACTGCGGGGGTGAAATACATGTTACATTGATTTTGAATACTTTATACATGGTATGGTTAGCGTAAGGAGGTTTGTTACTTAGATCATGTGAGTGGGTAGGCGGAAACTTGAGGCCATTAATCCTCATAGTAGGACCGAGGGACAGGAGCGGTAGATCTATCTGGGTGTAGCGAGCCCACCCCCAGGTCCAGCATAACGGACCTCGGGGTGACTTAGTGCCCGACGCATAAATCCGCTAGGTTTGAGTCTTCCTACTTGCACTTCACACATATCAATGGCCTTGCAAACCATTGGTGATCTCTTTTTCCTTATTTGCTACATACCAGGATTTTGATAAATACAAAGGTTTATTTACTCACTTACACATGAACTCGCTCAACATTATTGTTGATTTTCAACTTACATGTATTTCAGGGAATTAAAGATCTGGCACGGTATGGCATGTTTTTCCCGCTGCATTAGTCACCGAGGTCATCCAGGATTCGGGGAATGTGACTCTTTCCTGGACAAGTCACAGTCCTTGAATCATGTTTATGTTAAGATTGAATTTGTAATGTTTGGTGAACAAGTTTATGGTTGTTAGGGTATTATCCCGTTAAGACAATGTCATGGTATTTTTATTTTAATGGATGATCTTGCATATTTTTAATTCATATAGCTTGGTTATGATTAAGCTATGGTATTAAGAAGTCACACCAAATTAACCACGCTTCCGCAAAGCCAGGGTGTGACAGCTTGGTATCAGAGCTCTGATCATAGCGAACTAGGATTCCTTCTCGAGTCTAGACTATGATGACTAGGGCTCTCACGAAAACATTTTTACTGCATACCACTTAAGTCCAGATCCAAAACGTTTTTATAAACAAATGTTGAGCGCATTTTATTTATTATTTTTAGGCTCAGTCTGGGAGGCTGAGGCTCGGTCTGGGAGACTGAGGCTCGGTCTGGGAGGCCGAGGCTCGATCTAATGGATCGAGGTAGTTGACTAGTGGGACTAGGGAGTAAGTCTGGGAGGCTGGGAGAATTGTCTAGTGGGACTAGGGAGTCAGTCTGGGAGGCTGGGAGAATTGGCTAGTGGGACTAGGAGTGTCAGTCTGGGAGGCTGGGAGGCTAGTGGGACTAGGAAGAGCAGTCTGGGAGGCTAGGAGAATTGGCTAGTGGGACTAGGAAAAGCAGTCTGGGAGGCTGGGAGGCTAGTGGGACTAGGAGAATTATGTGATATCTTACTTGGTAGCTTATGTGATTATTCGATTGTATGACTGGTTATTTGTGCATATTTGTGTTTGTGTTACAGACACATGGACTCACCAGGCACTGGTGACTCGGACACCACCGGACCCCTACCTATCGTATCTGATGACCTCCCATCTTCGAAGCATGAGGTGCATACATCTGATTCCACCAGCACGGACGACGACGACTTCCAGCCCTTCGCACTACCCGAGGGTGCTGATGAGCCTGTGGATGGCCCCCCTGCTGAGTACTTACCCCTAGTTGTGATTCCGGCTCCTATTCCTTTAGCCGTCTATCCCGCATATGACTTACTACTCGACGCCGAGGCTGACGGCGATATTGATCTATTTGAGGACGAGCCTATTGAGGATGAGATTCTGGATGCAGCCCCTCTTCCCGCTGGCGATCTTCTGATGATCGCTGACGCCCCTGCCGAGGACTCACCCGCACATTCACCGGTCCCAGACTCCTTTGAGTCTGTGGCTTCCGCACCTTCTCACGAGGTGAGCGCACAGCACTTTGCACACGACTCGGACCCTGACCAGGCATCCTCAGCTGCACCTATTCCGAGCTTTGCATTTGAGCATGACGACATAGAGGATTCTGATCCCATTTTTTCTCCGGGATTCGACCCGGATCATGATATTGAGTTTATCCCGATGGACCAGCCCATGGAGGATCCCGCTGATCCAGTTGATCCTATTGATCCCGATTTTGATTTCGAGATGGCTTTTGATGACCATGAGCCTGCCTTAGCTCCTGAGCAGGCAGCTGCTCTAGATCCTATGCCCGAGCATGACCCCGTACATGCTGGCATCCTAGTTGAGCCTGTTCTAGCTGACCCGCCCGTTGATGATCATCTGGAGGGTGATCATGTTGTTGCTGTCGATCCTGTTGTTCCTCCACCTTTTGTTGCTGATATACCTGTTGAGCACATTGCACCAGTTGATCCTATTATTGCTCCCCCATTTGATCCCATTCCACTCGAGCCTGAGCACTCACTGTTTGCAGACCACATGGATCCACCGGATGAGCATGCACAGCACGGTTGGATACCTGCTGATGAGGACGTTCCACCCTTGCGCCCCTCAGATCCCTGTTACACGACCTGTTGATTTTACTTTTCAGGTTCCTCAGTTTGTACCTCCAGCGAGGCCTGGAGAGGGTTCTTCAGCCCATCCTTTTGGGCACGTACCGATGTCTATTCCCTTTCATGCCTCAGATGTCATCTGTTCCACCCTCTACTTCACCGTTTCATGTGGCACCATTTGACCCCACCAGTGAGCCTTTGCTTTGGTCGACACCAGCAGTCATGCCACCTACTGATCCTTACCATCCATTTCATGTGGGACACACTATAGAGGATGTTTTGATGTCCTTTGTTCATCAGCACGAGTCACATACGCAGCGTCTCCAGGAGCTCGAGAGAGCTCATCTGCCACCATGTTCATGCCATGGACAGATACACACTCCTCTTCAGCCATGTCGATCATTACCCCCAGATTATGCTGCTCGTCTCTTTACACTAGAGCAGCAGGTTGCCTTTGTCATTCGCACTCAGCAGGCTATGGAGGAGGACTGGCTTCAGCTACGCCGCTTGCTTTACACTTACTTTCCCCCTCCTCCACCGCCATCTGTATAGAGCTCATCAGTACTGCTTGTGTAGACATTGGTGAGAGGACCGCGATTGCTTTTGGTTGCATAGCATTTTGGAGACTACATGATGATACTGACTTTTGACACATACTTGATGTATTTGATGTATTTGACACTGATTTGATATAGCTTTTGGACTGGGGTGATGTAGCCCCTAGTTGATTGATGATTGTATGACACAGTGATGTACTGATACACTTACGTTGTTGATGATTGTATGACACAGTGATGTACTGATACACTTACGTTGTGGTCTCGATATATATGGCAATCGCAGTATTCTCATCATATTTGATTCGCTTGATTGCTTATTTACATTATTATGACATGGGATGTTGTGTGTATATTTTTATGACATGGGATATTGTGTATATTTTTATGACATGGGATGTTGTGTGTATAATAATTGTGACATGGGATGTTGTGTGATTAGTATTTGAAGTATTGATAACATGAGATGTTATGTGCTATTACTATTACTATATACGTACGCGTTACTATGGCCTGACCGACGTAAACACATCTTTAGAAGATGCCGCCAAGACGTCAACCTCAGCCAATGCCTACGACTCAGGACGAACTACAGCAGGTCATTGCTGCTGCCATTGCTCAATATGCTGCCTCTCAAGGAGGGATGAGTGGAAGCAACTTTGGCAACACTGGCAACAACAACAATCCACCTCATGGTAACCCTAAGTCATTAAGACATACCATGACCTAAATGGATTCCCTTAGCAAGAATGCTAATGCCAATCATATGTTATAATGTACGTGCAGGGTGCACTTACAAACAGTTCTTGGACTACAAGCCCGTAAACTTTGATGGCACAGGAGGTGCTGTCGCTTTTGTCAGCTGGGCTGAGAAAACCGAATCCGTACTTCGCATGAGCAAATGCGCGCTGGATCAACAAGTCACTTATATCTCAGGGCTATTTTTGGATGGAGCCCTATCATGGTGGAATCTCCAAGTCCAGACACTTGGCGAAGCTGCTGCTTACGCGCTGACTTGGGCTGAACTGAAGGAACTCATGCGCAAGAAGTACTGTTCTCGCGCTGAGATTCAGAGATTGGAGACCGAGTTCTGGCATCTAAAAATGGAAGGCCCAAAGATAGCAGAGTACGTCCAAAGATTCCACGACTTGTCGCATGTGGTACCCTACATGGTCACACCTGAGTTCAAGAGAATTGAACGCTTCATTTGGGGATTAGCTCCTCAAATCATCAGCATGGTAACCTCCTCCAAACCTGCAACTATCACTGAAGCCACTGATTTGAGCGTGGCTCTCACCGAGGAGGCAATTCGTTTGAACAAGTTTGATGAAGCGGAGCCTAAGAAGAAGGAGACTCATGTGGAGTCATCTAGAGGAAACAAGAGGAAGTTTTCAAACTTCAAGCAGGGCACCGGGGTGGTGGTTAAGAAAGGAGAGCAGAACGCGCCAGCTCAGGATACAGCTGGTGGTAGGAAGAAAGGAAAGGGATATATGGGTGCACAACCCAAGTGCAACTCATGCCAACGACATCACTCTGGTCGTTGCAGGCTAAGAGTTTGTGAATCATGTGGGAAGACTGGTCATACGAAGGATTTTTGTTGGGCTAGTACTGGCCGGGGAGGCCAAGGAGGATCTGGGAATAGGAATAATCGTGATGGTAATGGGAACCGCCCCCAAGGAAACCATGGAGGTGATGGGAATCGGGTCAATCATGCAAACCAAGCGGGCGCCATGAATCGAAATCAGGGAAACAACCAAGCGGGAAACAATGGTGGGAACGGGCAGAGGCCCGGATGCTTCAACTGCGGTGATATTGGGCATTACAAAAGGAATTGCCCGGAATTGAACCAAGCCCGCGGAAGGGTTTTCAACATAGAAGCAAGGGAAGCGCGCCAGGATCCCAATGTTGTCACTGGTACGTTCCTTGTAAACCAACGCTATGCATCTGTTTTATTTGATACTGGCACCGATTATAGCTTCCCGTCGTTAGAATTTAAGAACATGCTTGGTTTAGCCGCTAGTAAGTTAGATACTCCGTACTCGATCGAATTAGCAAATGGGAAGTTAGTAGAAGCTAATGAAGTGATTCGAGGGTGCGTAATCGAATTGGGAGAGCGTGAGTTCGCTCTAGATCTACTACCAGTCCAGTTGGGAAGCTTCGACGTGGTAGTAGGGATGGATTGGTTATCAAGTAACAAGGTCGAGATAGTTTGTCATGAGAAGGTCGTTCGTATCCCAACCAATGATGGTGAGACCATTGTTGTTCACGGAGAGAAGCGTGAGACGCCGTTGAGGATTATTAGCTGCCTGAAGGCAAGAAAGTGTTTGCAGAAAGGATGTGCTGCCTTTCTGGAACACATTGTAGATAAGAAGGCTGCTGAGCCAAAGATCGAAGACATCCCTTGTCACACCCTGACTTTGCGGAAGCGTGGTTAATTTGGTGTGACTTCTTAATACCATAGCTTAATCATAACAAGCTATATGAATTAAAAATATGCAAGATCATCCATTAAAATAGAAATCAAAACATTGTCTTAACGGGTTAACACCCAACAACCATAAACTTGTCTAAACATTACAAACCCATACATAACATAAACATGATTCAAGGACTGTGACTTGTCCAGGAAAGAGTCACATTCCCCGAACCCTGGATGACCCTGGTGACTTATGCAGCGGAAAACATGCCATACCGTGCCAGATCTTTAATTCCCTGAAATACATGTAAGTTGAAAAATCAACAATAATGTTGAGCGAGTTCATGCGATAGTGAGTAAATAAACCTTTATCTTTATCAAAAACCTGGTATGTAGCAAATAAGGAAAAAGAGATCACCAATGGTTTGCAAGGCCATTGATATGTGTGAAATGCAAGTAGGAAGGCTCAAACCTAGCAAATTTATGCGTCGGGAACAAAGTCATCCCAAGGTCCGTTATGCTGGACCTGGGACTGGGCTCGCTACACCCAAATAGATCTACGGCTCCTGCCCCTCGGTCCTACCCTGAGGATTAATGACCTCAAGTTTCCGCCTACCCATTCACATGATCTAAAAGTAACCCTCCTTACGCTAACCATACCATGTAATAAGTAATCATAATCATTGTAACATGTATTTCACCCCCGCAGTTAGAAAACTGAAAACAGTTAAGAGAAAAAGGGGGACATGAACTCACAGTCAGTGCGTCGCTATACCAAGTACTCCAAATATCCGATAGCTGTGCAACGACCTACATGTGCTAATTCTATTAGACGGATGGCCGTGCCTTAGCTTTATAGTTTACATTTTCGGGGATACGGTTAGACAACCGTTCCTTGTATATACTTGGTAATTTAATTTCCTTCCCAAGGATGGGGGATTTAATACATGTGTATTTGTATCATCTCATTAAGTCCCACTTAACATATTTTTACTTCTCATTCCAAAATATAAATATTTTTCTCAAAAATATTATATTTTCTCTTCGCATAATACTTTCCAAAAATAATACGTTGACAAAATACGCATTTATGAATATTCCCGTATAAAGCGTAAGTTACGTTTTGGCGATTTAGTGGTAATAGTAATTACCGTTGTAACTTATATGTTTGTCGTGTAGGCGTTGGTATTATTTTGGGTTCGACAAAGTTTGTAAATATTATTTTTACTCTAAAAATAATATTTATATATTTTAACAAAATAATCATAAACAGTGTGGTGAAAAATATATTTATCGAATAAATATTTACCACGTTTAGTTTTGTGAAAAATCCCACCTCCGATTATTTAATAAATAAAGTCATGGCGAAATATATTTGAAAATATATCAAAAATAGTCTAACACTTGTAAATAATTCTAAGTGTTAGATTTTAGAAAAATTTTGTCAGAGTTTCCCCTGTAACTGGAGGTGGCCACGCTTTCAAGCGTATCATTTTCTTTTACAAAATCATTCCAATACTTCTTTAAATCAACCAATCAATTTCCGATACTTCAAACTAGTTTCAACACAATAAACTTGTAGACTAGTATGTAAAATCGCATTATTACATGAACTTGTAGTTTTCCCGAAAATCATAGTGTAGATCACCTTATATTTAGTGGATCTATGTTTAAAATAGTTTAGTCTTGTAAAAACCCCGTTTTTAAAACAAACCATCCTTTACAACTTCCCGACAATTTTTATAAAATTGTTACTTTGTCGGATCTTTCGTTTCACAAGTGTTTATACACTTGTAGTTTGTAAAAATCATATTTGTTAACATGTCACCCAACTTTTATAAAACATGATTTTCTCGACACTTGGTTCTACGAATATACCACTTGTACATACGTAGATCGGCTTGTTTTAAATACTATTTTACAAGTCAAAATACTTTTACACAAGTTCATGTTTCTCGTGTGGTGGAGTTTCACCTTTTAACCCTCGTACCGACAAAAACAAGCTTATGTCAAGATCTATGATCTTAACAAAGTCGGGTTAAACGATGATAAGAGCCACCACATCGTAGATCGGGCCTCAAAAATCAACATATTCGAATACTACAACATTTACACATGTTATGAGCTTTTAACCAACAATATTCGAGTTTTAGTAGACTTTATAGATTCAAAACGCATGATTCCGACTTTTAACCGTTAAAAATCATATTAACCACTTTAGATACGATCGAGAGTGAGTTTTAAACATTATACCTCTAGCTCGGGGCTAGGGAAGAATCTAGTCGAAAATGGCGTGGATAAAAGCAAAGAAACGAGGTCCTTCAACTTCCGCTTGCTTCAAGGCTCCTTATACGTGATCCTCGACACTTGTATATACTTGGAACTTGCAAGATGGAAACCGAAATGGATGGATGGATGTGAGGTGCTCTCGGCCGAGAGTGGGAGGAGAGGGGAGAGTGGGAGTGAGTTGGTGATTTGTGAGGTGTGATCTCTAATGTGTGAAGTGAAGGGTTTTTATAGAGAAAATCAAGGCTATCGTCCATCGGTCACCATGTCCTCTAGATATGGAACAAGATTATATAAAATATTCAAAAGGTGTACTCCCTTGTCCCTTGGTTTGGCCGATTTTTTAAGGGGGGGGGTATCCGGTTGGATTTCGATTGTTCAGTTAGAGTTCAGTTACATCTAATAAGTTATCTTTAGAGGTTAACTCCGTTAGTTAAATGATGCGTTATAAAGCGGGTGTTAGGGTAATCAGGGACCCTAACTGGCTCAGAAAAAGACAAATAATATTTCTGGCAATATTTTTATGTTCCGGGTATAGTCCGGTTGTTCGGTTGGATAGTAATCCGTTAAAGTGCTTAAGTAATCCTTTAAGCGTCGTAATTAATATTTTTAGCGACACAATTTATTCTGCAAAGTGTCAGGAATATTTCCTCATGTTTTGGCACTTTATTAGTTAGCTAGAAGCTAGTGTGTTGATAAAAGTGCTGTGGTTCGTGCTCAGAGTACGTTTTAGGCACATCCAATCTCTGTATCTTATTCCTAAAGACGCAGTTTAACAACCCTTGTCACACACTATGGGTGTAGTAAAATATTTCTGGCTCATTCAGGCCTTTGGAGGCAGTGTTTGCCTGATGCTGGCTATATCAGCATGTTCAATAGGTTATCCGTTCAAATGCTACTGTGCTATTGTGCATCATGTTTGTCACTAGAGTTCAGTAAGTAAATAATGTAGTGACAGAAATCAAAGTATGATGCAGATATGTACAAGTATCAACAGTCAAGTAGCAGTTTATCAGTAATCTCAGTCAAGCACAGTAATTGAGCAACAATTAATAGTTAATTAAATCGTACGGATACCTGGTTTTGTGAGGGTTGTCACATTCTCCCCCCGTTAAATAAATTTCGTCCCGAAATTTTAAATTCTGCTTGTAGATGCAGGGTTCTCAGGAAATAAGTGGGGGTATCTCTCTTTCATTTGGTCTTCACGCTCCCAGGTGAATTCAGGACCATGTCTAGCATTCCAACGAACTTTGACGAGCTTGACACTGCTCCGGCGGGTCTTGTTCACTTTCCAATCTGTGACCTCGACAGGTTCTTCAACGAAGTGGAGCGTGTCATCAACATGAATTTCGTCGGTAGGAATGGCAACGTTAACTTGAGTTGGACTTCTCTTTAGATTGGATACATGAAATGTATCGTGAACATTATTCAGTTCGGCGGGTAGATCCAACTTGTATGCTACGGTCCCAATTCTTTCCAAAACCTTGAAAGGACCAATGTAGCGCGGATTCAACTTCCCACGCTTCCCAAAACGTGCCACACCCTTCCAGGGTGATACCTTCAACAAAACCATATCCCCAACCTCAAACTCCTGAGGTTTCCTTTTCAGATCTGCGTAGGTCTTCTGACGGTCACGAGCCGCAGTAATGCGATCTCGGATTTGCGCAATCTTATCTGTAGTTTCCTGAACTACATCGGGACCTACCAATTGTCTATCACCTGCGTCAGCCCAACAAAGCGGCGACCTGCACTTGCGCCCATATAACGCTTCGAATGGCGCGGCACCAATACTGGTGTGGTAGCTGTTGTTGTATGAAAATTCAACCAGGGGTACCGCCTAAATCCATAACACATGCTCTCAGCATGTCCTCCAACGTCTGAATCGTCCGCTCACTTTGTCCGTCGGTCTGCGGGTGAAAAGCAGTGCTCATATTCAGCTTTGAGCCAAAAGCTTCCTGGAAGGATTGCCATATCCTCGATACGAACCTCCCGTCTCTATCAGAAATAATTGAGAGTGGTACTCCATGGCGCGTAACAATCTCTCTCATGTAAATTTCAGCCAATTTGCTTGTATTATCCTTCTCGCGGATAGGTAAGAAGTGTGCTGACTTCGTTAAGTAATCCACTATCACCCAGATAGTGTCATGGCCTTTTGGCGTTCTTGGCAACTTTGTAATAAAATCCATGGAGATTTCTTCCCACTTCCACTGGGGAATTTTTGGTTGCTGCAGAAATCCCGAAGGCTTCTGGTATTCCGCCTTAACTTTGGCGCAAGTTAAACATTTGCTCACGTAAATAGCAACATCGCCTTTCATCCTAGGCCACCAGTAATAATCCTTAAGATCCTGGTACATCTTATCCGCTCCAGGGTGGATAGAGTACCGCGACTTGTGAGCTTCATCAAAGATAACCTCTCTTAAACCACCAAACAGAGGAACCCAAATCCTCTTCTCAAAACACAACGTTCCTTCCCTGTTTGGCACCAATATCTTCTCCATCCCACGGAGATATTCTTCCTCAAGGTTTCCCTCCTTGAGAGCTTCCTTCTGTGCTGCACGAATGCGCGAGGAAAGGTCGGTTTGGACTATCAATTCCATAGCCCTAACCCTTATAGGCTTGATTCTCTCTTTACGACTTAGGGCATCGGCGACCACATTCGCCTGCCCTGGATGATACTTGATCTCGCAGTCGTAATCGTTCAACAACTCGACCCATCGCCTTTGCCTCATATTCAACTCCTTCTGGTTGAATATATGCTGGAGGCTCTTGTGATCTGTGAAGATCGTACACTTTGTACCATAAAGGTAGTGTCTCCAGATCTTCAAAGCGAAAACCACTGCGCCAAGCTCCAAATCGTGCGTGGTATAGTTCTTTTCATGCACTTTCAGTTGGCGTGACGCGTAGGCAATAACCTTTTGGCGTTGCATCAACACACAACCCAATCCTTGACGCGATGCGTCGCAGTATACCACGAAATCATCAGTGCCTTCTGGTAGAGCTAAGATTGGCGCGTTGCAAAGCTTATCTTTCAATATCTGAAACGCTTCATCCTGTTTGATTCCCCAATCAAACTTCTTATCCTTCTGCGTGAGGAGTGTCAACGGTTGAGCGATCCTTGAAAAGTTCTCGATGAACCTTCGATAATAGCCAGCCAAACCCAAGAATTGCCGAATCTCAGTTGGCGTCTTTGGCGTTTCCCAATCTTTGATCGCCTCGATCTTGGTTGGGTCCACATGAATCCCACCTTCATTTACTACATGTCCAAGAAATTGCACTTTTCTTAGCCAAAACTCGCACTTAGAGAATTTGGCGTACAACTGTTCTTTCTTTAGCAGCTCCAAAATAGCTCTTAAATGCTGCTCGTGCTCAGCCTTCGTCTTTGACTAAATCAAAATATCATCGATGAATACAATCACGAACTTATCCAAGTACAGCTTACAAACTCGATTCATCAGATCCATGAATACAGCAGGTGCGTTTGTTAGACCAAACGGCATAACGAGAAACTCGTAGTGTCCATATCGAGTTCTGAAGGCTGTCTTTGGGATACTCTCCTCCTGTATCCATAGCTGATGGTATCCAGATTGAAGATCGATCTTTGAATAGAAGCTTAAACCTTGTAGTTGGTCAAACAGATCATCGATTCTTGGCAAAGGATACCTATTCTTGATCGTCAGCTTGTTCAACTCTCTGTAGTCGATACACATGCGGAAACTGCCGTCTTTCTTCTTCACAAACAAAACTGGAGCTCCCCAAGGCGAGAAGCTCGGTCGGATAAATCCCTTGTCTAACAACTCTTGAAGTTGTGTCGACAGTTCCTGCATCTCAGACGGAGCAAGTCTGTAGTGTGCCTTAGCCACAGGCGCGGCGCCTGGAACTAAGTCAATGTGGAACTCTACTTGTCTCTGAGGCGGCAATCCAGGCAAGTCTTCTGGAAAGACTTCTGGGTATTCCCTCACGACAGGGATGTCTTCGATCTTCGGCTCAGCAGCCTTTTTATCCACAATGTGTGCCAGAAAAGCAACACATCCTTTCTGCAAACACTTCCTTGCTTTCAGGCAGCTAATCATCCTTAACGGCGTCTCACGCTTCTCCCCATGAACAACAATGGTCTCACCATCATTGGTCGGAATACGAATAATCTTCTCGTGACAAACTATCTCTGCTTTGTTACTTGATAACCAATCCATCCCTACTACCACGTCGAAGCTTCCCAACTGGACTGGTAGTAGATCGAGAGCAAACTCACGCTCTCCCAGCTCGATTACGCAACCTCGAATCACCTCGTTAGCTTCTACTAATTTCCCATTCGCTAATTCAATCGAGTATGGAATATCTAACTTACTAGCAGCTAAACCAAGCATATTTCTAAATTCTAACGATACAAAGCTGTAATCGGCACCAGTATCAAACAAAACGGATGCATAGCGTTGGTTTACAGGGAACGTACCAGTGACAACATTGGGATCCTGGCGCGCTTCCCTGGCTTCCATGTTAAAAACTATTCCGCGTGCCTGGTTTAATTCTGGGCAATTCCTCTTGTAATGCCCAACATCACCGCAGTTAAAACATCCGGGCCTCTGCCCGTTCCCACCATTGTTTCCAGCTTGATTGTTTCCCTGGTTCTGATTCATGGCGCCCGCTTGGTTAGCATGATTGGCACGGTTTCCATCACCTCCGTGGTTTCCTTGTGGGCGGTTTCCATCGCCACGATTGTTCTTATTCCCATATCCTCCTTGGCCTCCCCGGCCAGCAGTGGCCCAACAAGTCTCCTTCAGGTGGCCAGCCTTTCCACATGCTTCACAAACTTTTATCCCACAACGACCAGAGTGATGTCGTTGGCATGAGTTGCACTTGGGCTGTGCACCCATATATCCCTTACTCTTTATTCTACCACCAGCTGAATTTTGAGCTGGCGCATTCGATTCCCCTTTCTTAACCACCATCCCGGTGCCCTGCTTGAAATTCGAAAATTTTCGCTTGTTACCACCTGAAGACTCCACATGAGTCTCTTTCTTCTTCGGCTCGACTTCATCAAACTTGTTCAACCGAATTGCCTCTTCGGTGAGAGCCACACTCAAATCAATGGCTTCAGTGATTGTCGCTGGTTTGGAAGAGGTCACCATACTAATGATTTGAGGAGCTAGTCCCCAAATGAAACGTTCAATTCTCTTGAACTCCGGTGTAACCATATATGGTACCACATGCGACAAGTCGTGGAACCTCTGGACATATTCAGCTATCTTGGGACCTTCCATTTTCAGGTGCCAGAACTCGGTCTCTAACCTCTGGATTTCCGCGCGAGAACAGTACTTCTTGCACATGAGTTCTTTTAGTTCAGCCCAGGTCAGTGCGTAAGCAGCAGCTTCGCCAAGTGTCTGGACTTGTAGATTCCACCAGGATAGGGCTCCATCCACAAATAGCCCTGAGATATAAGTGACTTGTTGATCTAGCACGCATTTGCTCATGCGAAGTACGGACTCGGTTTTCTCAGCCCAGCGGACGAAAGCAACAGCACCACCTGTGCCATCGAAGTTTACGGGCTTACAGTCCAAGAATTGTTTGTAGGTGCACCCATGAGGTGGATTGTTGTTGTTGCCCGTGTTGCCAGAGTTGCTTCCACTCATTCCTCCTTGAGAGGCAGCATATTGAGCAATAGCAGCAGCAATGACTTGCTGTAGTTCGTCCTGAGTAGTAGGCATTGGCTGAGGTTGACGTCTTGGCGGCATCTTCTAAAGATGTATACGTCGGTCAGGCCATAATAAAGCGTACGTATATAGTAATAGTAATAGCACATAACATCTCATGTTATCAATATATCACACACAACATCCCATGTTACGATCATTATACACACAACATCCCATGTCCCAACATCCCATGTCACAGTATTATATACACAACATCCCATGTCCCAACATCCCATGTCACAAGTATTATATACACAACATCCCATGTCCCAACATCCCATGTCACAAAAATATAAATAAGAAATCAAGTGCATCAGATATGGTGAGAATACCGCGATTGCTACATATATATCGAGACCATAATGTAGTAAGTGTGGCATACAACCATCAATCAAATAGGGGCTACATCACCCTTGTACAAAACTATATCATATCAGTATCACATACATCAGGTACATCAAATAAGTATCAACAAAATTCAGTAACATCAGGTGGTCTCCAAAAGGCTGTGCAGTCACAATCGCTGTCGTCTCACCAACGTCTACCTCTATAGCACCGATGAGCTCTATGCGGATGGGGGTGGAGGAGGGGGAAAGTGAGTGTAGAGTAAGCGGCGTAGATGAAGCCAGTCCTCCCCCATCGCCTGCTGAGTGTGAATAATAGAAGCGATCTGTTGCTCCAAAGTCAGAAGTCGGGCAGCGAAGTCCGGGGGTAATGATCGAAACGGCTGAAAAGGTGAGGATGTCTGACCATGATATGGACCTAGTGATAGCTGAGCTCTCTCGAGCTCCTGGAGTCGCTGCGTATGGGACTCATGCTGATGGACAAAGAACATCAAGACGTCCTCTATGGTGTACCCCATATGGAATGGATGGTATGGATCAGTGGGTGGCATCGGAGAGGAAGATGACCAAAGTAGTGGCGTGCTGGTGGGATCGAATGGTGCTGCATGAACAGGTGAAACAGAAGATGGAACAGATGTCATCTGGAGCACGAAAGGAATAGACATCGGTATGTGCCCAAAAGGGTGGGCTGAAGAGCCCTCTTCAGGCCTCGCTGGAGGTATAATCTGAGGGATCGGAAAGGTGAAATCATCGGATCGTGTCACAGGGATCTGAAATGAGAAATCAGCATGATGTGCATCAGTGTGATGTGGGGGAAACGGTGGAACATCCTCGTCAGCAGGTATCCAAGCGTGCTGAGCGTCCTCGTCGGGCGGATCCAGGTGATCAGCAAACAGAGCGTGCTCAGGCTCGAGGGGAACAGGATCAAATGGAGCAATGACAGGGTCAACTGGTGCAACATGCTCAACTGGGTGGTCAACAGGGATATCAGCAATCAAAGGGGGATCAACAAAAGGTGGATCAACAACAGGATCATCAGCTATAACATGGTCGTCAACAATCAAAGGAATGTCCACAAGATGGTCACCAACAGGTGGGTCTGCTAATATGGGCTCATCAGGAACGCCGGCATGTACCAGGTCATGCTCATGCACAGGATCTAGAGCAACTGCCTGCTCTGGGGCCAAGGCAGGCTCTGGGTCATCAAAAGCCATATCAAAATCAAACTCTGGATCAAAGGGATCAACAGGATCAACGGGATCAACAGGGTCCTCCATATGCTGGTCCATAGGAATATACTCAATATCCCGGTCAGGATCAAATCCTGGAGGAAAAACGGGATCAGAATCCTCAATGTCGTCGTGCTCGAACACAAAGCTCGGAATGGGTGCGGCAGAAGATGCCTGATCGGGGTCCGAGTCGTGTACAAAATGTTGCGTGCTCACCTCGTGAGACAGTGCAGATGCCACAGACTCAAAGGAGTCTGGGACGGGTGAATGGACGGGCGAGTCCTCAGCAGGGGCGTCAGCGATCATCAAAAGATCGCCAGCGGGAAGAGGGGCCGCATCAGGAATCTCATCCTCGAAAGGCTCGTCCTCAAAGAGATCAACATCGCCGCCAGCCTCGGCGTCGGGTAGCAAGTCGTATGCTGGATATGAAGCAAGAGGAATAGGAGCTGGAATCACAACCAAGGGAAGATACTCAGCAGGTGGGTCATCGATATGCTCATCAGCGCCATCGGGCAGAGCGAAGGGCTGGAAGTCATCATCATCGGTGCTAGTGAAGTCGGAGGTATGCACCTCGTGCTCTGAAGACACAATGTCGTCCGATACTATGGGTAAAGGTCCGGTGGTATCTGAATCACCCGTGGCCGGTGAGTCCATGGGTCTGTAACATAAACACAGACATGCACAAAAGTCAGTAAATCAGGTAATCACACAAGTTACCAAGTAATAATCACATAATCCTCCTAGTCCCACTAGCCTCCCAGCCTCCCAGACTGTCCTTCCTAGTCCCACTAGCCAACTTTCCCAGCCTCCCAGACTGACTCCCTAGTCCCACTAGCAAATTCTCCCAGCCTCCCAGACTGACTCCCTAGTCCCACTAGACAACTACCTCGATCCATTAGATCGAGCCTCGGCCTCCCAGACCGAGCCTCAGTCTCCCAGACCGAGCCTCAGCCTCCCAGACTGAGCCTAAAAATAAATAAAATATGCTCAACATTTGTTTATAAAAACGTTTTGGATCTGGACTTAAGTGGTATGCAGTAAAAATGTTTTCGTGAGAGCCCTAGTGATCATAGTCTAGACTCGAGAAGGAATCCTAGTTCGCTATGATCAGGGCTCTGATACCAAGCTGTCACACCCTGACTTTGCGGAAGCGCGGTTAATTTGGTGTGACTTCTTAATACCATAGCTTAATCATAACAAGCTATATGAATTAAAAATATGCAAGATCATCCATTAAAATAGAAATCAAAACATTGTCTTAACGGGTTAACACCCAACAACCATAAACTTGTCTAAACATTACAAACCCATACATAACATAAACATGATTCAAGGACTGTGACTTGTCCAGGAAAGAGTCACATTCCCCGAACCCTGGATGACCCTGGTGACTTATGCAGCGGAAAACATGCCATACCGTGCCAGATCTTTAATTCCCTGAAATACATGTAAGTTGAAAAATCAACAATAATGTTGAGCGAGTTCATGCGATAGTGAGTAAATAAACCTTTATCTTTATCAAAAACCTGGTATGTAGCAAATAAGGAAAAAGAGATCACCAATGGTTTGCAAGGCCATTGATATGTGTGAAATGCAAGTAGGAAGGCTCAAACCTAGCAAATTTATGCGTCGGGAACAAAGTCATCCCAAGGTCCGTTATGCTGGACCTGGGACTGGGCTCGCTACACCCAAATAGATCTACGGCTCCTGCCCCTCGGTCCTACCCTGAGGATTAATGACCTCAAGTTTCCGCCTACCCATTCACATGATCTAAAAGTAACCCTCCTTACGCTAACCATACCATGTAATAAGTAATCATAATCATTGTAACATGTATTTCACCCCCGCAGTTAGAAAACTGAAAACAGTTAAGAGAAAAGGGGGACATGAACTCACAGTCAGTGCGTCGCTATACCAAGTACTCCAAATATCCGATAGCTGTGCAACGACCTACATGTGCTAATTCTATTAGACGGATGGCCGTGCCTTAGCTTTATAGTTTACATTTTCGGGGATACGGTTAGACAACCGTTCCTTGTATATACTTGGTAATTTAATTTCCTTCCCAAGGATGGGGGATTTAATACATGTGTATTTGTATCATCTCATTAAGTCCCACTTAACATATTTTTACTTCTCATTCCAAAATATAAATATTTTTCTCAAAAATATTATATTTTCTCTTCGCATAATACTTTCCAAAAATAATACGTTGACAAAATACGCATTTATGAATATTCCCGTATAAAGCGTAAGTTACGTTTTGGCGATTTAGTGGTAATAGTAATTACCGTTGTAACTTATATGTTTGTCGTGTAGGCGTTGGTATTATTTTGGGTTCGACAAAGTTTGTAAATATTATTTTTACTCTAAAAATAATATTTATATATTTTCACAAAATAATCATAAACAGTGTGGTGAAAAATATATTTATCGAATAAATATTTACCACGTTTAGTTTTGTGAAAAATCCCACCTCCGATTTTAATAAATAAAGTCATGGCGAAATATATTTGAAAATATATCAAAAATAGTCTAACACTTGTAAATAATTCTAAGTGTTAGATTTTAGAAAAATTTTGCCAGAGTTTCCCCTGTAACTGGAGGTGGCCACGCTTTCAAGCGTATCATTTTCTTTTACAAAATCATTCCAATACTTCTTTAAATCAACCAATCAATTTCCGATACTTCAAACTAGTTTCAACACAATAAACTTGTAGACTAGTATGTAAAATCGCATTATTACATGAACTTGTAGTTTTCCCGAAAATCATAGTGTAGATCACCTTATATTTAGTGGATCTATGTTTAAAATAGTTTAGTCTTGTAAAAACCCCGTTTTTAAAACAAACCATCCTTTACAACTTCCCGACAATTTTTATAAAATTGTTACTTTGTCGGATCTTTCGTTTCACAAGTGTTTATACACTTGTAGTTTGTAAAAATCATATTTGTTAACATGTCACCCAACTTTTATAAAACATGATTTTCTCGACACTTGGTTCTACGAATATACCACTTGTACATACGTAGATCGGCTCGTTTTAAATACTATTTTACAAGTCAAAATACTTTTACACAAGTTCATGTTTCTCGTGTGGTGGAGTTTCACCTTTTAACCCTCGTACCGACAAAAACAAGCTTATGTCAAGATCTATGATCTTAACAAAGTCGGGTTAAACGGTGATAAGAGCCACCACATCGTAGATCGGGCCTCAAAAATCAACATATTCGAATACTACAACATTTACACATGTTATGAGCTTTTAACCAACAATATTCGAGTTTTAGTAGACTTTATAGATTCAAAACGCACTTCCGACTTTTAACCGTTAAAAATCATATTAACCACTTTAGATACGATCAAGAGTGAGTTTTAAACATTATACCTCTAGCTCGGGGCTAGGGAAGAATCTAGTCGAAAATGGCGTGGATAAAAGCAAAGAAACGAGGTCCTTCAACTTCCGCTTGCTTCAAGGCTCCTTATACGTGATCCTCGACACTTGTATATACTTGGAACTTGCAAGATGGAAACCGAAATGGATGGGTGGATGTGAGGTGCTCTCGGCCGAGAGTGGGAGGAGAGGAGAGAGTGGGAGTGAGTTGGTGATTTGTGAGGTGTGATCTCTAATGTGTGAAGTGAAGGGTTTTTATAGAGAAAATCAAGGCTATCGTCCATCGGTCACCATGTCCTCTAGATATGGAACAAGATTATATAAAATATTCAAAAGGTGTACTCCCTTGTCCCTTGGTTTGGCCGATTTCTTTAAGGGGGGGGGGGTATCCGGTTGGATTTCGATTGTTCAGTTAGAGTTCAGTTACATCTAATAAGTTATCTTTAGAGGTTAACTCCGTTAGTTAAATGATGCGTTATAAAGCGGGTGTTAGGGTAATCAGGGACCCTAACTGGCTCAGAAAAAGACTAATAATATTTCTGGCAATATTTTTATGTTCCGGGTATAGTCCGGTTGTTCGGTTGGATAGTAATCCGTTAAAGTGCTTAAGTAATCCTTTAAGCGTCGTAATTAATATTTTTAGCGACACAATTTATTCTGCAAAGTGTCAGGAATATTTCCTCATGTTTTGGCACTTTATTAGTTAGCTAGAAGCTAGTGTGTTGATAAAAGTGCTGTGGTTCGTGCTCAAAGTACGTTTTAGGCACATCCAATCTCTGTATCTTATTCCTAAAGACGCAGTTTAACAACCCTTGTCACACACTATGGGTGTAGTAAAATATTTCTGGCTCATTCAGGCCTTTGGAGGCAGTGTTTGCCTGATGCTGGCTATATCAGCATGTTCAATAGGTTATCCGTTCAAATGCTACTGTGCCATTGTGCGTCATGTTTGTCACTAGAGTTCAGTAAGTAAATAATGTAGTGACAGAAATCAAAGTATGATGCAGATATGTACAAGTATCAACAGTCAAGTAGTAGTTTATCAGTAATCTCAGTCAAGCACAGTAATTGAGCAACAATTAATAGTTAATTAAATCGTACGGATACCTGGTTTTGTGAGGGTTGTCACATCCCTGTCGTGAGGGAATATCCAGAAGTCTTTCCAGAAGACTTGCCTGGATTGCCGCCTCCAAGACAAGTGGAGTTTCGCATAGACTTAGTTCCAGGCGCCGCGCCTGTGGCTAAGGCACCCTACAGACTTGCTCCGTCTGAGATGCAAGAACTGTCGACACAACTTCAAGAGTTGTTAGACAAGGGATTTATCCGACCGAGCTTCTCGCCTTGGGGAGCTCCGGTTTTGTTTGTCAAGAAGAAGGACGGTAGTTTCCGTATGTGCATTGACTACAGAGAGTTGAACAAGCTGACGATCAAGAATAGATATCCTCTGCCAAGAATCGATGACCTGTTTGACCAACTACAATGACCAACTACAAGGTTCAAGCTTTTATTCAAAGATCGATCTTCGATCTGGATACCATCAGCTACGGATACAGGAAGAGAGTATCCCAAAGACAGCCTTCAGAACCCGATATGGACACTACGAGTTTCTCGTTATGCCGTTTGGTCTGACAAACGCACCTGTAGTGTTCATGGATTTGATGAATCGAGTTTGTAAGCTGTACTTGGATAAGTTCGTGATTGTATTCATCGATTACATTTTGATTTATTCAAAGACGAAGGCTGAGCACGAGCAGCATTTAAGAGCTATTCTGGAGCTGCTGAAGAAAGAACAGTTGTACGCCAAGTTCTCTAAGTGCGAGTTTTGGCTATGAGAAGTGCAATTCCTTGGGCACGTGGTGAATGGAGATGGAATCCACGTGGATCCCACCAAGATCGAGGCGATCAAGGATTGGGAAACGCCAAAAACGCCAACCGAGATTCGGCAATTCTTGGGTTTGGCTGGCTATTATCGAAGGTTCATTGAGAACTTTTCAAAGATCGCCCAACCATTAACGCTCCTCACGCAGAAGGACAAGAAGTTTGATTGGGGAATCAAACAGGAGGAAGCATTTCAGATATTGAAAGATAAGCTTTGCAACGCGCCAATCTTAGCTCTACCGGAAGGTACAGATGATTTTGTGGTATACTGCGACGCATCGCGTCAAGGATTGGGTTGTGTGTTGATGCAACGCCAAAAGGTTATTGCCTACGCGTCACGCCAACTGAAGGTACACGAAAAGAACTATACCACACATGATTTGGAACTAGGCGCAGTAGTTTTTGCTTTAAAGATCTGGAGACACTACCTTTATGGTACGAAGTGCACAATCTTCACAGATCACAAGAGCCTCCAACATATATTCAACCAGAAGGAGTTGAACATGAGGCAAAGACGATGGGTAGAACTGTTGAATGACTACGACTCGAGATCAAGTATCATCCAGGGAAGGCGAATGTGGTCGTCGATGCCCTAAGTCGAAAGGAGAGAATCAAGCCCATAAGGGTTAGGGCTTTGGAGATGGTTATTCGAACCGACTTTCCTCTGCGCATTCGTGCCGCGCAGAAGGAAGCTCTCAAAGAAAGAAACCTTGAAGAAGAGTATCTCCGTGGGATGGAGAAGTTATTGGTACCAAACAAGGAAGGAACGTTGTGTTTTGAGAAAAGGATTTGGGTTCCTCTGTTTGGTGGTTTAAGGAAGGTTATTTTCGATGAAGCTCACAAGTCGCGGTACTCTATCCATCCTGGAGCGGATAAGATGTACCAGGATCTTAAAGACTACTATTGGTGGCCTAGGATGAAAGGCGATGTGGCTGTTTATGTGAGCAAATGTTTAACTTGCGCCAAAGTTAAGGCAGAATACCAGAAGCCTTCGGGACTTCTGCAGCAACCAGAGATTCCCAAGTGGAAGTGGGAACAAATCTCTATGGATTTTATTACAAAGTTGCCAAGAACGCCAAGAGGCCATGACACTATTTGGGTAATAATGGATCGCTTAACGAAGTCAGCACACTTCCTACCTATCCGAGAGAAGGATAATACGAGCAAACTGGCTGAAATTTACATGAGAGAGATTGTTACACGCCATGGAGTGCCTCTCTCGATTATCTCTGATAGAGACGGAAGGTTCGTGTCAAGGATATGGCAATCCTTCAAGGAAGCTTTTGGCTCAAAGTTGAATCTGAGCACTGCGTTTCACCCACAGACCGACGGTCAAAGCGAGCGGACGATTCAGACATTGGAGGACATGCTGAGAGCATGTGTTATGGATTTGGGCGGTAGCTGGGATAAACATTTGCCTCTGGTTGAGTTTTCATACAACAACAGCTACCACACCAGTATTGGTGCCGCGCCATTCGAAGCTTTATATGGACGCAAGTGCAGATCACCGCTTTGTTGGGCTGACGCAGGTGATAGACAATTGGTTGGTCCTGAAGTAGTCCAGGAAACCACCGACAAGATCGCACAAATCCGAGATCGCATCGGTGCGGCTCGTGACAGGCAGAAAGCCTACGCAGATCGAAGCAGGAAACCTCTAGAGTTTGATGTTGGTGAGATGGTTTTGTTGAAGGTATCACCCTGGAAGGGGGTGGCACGTTTTGGGAAGCGTGGAAAGTTGAACCCGAGGTATATTGGACCGTTCAAGATCTTGGAGAGAATCGGGTTAGTAGCTTACAAGTTGGATTTACCTGCTGAACTGAATGGTGTTCACGATACATTTCATGTATCCAATCTGAAGAGAAGTCCAACGCAAGATACCGTTGTCATTCTTACCGACGAAATTCATGTTGACGACACGCTCCATTTCGTTGAAGAACCTGTTGAGGTCACGGATTGGAAAGTAAACAAGACCCGCCGGAGCAGTGTCAAGCTCGTCAAAGTTCGTTGGAATGCCAGACATGGTCCTGAATTCACCTGGGAGCGTGAGGACCGAATGAAAGAGAAATACCCCCACTTATTTCCTGAGAACCCTGCTTCTACAAGCAGAGCTTAAAATTTCGGGACGAAATTTTTCTAACGGGGGGAGAATGTGACAACCCTCACTAAACCAGGTATCCGTACGATTTAATTAATAAATAATTGCTGCTTAATTACTGTGCTTAACTGAAATTGCTGACGAACTGCTACTTGATTTCTAGTACTTCTATATTCCTGCATCATACTTTGATTGCCGTCACTACATTATTTACACGTTGAACCTAAGTGACAAACATGATGCACTAAAGCACAGTAGCATTAGAACGGATAACCTATTGAACATGCTGATAAAGCCAGCATCAGGCAGACACTGCCTCTAAGGCCTGTATGAGCCAGAATTATTTTACTACACCCATAGTGAGTGTAGGGATACAAGGGTTGTAGAACTGCGTCTCTAGGAATAAGATCTAATGATTGGATGTGCCTAAAACGTACTCTAAGCACGAAACACAGCACTTTTATTCAACAGACTAGCTTCTGGCTAACTAATAAAGTGCCAAAACATGAGGAAAAATATTCCTGACACTTTGTAGACTAAATTGTGTCACTAAAAATATTATTAACGACGCTTTAAAGTTTACTTAAGCTCTTTAACGGATTACTATCCAACCGAACAACCGGACTATACCCGGAACATGAGAATATTGACAAAAATATTATTGGTCTTTTTCTGAGCCAGTTAGGGTCCCTGATTACCCTAACACCCACGTTAACCCTAAAACTAACTTGGTTTAAAGTAACTAAACACTAACCATATGATCGAAATCGAACCAAATGACCCCCCCCCCCTTGGGCCGATCGGTCACAATGTGACCATCCATTGTACCATTTTGATTATTTAATTGGTTTGTGCTTAAAATCTAGAAGACATAGTGACCATTGGATTAAGATCAAGGATTTGTCTATAAATACAACACTTAACACAAGAGATTATCACATTCCACAAAACACTCAAAACTCTCTCTCTTTCCCTCTCCAAGAGCTACGGCCGAACACCCCTCTTGCCATCCATCCATTTTCGACTTCCACTCTCTTCATTCCAAGCATACACAAGTCTTTCGGGTCACACATAAGGAGTCTTGGAGCTAACGGAAGTGGAAGGACCTCGTTACCTTGCTTTTATCCACCACATTTTCGCCTAGATTCTTCCCTAGCCTCGAGCTAGAGGTATAACACTTAAAACTCATACTCGGATCATTCTAAGGTGGTTAATAAGATTTGTAACGGTTAAAACTCGGAAACTTACATTTTGAATCTTTAAAGTCTACTAAAACATGAAGATTGATGGTTAAAAGCTTAATACTTGTGTAAAAGTTGTAGTATTTGAAAGTGGTGATTATTTAGGCCCGATCTACGTTGTGGTTGCTCGGATCATCGTTTAACCCGACTTTGTTAAGATCATAGATCTTGACATAAGCTTGTTTCTATCGGTACAAGGGTTAAAAGGTGAAACTCTACCACACGAGAAACATGCACTTGTGTAAAAGTATTTTTACTTGTAAAATAGTGTTTGAAACTAGCGGATCTACGTATCTGCAAGTGGTATTTTCAAAGGACCAAGTGTCGAGAAAATCATGTTTTATAAAAGTCGGATGACACACTAACAAATATGATTTTTACAAACCACAAGTGTATAGACACTTGTGAAATGAAAGATCCGGCAAAATAACAATTTTTGTAAAAGATGACGGGAAGATGTAAAAATAGATTTATCCTAAAAACGAGGTTTTTACGATATTAAGTTATTTTACACATAGATCCACAAAATATAACGGGATCTACACTATAGTTTTCGGAAAAACCACAAGTTCATGTGATTATGCGATTTACATACTTGTCAACTAGTTTGATGTGTCGGAAGTTGAATGATTGATTAAAGAAGTGTTGAAATGATTTTGTAAAAGAAAATGATACGCTTGAAAGCGTGGCCACCTCCAGTTACAAGGGAAACTCTGGCGAAATTTTTCTAAAATCTAACACTTAGAATTATTTACAAGTGTTAGAGCTATTTTTGATATGCTTTCAAAATATATTTCGCCACGACTTTATTTACAAATATTCGGAGGTGGGATTTTCACAAAACTAAACGTGATTAGTATATATTTTGTAAATATATTTTTCACCACACTGTTTATGATTATTTTGTGAAAATACATAAATATTATTTTTAGAGTAAAAATAATATTTCGAACGATAACAGCTCCAAAATAATACAAACGCTTACACGACAAACATGTAAGTTACACCGGTAATTATTATTAACACTTAATCGTTAAAACGTAACTTACGCATTACGGAAATATTCATGAACGCGTATCTTGTCGACGCATTATTTTGGAAATATTATGTGAAGTGAAAATATAATATTTTTGAGAAAAATATTTATATTTTGGAAGTAGAAGTAAAAATATATTAAGTGGGACTTAATGATATAGTACAAATACACATGTATTAAATCCCCCATCCTTGGGAAGGAGATTAATTACCAAGTACATGCAAAATATAAACACGAAATAGTTGTCTAACTATTTCCCAAAAACTTAAACTATAAAGCTAAGGCACGGCCATCCGTCTAATAGAATTAGCACATGTAGCTCGTTGCACAGCTGCCTGACATTCGGAGTACTTGGTATAGCGACACACTGACTGTGAGTTCATGTCCCCCTTTTCTCTTAACTGTTTTCAGTTTTCTAAACTGCGGGGGTGAAATACATGTTACATTGATTATGAATACTTTATACATGGTATGGTTAGCGTAAGGAGGTTTGTTACTTAGATCATGTGAGTGGGTAGGCGGAAACTTGAGGCCATTAATCCTCATAGTAGGACCGAGGGACAGGAGCGGTAGATCTATCTAGGTGTAGCGAGCCCAGCCCCAGGTCCAGCATAACGGACCTCGGGGTGACTTAGTGCCCGACGCATAAATCCGCTAGGTTTGAGTCTTCCTACTTGCACTTCACACATATCAATGGCCTTGCAAACCATTGGTGATCTCTTTTTCCTTATTTGCTACATACTAGGATTTTGATAAATACAAAGGTTTATTTACTCATTTACACATGAACTCGCTCAACATTATTGTTGATTTTCAACTTACATGTATTTCAGGGAATTAAAGATCTGGCACGGTATGGCATGTTTTTCCCGCTGCATTAGTCACCGAGGTCATCCAGGATTCGGGGAATGTGACTCTTTCCTGGACAAGTCACAGTCCTTGAATCATGTTTATGTTAAGATTGAATTTGTAATGTTTGGTGAACAAGTTTATGGTTGTTAGGGTATTATCCCGTTAAGACAATGTCATGGTATTTTTATTTTAATGGATGATCTTGCATATTTTTAATTCATATAGCTTGGTTATGATTAAGCTATGGTATTAAGAAGTCACACCAAATTAACCACGCTTCCGCAAAGCCAGGGTGTGACATAAAATGAGGGACTTCATGATAGAGTTTTTGTCAAGTAAGTTTTAAGGTTGTTGTCCTACCCAAGGAGGACAAACGTACGTATTCTACCCAAGGAGAATACGCAGGATTAGTATTGGCATCCTACCTATGGAGGATGGCGGTACATATCCTACCCAAGGAGGATATATAGGTTCCGTTTTAATTCTTTAACCCATTCTCAATCCACCGGGAATCCCATGCCTTAGAAAGTGTGTGAACTCACCTTGGTTTGCTCGGTTAGATTAGTTACTCTAATAATCAGGAAATCAAGCATGTCCTAATAAGGTATAGATAATAATCAGATTCTCATGCATAACATGTATCCTACGTACGATTTATCTACTCATTACTTCTACCACGTACCACACGATTCTAACATCAAGGTATCTTGTTAAGTTATATTTTTTTACCCTAATATAATATAACTATCTCACAAAATAAACAAGTATCCACACAAGTGTTCTAGTGAAGATATATATTCTAAATATATATTTACCCCTTTTTTATTTACAAAAACCAACCTCCGACACTTTGTATTTTGTTACAAAAATTATGGCGAAGTTTATATTTGAAACCCAAGTTATAAAATATACTTGTAACGCTTGTTTAGAAAAATATTTTCTAAGTGTTGGGATTTTTAGAAAATTTCGCCAGAGTTTCCTTTGTAAACGGAGGTGTCCATGCTTATTAGCATATCATTTTCTTTTCAAGAATTCATCCAAACAAATCCTCAGCCAACAATATAAAATATTTACTTATCAATCTTGTTAAAAACAAGCATTAATTTCTACATCATGAACTTGAAAGTTTATAAAAATGTGTAGTAACTTACTAGTGTATTTAGTAAGTCTTGTACCCCTTTAAAGTGTGATTGCTTCTTTAAAAACTCTATTTTTAAAGAATATGGATCTTTACAACTTATGTTCATATTTTCTAAAAATGCTTCTTTATGTATTTTTCTTGTTACACATGTGTTTACCAAAATGATGTATATTTATGTAAGAACCAAGATTTAGTAAAACTTGCATTTTATCTTGGTTTCTTTAAAAATCATTCATAAATATTTAGATCTATGTGTTTAACAACTTACTTTGTTTATTACTTTTCAAGAAAACAAAGTTGTTCTTTCAAATTCAAGACTTTAGTGAGGATGATCCATAACCTTTAACATGTTCATCCTCTCATCTTGCTAGATCATGTTTCTAATCATGATCTAGCAAGACTACATGATGATCAACACCATTTCCACAAACAAACAATAATCAACAAGCATATCAACACTAAAATAACATGGTTTCTTCATGATTTAAGCTTATGTAAAGGTTTTATTCTTTTGATTCTTAGTGTTCTTCAAGCTTAACATCATGTATTCTACTTTAACCACTTTCATAAGATGTAAAATGAAGGGATTCAAGTTCTTACCACTAGCTCAAGGCTAGGGAAGTTCAAGAGAAGAAAAGTGGTGGTTAATAGCAAATAGAGAAGGTCCTTCCACTTCCGAGAACACCAAGCTTCGTTGTATGACCCTTAACACCCTTGATAGTATGTAGAATGAATGGAAGTGAAATGATGGTGAAGGTATGGTGGTGGTGGTTCTCGGCCGAGCCAAGGGAGGAGGGAGAGAGAGTTTGAAGGTGTTGTTGATGTGAAGATGTTAGAAGTGAAGGACTTGTGGTTTATATAAAATCACTTCCAACATACCTTCACCCATTGGTCCTTATGTTTACTAATTATGGAGACAAGATCTAATAAAATAAACCAAGAAAATCAAAGGGTTGGGGGCCACATGAACCGTAAGTATGGGGGGGGGTGTTTAGTTGGCATGCAATAGTAAGTTAAGTTAGTTTGGATGAAATCCAATGTTTAGTTAGTGTATAATGTGTGTTATATCTTTATTGTATAGGTTATGATGTTCGGGGGCCATAACTAGCTTAGTAAAAGTGAAACAATGTGTTTAACAATATTTTTGTGTTCCGGGTAATGTCCGGTTGTTCGGTTAGATACCGGTTCGTCAACGTGCTAAGTTATCCCGTTTAGTGTCCTATATATATATATATATATATATATATATATATATATATATATATATATATATATATATATATATATATATATATCTTTTTGTAACATTTTTAATTCCCAACACTTGGGAAAGCATACAGGATTATTTAGTCAATTTTCTGCACAAGACTAGTATGTTTACAAGCACATGTAAGTATGACGCAGTAATCGGAAAGTAGTTAAGTAATTCAGCACAGTCATCAAGCACTTTAATTATCATTAATAAATCGTACGGATACATGTAATTATGAGGGTTGTCACACGTACTATACTACAAGGCTTTCTACGATACATGTTAACACATGTATTTCGTTAACTATATCAGTCTTTTACTAATTTATTTGGGGTAAGTTTGAATACACGATAACCTTATGTGTTGTTTACAACACTTTAACATGCTAGACCGTTATGTACATAATAACTTACCGGATTCTGCAATCAAGTCTCGAACCGAACACTTTACTCTTTAACCTGGAGCTCTGATTACCAACTTGTAAGACCCTTAATTTATACGATTTTGCTTATAGATTTCGATAAATATATTGTATTTACGATTAAACATACACTTGAAAATACGAGTTTGTTAAAACCTTTTAAGAAATAAAACATTTTAACATCTTGTATGTAAATTCGTTGTTTAAAACGTGACGACGAAACTTAACGCGGAAGCTTGAATCATGATCATGTTCGGTTCTTTGGTTGGTGCGCTTGATCGTCCTCCGGCAACTTACTTTATACCTGCATTTCATAAAACATGAAATGAGTTAGTGATACTAGTTTAAAACATGTTTAAACAAGTTCCCAATATCAAAACAATGGTACAACAACACTTTTGCCACGCTTAGTGGCCCTCGCAGGCCGCGACACATTTACAAGATCCTTTCGCGGGCCGCGAGCGACGTCGCGTGTCGCGCCAGGATTTTTCTCCTCCGTCGCGTGGCGCGAGGAAGCACTTTTTCCAGCAAGTTTTGTTTGCAGACCTGCATTGTCCCAGCAATAATAGTCTTTACGGAAATGACCATAACTTATTCGTTATTGATCCGATTTACGTCACGTTTCTTCCTACGTGATCGTAATTCGATTCTCTATCAGATGGAGTTAAAATTCGACATCCGGATTAACAAAATTTGAGATTTTTAAGCCTTCGGCTAAATATATATTTACAAAAGTTTTGACCCGTTCACGATTTTATCAAACAAACATATGTGTTGCATTCAAATGATCATGAACTTCATGTTATAACTGTTTTCTATTATATTAGATCCAAATCCCGGGTTTATATACATATTTAACCTGTTTTTGCTTATATACTTATTTTGACTCGTTAAGGGTGTTTAAGCACTTTTAAGCAGAAAATTTCGCTCATTCTTTTATGGCGTCATATTTCCGCATTTCTTATCAAATGGTCTTCCACCACAACTATATTCGTGGTGGATTTTTAGTGGTATGCTATTTATTCCGAGTTTTATCCCTCGGATTATCATTTTACGGCAAAACTCATTTAGAGCCATTTGACCCAAAGGTTCATACCTTTCGCTTTTTATACTTATTCTAAGTATTTACTTGATCATAAAACTCGTCTTCAAACAACCTTTAAGGGTCGTTTGCTCGATTTAGCTTACAAGGGCGGTTTGGTCATCTTTAACCCTTCTTTTACGACGAAGGACTTTTTAATGATATGTTTGACCAAAATCCCATATTGTAACTATAATTTTGTTTCGAAATCATTATATTTCTTAAAACACAATGACTATTAATATAATTATCGGGTTTACCTATTAAGGTAACCAAATTTCAAATTTTGACTTCATCTATCTTTCATTGAACCTTAAGTTCTAAATGAGTAGTTAATCTATTACACATACCTGGCTCGGATCAATATATTGACCCGTTTTAATACCTTGCTTTAATAACCGCTAATTAATAGCGATACTAATATCAATTAGATATCTATTCCTGTAAGCATATAACTCGACAAATAATCATTAGTCGATATTGTCAAAGGGTAATATCTTCACGTTTTGACCCGTTTGGTCTAAGTGATCGTTTATCTTTGCGAGATGATATTTATTACCATCTCATCTTCATGACTTGGTACCATATCTTAACTCTTGTGACCCATTATGGCTTATGCCATAAAGTGTCTTTTCAAAAACTAACGATTATTGTCAACACCTGATCGAATTACCATTTTACCCTTATTATTTATTTTGGGTTTACCCTATAAGGTAACCATTCTAATCTCCTTGTATATTTGTCATTGTATAACCAAATAATCATATTATTTTCTTTTTAACCATTCACATGGTTTCTTATCATTTTCACTTATTTCGTTCTTTACGACTACACCTCGGAACATCATATTTCAATTGCGTATTTATCTTATTCGTAATTAATACCAATGTTTTCAGAACTGAATCGGACGTTGAACCGGTCTCTTTACCGGTTCATTGGTCGGACCAGTCGAACCGGATAACATTTAATATAATCTAAATTTATAAATTGTATTATAAATTAAAATAAAAACAACCATTTAATAAATTTTGTAAATATAAAATATCTTGCTTTAACAACTTTGATAAGTTTTATTATTACATGTTAGTTTAGTCATAAGTAAACATTTGATAAATTGTTATAAAAAATAAAAAAATAATGCTTTTTTAATAAATTGTTTTTAAAAATAAAGAATAGTGCTTTAACAACTTTATTAGATTTCATTATTACGTTTCAGTTTTTTGACTAGCTAGCTCCATTTCCCAATCTCTTACTTTTCTAACCTTTCACATGCCTTTTTCTTTGATGAGATTGTTGGGATTGAACCCTACAAAGGAACAGTTGATAAAGCCAAAACTAGTTCAGATCAGTGGATTCACCATAAGCAGCTGTTTGCATCAGATCTTTCCCCTTGAAAGTGGCCCTATCATCTGATGACCTCTAAGTACTGCTCTTCACAACAACTGTTGATCCCTAAAGACTGTTGAAGATAAAGCACTGATGCTCAATCTACTGATATGGTTTAAGTACTGCTGAAAACACAAAGCACTGCTGGAGCTATAACAGTGGAATGAAGAAGCAATATTTAGTCTTGTATTATATTTGTTTATTGTAATCAGTGGTTTATGATCAGTGTTTGTATTGGACAGTTGTTAGAGGTTGTTAGGAGGTTAGATGTCACTTTCATGGTGACGTCAGCCAAAAGATGCTCACTGGTTGTTCTGTACTATAAATAGAACAATACCATGTACTGTTCTATTAGCTCTCTTCATCACCAAGTCATTATGTACGAACAATCATAGTGAGCTCAGGCTGAGGGGGAGATTATGTGCATGCATGCATTGCGATTTATTATTGTAATAAATACAATCATTCGATTTCAAGTTAAACATATTTGCTAAAACTTATTCTCTCATTGATTGTGTGTTGAAAGTTTGTTTCATTTAATTTCGATGCATTTAACTCTGTTTCATCTTCATTCTAATCAAACAAACACAATCAAAAGAAACTCGGATCCTAACAATTGGTATCAGAGCGAGGACAGTCAAACTTGATCTAACAATCATTTTGACTTAAAAGTTCAGCTCAGTTTCGTTGACACTTTCGATTGTTCGTATTTAGTTGAAAACAGAGTAAGGGTTAATCACTACAAAAGTTGATTATTCAGTACCTGTAAAACAACCAAAATGGCTACACAATCACAGGATAACACAAATAACACTGGTTCTCTTTTCAAACCACCTATGTTGGGCAGATCTGAATACAACATCTGGGAGCGAAGGATGGGTCACATCCTAGCTCAACAGAATACCGGATGTTAGAAGTCGGTTGTCTTTGGACCACATGTTCCAATGGTGCCGAGTGCTGAGGATCCAAAAGTTTTTGAACCTAAGAAAATTGAAAATTATACAGATCAGGATTTTCAGAAAATTGAACTGGATGCCAAGGCATTTAGTATCGTTGCATCTGCACTCCCAAATGAAATTTATGCTGGGCTGTTACACTGTAACAGTGCCAAGGAATTGTGGGATGCACTTAAGGAACAGTTTGGTGGGACTGAAGAAGTAATTGAAAATAACAGGGAAATTTTGAACCAACAGTATGAAACTTTTTGTCATACTAAGGGTGAAACACTAACACATCAATTTGAACGTTTCAGCTGTCTCATAAGTGAACTAAAACTTGTTAAGGTTGAATTCGCTAAAGCAACCCAAAACAGTAGGTTTCTTAGATCACTTCCTGAAAAATGGGACACAATTGCTTTTGTAACCAGAAATTTAGTTGGGTTCAAATATTTGACCCTGACCCAACTTCATGGTAGACTCCTGACCTATGAAAGGGAGTTGAACCAGAAAAAGAAGTTACAAGAGACTGGGAAGGTTGCAGATAACCACTCATTTGGCAACACAGCTCTTTTGGGTCAGGAAGAATCTGGTAGTGGTAAGGATCAGAGTTATGATCATTACATTGACATAACAGCTGGTGGAGCTTTTAACTCTGATTCTCACCCATCCAATTATCCTTTTACAGCTAATGGAGAAAACTAGAATTCTGACAATCCGTGCTTTGAACTCAATGATCTCTAGCATTTTGATCCAACTGATCTGGAAGAGATGGATATTTTGCACCAACTTACACTACTGAGTGTTAGAACCAGCAAGTTTTACAAAAGAACATGGAGAAAATTTCCAGGGTTACATGGGAATTTAAAAGTACGGTTGGATAAATCAAAGATCAAATGCTACAAGTGTAATAGGTTAGGTCATTTTGCTCGAGAGTGTAGGAGTCAAAACAGTGGACCAATCATCACACACCCTAGCTCTAGACCACAAAATAACCAAACCACTGTGTTGTATTCCCAATATGCCCCTGCTGCCCATGTAAACACTGCTCACTATGCATATCCTGCAACCCTTATTCCTGTGCACTATGTTCAAACCACTATTCCTCAGATACAGTATGTCCAAGCCCCAGTTCCTCAGGTTCAGGTGCAACAAGCTGCACCTCAACTAGCTGCACAAACAGCTGTTTAAGCAGATCAACAAAGCTTTTTCACTCAAAGCTTTGTTGATTGGAGTAGCTTGCCTGAGGAACTAGGAGATGAAAACTTTGCTCTATATGCTGATGATGCTATTTCTAGTGATGAATTTTGTTTTGTAGCATTAGAGTCAATTTCTGAAGGGCTGGAAACTGAAGAAAGAACATCCAGTGTTGAAACAGTGGATGAAATTGTTGAAGCAGTGGTTACTGCTGTTGTTGGTGAACAACTGTTGGGAGAGAAATCAGAACCCCTGTTGGAACCACTCTCCGACCCATGGTCTGTTGAAGAAGAAAAGGAAGAGAAGAAGCTAGAAGAAAGTGAACATGTCTGTGATTGTGCCATGATGGCTGCAACTAAGGTATCACCCCAGGTTCTTAAAAACCTTTGTTTAGACAAATGCATCATAGAATTTGCAAACATCAAGGAGGTGAATGAAAACCTTAGAGATAGATTGTTAAATGGTGAAGTACAATTTGAAAAATCTTTAAAAGAATTGAAAATCAAATTGTCTGAAAAAGAAAATGAGATTTGCAGCCTCAAACAAGAGCATAGCATAACCAAGGACCAACTCCAGACCATGATAGAAAAATATCAAGTCTGTAAAAAGGAGTTGGAATCCACCCAAATCACTTGTGAAAAATGGGTGGAATCCTGCAAAGGTTATGAAATCATGCTTGAAAAACAGATTGAAAGCAATGTAAAATTTGGCATAGGGTTTAGGAAGAATGACCAAGTTGAAAACACTGCTGTAAATCAATCTAACTTTGTTGAAATAATACCCACCAACAAGGATGGTCAAGAAGTTAAAATAACTGATAAACTTGGCAACAAAATCACTCTAGAAAGATCAGTGGGGTCCTCAACTTTTGAGGAAATTGAGAAATACCAATTCAAACCCACTTGGTCTGATGAGTGTGACATCCTTGAAAATTTCAAACCCATGGACTTCACAACTGTGGATGGTGTCAAAGCTCCTAAGGCGAAGGTCATTCCTCTTAAGGACATCCCAACAGTAGTTCAAAACTCTGTTGCAAAGGAGTCCGAAAAGAAGAAAAGATTAAAAACTTGTTTTGTGACTTTTGTGAAAAGAAAAATCATTTGACCAAAAATTGTTTTCATTTAAAAGCTTATGACCTTAACAAAACAAGTACCATTGTGCCTTCAAAGAGCTGCACCATCTGTGGTAAATCAAATCATCTCACTCAGGAGTGTGTGTACCTGAAATCCTTTGAGGTAAAAAAGGAAGAGTATACTTCAAAAACACTTATGAGTTCATCAAAATCACAAGTCAAAAAACAACCGCTGTTTGTGCCAGTCCAAACAGCTGTTACAAAACAGCTGAACCAAACCTCTGTCAAAAGAGAGGTTCAGGTGACTGATGCACCCCCTGCTAACCAATACCAAAGAGGAAAAGGTCAACCACCATACCCAAGGGTCCCACATGTCTATGAGGTTTACAAAAAACCTTCTAAACCAAAAGTGAACAGGCATCCCTTTGGGTATCAACAGTTGATGGGACAGGACCCCAACAGTGGTTAGAGAAAAGCAATTCCAAAGTTGTCCAAACACCTGAGCTAACCACTGTTCACCCACCTAAACTTAACAAAGAAACTGTTGATACCCCATCCAAAGCCTTATTGGCTTTGGAGACCCTCCTGAACTAATTATTTACTTGATGTGCAGGGAGCTTCTGCATGCTTAGATAGTCTTTGGTATGTAGATAGTGGAGGGGGTGATATATCTTTTGGTAATAATAGTAAAGGGAAGGTGATGGGTTCTGGTACAGTACAGTCTGGAAATGTTAAGTTTGAAAATGTCAATCTAATTGACAATCTAAAATTCAACCTCTTTAGTGTCTCACAAATGAGTGATATAGGTTATGGCTCATTCTTTACTAAGGACTGTTGTAGGATTGTTGGGCCAGAAATGGTTAAAAAGATTGAAGAAATAATAAAAAATGGAAAAACTCAACTTGTTGCTCAAAGGAGTGGCAATGTTTATGTAGTTGTTTTGTCAAAAGAGAGCCGCAGGACTGATATCTATCTGTTCTCAGGTGCCTCTAACAAAGAGACAAAACTATGGCACAGGAGATTGGGGCACACAAATCTCAAGACAATCACTGCTTTGTCAAAAAAGGGTCTTGTAAGAGGTCTTCCTCAAAAATTGTTCACCTGTCCTGAGCATTGTGTTTCCTGTTTAAAAGGAAAACAACATAAAAGCTCATTTAAGTCCATTGATGTAACGCCCAGCGTCCCTAAACTTTAGGATTTTCTCAAGATTAGTCCCTGAAGTTTGTCTATTTGTCATTTTAAGCCCCTTATCTACGTGAAAGTTTATGCTATATATACTTGAAATGCCTAAATCTACATGTGGAATGTTTATATCTTTTGAATGTCTATATCTATATGCTTGAAATGCCTAAATCTATGTTGGAACGTCTAAATCTATGTTGGAATGCCTAAATCTATGATTGGAATGTCTAAATCTATTTGGTGCTTGACTCTTTAGACTCGTGAAACTTGATTCTTAGTTGAACGAGAGACTGGAGCCTTGTCACTGGCGGAATCTATTAATCTTTGGAACTTTTGATGTTTACGATGTAATCTAGTTATTCTATTACTCAATAATACGCAACGCTTAATCTAGCTCGCAAAACGAATCAAAGATGGGAACGCGAAAAGGTTGGATTGGCCAAAGTGGCAATCCGATCGGATTGCCACCCGATCGGATGACCACCCGATCGGACTACCACCCGACCCGTGCACACCTTTACCCTTCTCATGCTCCCACACTATAAATAGGAGCTGTCACATCAGTCCTTCACAGACGTGACAGCCATGCTCGACTCAGACGCACAAACACCCTTTCTCGTCCATTTTCTTGGCGATTTCGGTACGTTTTAGCCTAGATCTTTGTACTTTCTTGATCTACACTTCATCCTCTACGTGATTCACCCTTGAAATCACACTTTTCACCATGAAATCTCTCAAATCTGAGATCTTAAGGATGATGTCATCATGGTGGTTGTACAAACTGCTATATGAAGTCATTCTTGGTAAGATCTAGCTGAGATCTAACATATTCCATGTAGTTTTCATTCAGATCTAAACTAAATCTAAGTGTTTTCATAATAAAACTTAAGTTTCTTCATTTTTTCTTCAATCTTTTACTTCAAATGGTGAGATCTGGCCCTGAACGGACTATAGACTTGATTATTAGTCTAGAGTCGGCTTAAGGGTGGATTTCCACCGGAGGATGATGGCCGGAATATGGAGTTTGGTATAAACGTTATTGCGGATAGTAACTGATCGGACTGGGGTGGTTCCCACCCGATCAGAACGGCTGTGCAACGATGAGTTTACCATTGTCACAATACGTACCATGCCGTCATCGTTAAACTTAGAAAATTTTACAAAATGGTTAAGGGAACGAGGTTCGCCCGATCGAGCGGCAACCCGATCGGACAGTCGTTCGATAGGACATCCACACGATTAAGTGACACTTTCCTTGCAACCTTTGAACTTTGAAACCTTCCAACACTTAGTAACTTTTTAGAAACTTGGAGCTTTGGAGATCTCAATCGAATGGCAACCCAATCGAGCAACCATCCGATCAAGATAACCAGAACCCGTAAACTATATTCTTGAACATTGACACTTGAATCGGATGGCCACCCGATCGGACAGTCATTCTTTCCACCCTCACATTAAGCCACCCGACCGGACAGCCGTCCGATTGGACAGTCATTCGTTCCACACCTGTCACCCGACCGACTGGCAATCCGATCGGATAGCCATCCGATCGGACAGCCATCCGATCCTGTGACAGTTTCCAACACGTTATACAATCTCGTTATTCTGCCTGACTCTTATCCTATTGTAATCTAATCAGGCTAATTCTAAAAAGAGCTCCCTTTGATCCAATAACAGTTATAACTGTTAAGCAATCATTGTGAGTACACTCGATCCCCTTTTTACTTTTGAAACTTTGGGGTATAACATGTATTCTATATAAACTTGAATCTTTTGCAAACTCTATCCTATGTGTATGTGAAAACTTGTGCATTCTAGTATTCTATTTGTGCTATGTGACGTTTAATCCAGGGTGTGTAGTTCTGCCTTAACAATAGTAGCGCTATAGGGGGTGCACCTCTCCCATTATTCTCAGGGTGTATTGTTAGGAGGATTCTAGTTTACCTTGAGTCTTGGTAAACACTAAAGCATCGGGATACTTGGGCTATCAAAGTGTGGACTGCGAGATTAGCACGGCTGAAACTATTTTTATACTTACATTGTGGCTAGGAGTTGTTTTAATCTATTATTCTACTGTCAAACTTGTATACTCGCCAATACTTTTGTATTGATATTTTAATACATGTTGCAGGCTGATAAGTTGCTTTGGAATGCATGGAAATCAAGCTAGGAGATGCCTAGAAACGTCACCTAGTTAATTTAGACGTTTGGAACAATTGAAACAATGTTTGTTATGTTGAGACTTGTTATTCGTGGTTGATGTTTGACTTTAGACAATTTCTATGAAATCTACTTAATGTCTATCAAAATATTTAGTGTTGTGGAATTCTCATGAGCAATCTGAACGCTTAGTGCTCGCACCCAGATGTTTCCGCCATCGGTTGGGGTGTGACAGATTGGTATCAGAGCCATAACTATAAGGAATTAGGATAAGTAGGAATACTTGCCCTAGTCTATAGTTCTAGGAACTTTGACTCTTATATGTTGTTTAAGACTTATGTATTCTACCGTACCTGCTTCCTAGCAGCATAAATTCTTGTTACTCTTACATGCCTTTCCTAAGGCTAACATAATGTACACTTTATATTTTGAAAACACTGTTACTCAGTGTTTGTGTTTTGCACGAGGTTTGCTCTCAAGTCAAGAGTGACATCCGAACCTTGATGGTAAAATCTCCATATTATTCTAGTAGGTCTTGTCTGCGGACAAGTACCAACGCTATTTAGGGTACGATGTTGTCAAGTTAGAGGTGAAACTCAGACCTTGATAACTAGTCCCACTCCTTGATTTTATGTCTCGCCAAAGTCTCGTGACTTCCAATCAATTAGGAACGTGGAATAGCTAAAAGGACGAATATCGTAGGCCTAACATAGATGACGTACTTGTCTAAGTAAGTCAAGACACGTTACCTCAATTCGAAAGGGGTTCGAATCACTTTGGTTAGTCGTCGTTCCTCTACCCGGAACAATCCTATGTTTTATGAGCCTATCTTTTATGCTATCTCGATTTTTATGTATGTGGTTTTAAGCTCGATCCTTCATTCATTTTGGCATACTTTTACACTACTCACACGTGCGTCCGCAATATAAAACATTAATTCTAATCTCAGATCGAACTAAATTTATGAAGCTTTACTCTATCTAATCAATCTATGTGATAATGTGTTTGTAAGGCACTAGACGTAACATGGCGTGGAATACGAGGGTAAAGTGACGTGTCCGAAACATGGTGGTTACGCCGCTGGTACTTCCTATATATAAGTGTTTCTGGCATGTTACCAACTTTCGTACCAAGGGCCATGCGAAACTTAGTGTCTGTTGTTGAATTCTAAAAACTAGGGAAGGCCTATTTGTGTACTCTATGAGAAATCTATGTGAGATCTATCATGTACTCTAGTAAAGTCTATGTGTAAACTACGTATGCGTGGATTGAGAAACAAAAATATGAAACGTAGCCTAGCGCCGAAGACGAGGGAGAAAGTGGCATGTCCGAAACATGGTGGATACGCCACTGGTACTTCAAATATATAAGTGTTACTGGCATACTACCGAACTTTCGTACCACGTGCTAAGTGAAGTTCGTAGTTTTGTAGGCTCGGCTTGAAGTTGTGAAATCTATTCGGGTTAATCTATGACGTAAAATCTGTTTGATCAATCTATGTGGAGATTTTGTTTAATGAAGCATGACACCGATGACGAGACGGAGGTGGCATGATTGAAGCATGGTTGATACGCCGCTAGTACTTCCTATATATAAGTGCTTCCGTCATGTTGCCAAACTTTCGTAGAACGTGCCATGTGGGAATTTGTCGTTATGGGCTGTGATGAGATTGTCAACTCTAATCTAAGTTAAACTATTGGTTAATCTATGTGAATCAGTTGGGTCAATCTATGTTATTTAATCGATTGATTTGTCTAATGACGTGGTTAACGAGTATGACACCGATAACGAGGGGGACGTGGCGTGATCGAAGCGTGGTGGATACGCTGCTGGTACTTCCTATATATAAATGCTTCTATCATGTCGCCGCACTTTCGTAACACGTGCCATGCGGGATTTCGTTGGTTATGATTTGTTAACACAAATCTGTTGGATCTATTAAAGTCAATGGAAGGTCTATTGAAATCTATGGCAATCTATTGAATGTCTATCGAATCTATTGAAGTCTATTGAGTTTATCAAGGACTATTTGAAACCTATCGTAATCTATTGAAATCTATGAGAGTCTATATTAATCTATGATGAGTGTGGATTACGACATGTAACGTGACATCGAGTACGAGGTGGAAGTATTGTGTCCGCAACGTGGTGGATACACCGCTGGTACTTCCTATATATAAGTGCTTCTGACATACTGCCAAGTTTCGTGCAACATGCCATGTGAAGGTCGTAGGGTTGTGGTGTTAAGTCTATTGAAATCTATCAAGTTAGTCTATGTGTATGATGAGAGTATTGTTTGGTAATTGCGACACGTAACATGACGCCGAGTATGGGGAAGAAGCGATGTTCCCGAAGCGTGGTGGATACGCCGCTGGTACTTCCTATATATAAGCGTTTCTGACTTGTTGCCAAGCTCCATACAACACGCCATGCGAAGGTCGTTAGTTTGCGGTATCTATGTAAATCTATGTGAATCTTGAGTCTTAGTCTATCGTGCGTAAATCTATGATAATCTATGTTAATCTAGACTTATACGATCCTCTTGTTGGATCTTTAGGATGTCTTCCCGAAAGCTATCTAATACTCTCAGGAAATCCAGGGAGAAGTCTCAGAAAAAGATGATGTCGTTTATGGCCGACCAGATTGCTCGAGTCGTGCCAAAGATCGTCTCTGAGCTCCAAGGATCAAACACTCCTCCATCCTCTGTGGACTCCAAGGCTGAAAAGCAGAAGCCTACAAAGTTCAGCTACAAACATTTCATCTCTTGCAACCCTAAGCCTTTCACGAGCAGTGATGGGGTGACTGTTATGCTCGAGTGGTTCGACAGCATCGAAGTTACCTTCATTAACAGCGAGTGCCCAGATCATTTGAAAACTAGGAGTGCGACGAGAATGGTCCAAGGTAGAGCGTTGGAGTGGTGGTCGAACGAGAGGAACATCCGATCTAATGAAGAACCCTATGCTCTTCCATGGGCTGAGGTGCGAGAACTCATGATGCTCGAGTTCTACCCTCCTCATGAGCAACTCAAGCTTGAAGAAGAGTTTTGGCATTTGAAGCAAGTTGGTGATGAAAACTTGGCTTATACTACCCGGTTTAAGCAGCTAAATCTTATCGTCCCTCACTTGGTTTCAACTCCTAAACGGATGATAACCAAGTACATCAACGGCCTACCTCCTGCTATGCGTGATTCCATTGAAGCAGCTCAGCTAGAAACTATTGAGGAAGTCTACCGTCTTGCAGCTAGTCTCAACAACAATCGTGTGCGTGATAAGTAGTTTGCTAGTCCTGCTCCTTCAAGGTCTGCTAACCAAGTTACCCAGCAGCCAAGTGGCAGCAAGAACAAGAAGAGGAAATCTCAGGGTTCGGGATGTAATGCTATTGTCCCTGCTGCTAACCCTGCTGCAAAACCTGCTCCTACTCCTGCTGCTGCTAACACTGCTGCCCCTGAAGCGAAGAAGAAGCAATACACTGGGTCTTATCCCAAGTGTACAACTTGCAACTTTCATCATCCAACTGCTTCTGTATGTCGTCTGTGTACCAACTGTAATCGTTATGGTCACACGACTCCCACTGTCGTCAAGCTAATCCTGCATAGCAAGCACAGCAAGTCCCAGCCCAGGCAGCTCTACCAGCACCTCCAGCTCCTATGTAGAATCCTAAACCGGTCAATGCTGCTCGTGCATGTTTCCAGGGTGGAGATACTACGCATCTTCGCAATTATTGCCCCCAGCTGAACCAAGATCAACAACCAGCCACTCGTGGACGAGCATTCAATCTCAATGCTAATCAGGCTCGCAACAACAATGATGTGGTGAATGGTATGTTTCTCGTTAATAACCTTTATGCTTCGATCCTATTTGATACTGGTGCCAATAGAAGCTTTGTGTCCGTGGAATTTGAGTCTTTGATAAATTGTACACGCTCTAAGTTACCAGAGTCGTTCTTTGTTGAGGTCGCCAATGGTAAGTCTATTCTTGTAAATTCTATCGTACGTGATTGTTCCTTGACTCTTAACGATCACGTCTTTTCTATTGATCTCATACCCATGCGTTTGGGTAGTTTTGATGTCATTATCGGTATGGATTGGTTGCGTAAGAATCATGCCGAGATTATTTGTCATGTTAAGCTCGTTCGTCTCCCTCTTCCATCTGGTGATACTTTAAACGTCTATGGGGACCGACCCTTGAAAGGACTAAGGCTGATGCATGCACACAAGCGAGCAGAAGTTTACGTAAACAGAACCCTGCCTTCTTGGCCCATGTGGTGGAACAAAAGGGTAAGGGGAAGAACATAAACGATGTTCCGGTTGTGTGTGATTTCCCTGATGTCTTTCTAAGGACTTACCTGGTCTTCCTCCTCCTAGATCCGTTGACTTTCGTATTGATCTCATACCTGGCGCGACTCCTGTCGCCAGGGCTCCCTATCGTCTTGCACCTTCCGAGATGCAAGAGTTATCTAGCCAACTACAGGAATTACACAATAAGGGTTTTATTCATCCAAGTACCACTCTTTGGGGTGCTCCCGTTTTATTTGTCAAGAAGAAGGATGGTTCGTTCCGTATGTGTATTGACTACCGTGAACTTAACAAGCTGACCGTGAAGAATCGTTACACTCTACCTCGCATTGATGATTTGTTTGACCAACTACAAGGCGCGTCCTGCTTCTATAAGATTGATCTTCGGTCTGGATATCATCAACTATGTGTCCTCAAAGATGATATTCCGAAAACTGCGTTTCGTACTCGATATGGGCACTACGAGTTCGTAGTCATGCCTTTTGGCTTGACTAACGCACCTGCAGTGTTCATGGACCTTATGAATCGTGTCTGTAAACCCTACTTGGATCTTTTTGTTATAGTCTTTATTGACGATATCCTTATTTATTCTAAGTCTAAGGCAGATCATGCTCGCCATCTACGTCTTATGCTCGAACTTTTATGTGGTGAACGTCTGTATTCTAAATTTTCTAAGTGTGAGTTTTGGATTGATGAAGTGCAATTTCTTGGCCATATTGTTAGTAGTCAGGGTATTCACGTTGACCCTTCTAAGATTGAGGCAGTGAAGAATTGGAGTATGCAAAGTCTGTATCTGAAATACGTTCCTTTCTGGGATTGGCGGGTTATTACCGCCGGTTCATCGCAGATTTTTCAAAAAACGCTGTTCCTCTTACTACTCTAACCCAAAAAGAGAAACCTTTTGTTTGGGGTCCCGAACAAGAGGAGTCCTTTCAAACCCTTAAGAACCTTTTGTGTAACGCTCCTGTTTTAACTCTACTCGATGGGAGTGACGATTTCGTGGTGTATTGTGATGCCTCGAACCGTGGCTTGGGCTGTGTGCTCATGCAGCGGGAAAAGGTCATTGCTTACGCATCTCGCCAACTCAAAGTGCATGAGAAAAACTACACTACTCACGATCTGGAGCTTGGTGCGGTTGTTTTTGCGTTAAAGATCTGGCGACACTACCTTTATGGTACCAAGTGTGTGGTCTTCACCGACCATAGGAACCTTCAACATATCTTTGACCAAAAAGAGCTGAACATGCGACAGAGACGTTGGGTGGAACTACTTAACGACTACGACTACGAAATTTGCTATCATCCTGGCAAGGCGAATGTAGTGGCTGACGCTCTTAGTCGTAAGACTCATGTCAAGGCTATTCGTATATCTAGTGATTTGCATGCTTGTATTCGCGAAGCTCAGTATTCGTCTGCTAATGAAGGAAGTCTATCTGTTGAAGTTCTTGGTGCTAACGTCAATCAGCTCGAAACTAAATCTGATGGTCTTCAGTACTATCTAAATCGCGTCTGGGTGCCAGATAGCGATAATCTACGTGAGCTCATTATGAATGAGGCTCACAAATCCTGTTACTCTATTCATCCAGGCGCTGATAAGATGTACCATGATCTGCGTATGACTTGTTGGTGGCCTGGCATGAAGAGGGACATTGTTGTGTATGTTTCAAAATGCCTCGCCTGTCTGAAGGTGAAAGCTGAACATCTGCGTCCCTCCGGACTTTTAGAGCAGCCTAAAATCCCCGTTTGGAAGTGAGATAGTCTTGCTATGGACTTTATTACTAAGTTACCCCGCACACCTGCCGGTCATGACAGTATATGGGTGATTATTGACCGTTTAACTGAATCAGCCCACTTTCTTCCTATTCGCGAAGATTATAAAGTGGAGAAACTTGCTAGGATCTATACAGATGAGATTATATGCTGTCATGGCATATACTGTCATGGCATTCCTCTTGACATAATCTCTGACCATGATGGTCGTTTTACTTCACGTCTTTGGCAAACAAGTCAGTCCGCTATGGGTTCGCACTTCAATCTTAGCACGACCTTTCATCCTCGGACGGATGGACAGACCGAGCGTACTATTCAAACCCTAGAGGACATGCTCCGTTCCTGTGTCATCGACTTTGGTGGTAACTGGGATGTACATTTACCATTGATAGAATTCTCATACAACAATAGCTATCATTCCAGTATCCAGATGGCTCCTTCCGAAGCTTTGTATGGACGGAAATGCCGATCTCCCCTCAGCTGGCATGAGGTTGGGGAAAAGCAGTTCGCTGGCCCTGAGATTATTCAAGAAACAACGGATAAGATTCTTCAGATCCGTGACAACTTGATCAAGGCTAGAAGCAGACAAAAGAGCTATGCTGATAAAAGGCGCAAGCCTCTGGAATTTGCTGTTGGTGACCGAGTTCTACTCAAGGTATCCCCCTGGAAGGGAGTGCTTCGTTTTGGTAAGAAGGGAAAGCTCGCTCCTCGCTATGTAGGTCCTTTTGTGATACTTGAAAGGATTGGCAAGGTAGCGTACAAACTCGACTTGCCACCAGAACTAAACAATGTGCACCCGGTGTTCCACGTGTCTAATCTACGCAAATGCCTAGCCGACGAGGAACTGCAAGTTCCCCTTGAAGACTTACAAATAAATGAAGCTGTCCAATTTGTGGAGAAACCGGTCGAAATCATGGATCAAGCTGTCAAGCGTCTAAGGCGCAGCAAAATTCCCATTGTTAAGGTTTGATGGGAAGGAAAGTGCGGTGCCGAATTCACTCAGAAGTTAAAAAGTTATATGAAGGCCAAGTATCCGCATCTCTTCGAGCAGTCTTCATCGAAGATTTCGGGGACGAAATCTCCTAAAGGAGGGGAAACTGAAACGCCCAGCGTCCCTAAACTTTAGGATTTTGTCAAGATTAGTCCCTGAAGTTTGTCTATTTTTCATTTTAAGCCCCTAATCTATGTGAAAGTCTACGCTATATATACTTGAAATGCCTAAATCTACGTGTGGAATGTCTATATATTTGGAATGTCTAAATCTATACGCTTGAAATGCCTAACTCTATATTTAAAATGTCTAAATCTATGTTGGAATGTCTAAATCTATGTTGGAATGCCTAAATCTATGATTGGAATGTCTAAATCTATTTGGTGCTTGACTCTTTAGACTCGTGAAACTTGATTCTTGGTTGAACGAGAGACTGGAGCCTTGTCACTGGCAGAATCTATTAATCTTTGGAACTTTTGATGTTTACGATGTAATCTAGTTATTCTATTACTCAATAATACGCAACGATTAATCTAACTCGCAAAACGAATCAAAGATGGGAATTCGGAAAGGTTGGATTGGCCAAAGTGGCAATCCGATCAGATTGCCACCCGATCTGATTACCACCCGTTCGGTTTACCACCCGATCGGATGACCACCCGATCGGACTACCACCCGACCCGTGCACACCTTTACCCTTCTCATGCTCCCACACTATAAATAGGAGCTGTCACATCAAACCTTCACTGATGTGACAGCCCTGCTCGACTTGGACGCACAAACACCCTTTCTCCTCCATTTTCTTGGCGATCTCGGTACGTTTTAGCCTAGATCTTTGTACTTTCTTGATCTACACTTCATCCTCTACGTGATTCACCCTTGAAATCACATTTTTCACTGTGAAATCTCTCAAATCTGAGATCTTAAGGATGATGTCATCATGGTGGTTGTACAAACTGCTATATGAGGTCATTCTTGGTAAGATCTAGCTGAGATCTAAGAGATTCCATGTAGTTTTCATTCAGATCTAAGCTAAATCTAAGTGTTTTCATGATAAAACTTAAGTTTCTTCATCTTTTCTTCAATCTTTTACTTCAAATGGTGAGATCCGGCCCTGAACAGACTATAGACTTGATTATTAGTCTAGAGTCGGCTTAAGGATGGATTTCCACCGGAGGATGATGGCCAGAATACGTAGTTTGATATAAACGTTATCGCGGACAGTAACTGATCGGACTGGGTGGTTCCCACCCGATCAGAACGGCTATGCAACGATGAGTTTATCATTGTCATAAAATGTTCCATGCCATCATCGTTAAACTTAGAAAATTTTACAAAATGGTTAAGGGAACGAGGTTCGACCGATCAAGCGGTAACCCGATCGGACAGCCTTTGAACTTTGCCTTGCAACCTTTGAACTTTGAAACCTTCCAACACTTAGTAACTTTTTAGAAACTTGGAGTTTTGTAGATCTCAATCGAGTGGCAACCCAATCGGACAGCCGCCCGATCGAGCAGCCACCCGATCAAGATAACCAGAACCCTTAAACTATATTCTCAAACATTGACACTTGAATCAGATGGCCACCCGATCGGAAAGCCGTCCGATCGGACAGTCATTCTTTCCACCCTCACACTAAGCAACCCGATCGGACAGTCATTCGTTCCACACCTGTCACCCGACCGACTGGCAATCTGATCGGATAGCCATCCGATCGGACAACCATCCAATCCAATGACCGTTTCCAACACATTATACAATCTCATTATTCTGCCCGACTCTTATCCTATTGTAATCTAATCAGGCTAATTCTAAAAAGAGCTCCCTTTGATCCAATAACAGTTATGACTATTAAGCAATCACTGTGAGTATACTCGATCCCCTTTTTACTTTTGAAACTTTGGGGTGTAACATGTATTCTATATAAACTTGAATCTTTTGCAAACTCTATCCTATGTGTATGTGAAAACTTGTGCATTCTAGTATTCTATTTGTGCTATGTGACGTTTAATCCAGGGTGTGTAGTTCCGCCTTAACAATAGTAGCGCTATAGGGGGTGCACCTCTCCCATTATTCTCAGGGGGTATTGTTAGGAGGATTCTAGTTTACCTTGAGTCTTGGGTAAACACTAAAGCATCGAGATACGTGGGCTATCACTGCGCGGACTGCGACACTAGCACGACTGAAACTATTTTTATACTTACATTGTGGATAGGAGTTGTTTTAATCTATTATTCTACTATCAAACTTGTATACTCGCCAATACTTTTGTATTGATATTTTAATACATGTTGCAGGCTGATAGGTTGCTTTGGAATGCATGGAAATCAAGTTAGGAGATGCCTAGAAACGTCACCTAGTTAATTTAGACGTTTGGAACAATTAAAACAATGTTTGTTATGTTGAGACTTGTTATTCGTGGTTGATGTTTGACTTTAGACAATTACTATGAAACCTACTTAATGTCTATCAAAATATTTAGTGTTGTGGAATTTTCATGAGCAGTCTGAACGCTTAGTGTTCGCACCCTGATGTTTCCGCTATCGGTTGGGGTGTGAAAATTAAAGAGTCCAAAACAACCAAGTGCTTGCAAATGCTGCACATGGATCTGTTTGGCCAAGTTAAAGTCATGAGTCTTAAAAAGAAAAAATATTGTTTGGTAATTGTAGATGACTTTTCTAGGTTTACATGGACTTATTTCTTACATTCTAAAGATGAGACTGCATGCTGTAAGGACTCTCAAAATTTCCTAAAAATACCCGTAGTTATAAAACCCGGACCTCTGAAACCCTAAACCATATTAAAAAAAATCAAGAAAAACAAAATTCTGGGTCTCAGACGGGCCGCGTAAAATACAAGCCTTGTCTCACGCGGGCCGCGTCAACTTAAGCTTGACCGGATAAGGATGCCGGGGCCACGTGTTGTCCATCTGGGGGCCTACTTGTGACCAATAAACCCTATGCCTAGACTAGGCGGCCACGCGGGCCGCGTAAGGTAAACATGTGGGTTTACGCGGGCCGCGTAAAACCCAAATTTCAGCTATAAATAGCCTGTTGCATGCACAGTTCACTGGCGTCGAAATCTTTTCATAAAAAACGAGTTCTTACTACTCTAAAGTCGAAATTACAATTAGTAGCGAGGTGCTGCGATGATACCGGGTATTAACTCGATCGCTATTACGATTCAACGTCCGATCGATTGAAACTATCCAACGAATGTTTAAGTGCTACTCAATTTGGGTTTATACTTTGTCATTCGTCGTTAATTCGATGGATGTTTAAGTATCGCACTTTGTCATTTGTTGTGAGGGTTTAATCTCGTGAATTGTCATAAATGTTGTATTAGTTACTAACCCCGTTCGTATGCATTGTATTTAATTTAGGTCAAAAAGGCTAATCAGCAGATTAAACTCTGCCTGTATAAAATCTGTAAGGTGAGTCATTCTATTTTTATCACCTGATTTAGAAAACTCCAAGTTATTTTCAAAGTTATAATTATAGGGATTAAGTCTTTGTAATCACCAAATTACAGCCGGTATGTGGGGTTTTGTATACATTACTTGTTTCCCGTCACACTTGGACAAACGGGTAGCCAAGGGGTGATCTGACCACAGTCATAGACACTATTGGACAAATGGGCTAGCCAATAGATGGTCAAGTGACAAATATTGTGGGTAGTTGGTTGATAAACAGAAACATTGTAATCGCTCTTAATACTGTAAATTATAACAAATGCGTCATTTTAAGTAAACTGAATGATTCACTCAGTATTTCCCCGCTGACAAAACCTTTTTCAAACATGTTTCAGGTGATCTAGTGTAATTCCGGAAAAGTGCCATGAAGCAGTACAAGTTCCAAAGAAGTGGCTCAGAATAAAAATAAAGAAACATGTTTTGTAAAAATAAAAGATTTCCCCGTGAAATCACTCTATTGTAAATTACCGGATTGTATTCTTAAATTATGTAATAAATCAAACGGGCTTTTCAAATATTAAATCGATCCTGATAAATTCTTCCACTGTCATTTTAAATTAATAAATACCACGGGATTCCTGTCTCGCGGCTTCTGACCGGGTTAAACTGGGCGCGTGGGCCGTGACAGGAAAAGGTGGTATCAGAGCCACTGATTTAAGCTTACTGCTGATTTAAGCCTATCAAAGTAGTTGGGGAATACTGATTTTCATTCTGTGATTATGTGTTTTATTAACTGATTATTTGTTAGTTACAGTATGTGTAAACAAAGACTTTCGACCATCTATCATAAATTAGATACTTCACCTAAAGAAAAAGGAACTTCCTCAAAATATCCAGCAGATATGGATGAAGGAATATTTGTCCATAAAGCACAGTTCGAAAAGCCACTATCTCCCAGTAAAAGAAATTCGATTATTAGGAAAAGTCAAGAAAAAGGAAAGAAATCCCAACCAAAGAAAGTGAGGTTTAATCCGGAAACCCAGGAAATAGGCCATAATCCACCTTGGGAAGACAAATTAGATGAAAAATGGGCAGATCTTTACATGTTAGCCACTGTAGCAGTGAATGCAAACCTTTAAATCAGTATTAGTACCTATAGTACCTACAAGCCAGAAGCTCTAGAGAAAAGTTATCCCGTAAATAAATAAGTTACAATAAATTCTAGTGTATTTAAATTTCAGTTGTTCTTTGTATTAAATTAATTACACGGTATGCAATAATACTTAAATAGTATTTGTGAAATTTTTGTGATAAAATTTTAACTTAGCATTTGTGTGCATTTTGCATATATGCTAAACAGCATGAATAAGCTATCTGAAGCCCTTCGGAATCTCAATCTCTATCCAGTACCAATCGAAGTCTCCAACGACTTTACTGGTTACTTTGCTGATGTGGAGGAACCTATAGAATTTCAAGCTCCACCTCCTGAGAAGGCAAAACTTAAGAAAAGAAGAAGATATGTAGGCTGGAGGAAAGTGCGTAGGAGGAAACCCGCAACTATGAGAATTCCAAAAATAGAAAATCCTACGGATAAAGGAAAAGGGATCGAGACCGAAGAGAATTCTAGGCCAGCAGGAATAGAAATCGGGGAAAATTCTAGGTCAGCAAGAATAGAAATGGGAGAGAGTTCTAAACAAACTGAAGAAGTAACATTTCAAGAGGAAATAGATCGCCTACTGGCAAGCTGTGATATCATTAGACCTATCAACAACAACCTTTACTCTTATCCTGCTGAAACCCAACTTCCAATGAATTTAGAACCAGCCATTCCAGACCCTCTAATCCAAGCTCAACCTTTAGGAGGAATGGATGAGTGGTGGACTAACGACTGGCAGTTTCAGAACATAATAAATATTCCTTATACCTTTCTCCCTCAGTTTGACTCAGAACCTATACCAAACCCCCCGATGAGCAACGAAAACTTAGCCGAACTCCGCCAGTTTGGTGAAGAACTGATAGGTACGGGGAATAGGATCCGGGAAATGGGAGAACAAATCTCCTGGAAATACGACGAGAGGGAGCGTCGCTACTAAACCGCCAATTGACAAAAGAATAGTGGGGTTGGGAAGTATGTTTGTATAATAACAGTAGTAACAAATATAACTCTGTAAAATAGCTCAGGAATAAAACGTTGTAAGATAAACAGTGTGTATGGATGCTGTCACACCCCGATTTCCACGTGTCTCACCGGTGGGCCCGGTGGGGGATTACCGTGACGATGTTGGCAACAATATAGTCAAACCACACAATTATATAATGCACAGCGGAAGCATAATTTAAATATATAATTTCAACCTCTGATTGTAATATCAAAATGTATTACAGAAGTTGAATATCCACAGTGGATCGTAAATACAGATAAAGTATTGTTCCATTAGACACTGCAATCAAGCTTGCGAGGCTTATCCCGACGCTAGGGAGCTAATACCAGCCAATTACGTTTAGGTACCTGCACTTAATCTTTTTGGGGAAAATACGTCAGTTTACACTGGTAAATACATTCAACTGACACATTTGAAAATGTTTATTAAAATTGTATTGTGCTTGTGATGGTTCGAACGGGTTGTAAGCCGTCGGACCCGTATAAGCAGGTATGGGTTGGTCATACCCAAATGGTGGCGAATTTCGTGCAGTAGGTGCGGAGTTCGCTTCTTGTATAGGACTTGAAGGTCCTTCTTCATGTAGTGGCGGATAGTGGCTACTACTAGAATGTCGAGGAGTGCTGAAGTGGTTACCCCCTCCTCCTCGTGTAGACATACGAGCATTGGTCCTCCTACGCCTCGGCGGATCAGGTATTACTGGTTGTGCCGGTGGCGGAGGTGGTGGCGTAACTGCCTCAAAGCGTGAATCCTCAGAGGGATCCTGTGGATGTCTCGGTTGCGATGTCTGATGAGATGGTGTGTTGTACCACTCATGTCGGTCAAACAAGGCCATAAAGCTGTCTGGGCCTTGATATTGTGGACCATGATATGAAGATCCATCAGATACTTCTATCGGATGCGTGGGCGTACCACGAGCTGGTTCCGTTGGATCCTCATCTTCCTCCATGGGATCTTCAGAAAAATGGTCTTGTGGCCCTAGTGGAACAAAACCTGAAGGTTCCTGTATGTAGTCAGCCGGATTAAACTGAGCTACGTAGTATGGACTAGGGTCGTCATAGTTTCGGTGCGATACCGAACGCTGTAGAGGTATAAAGGAAGGTTGTGGGTTATTGGGATTATTTTCTGAATCTGGCCCAAAGGAGTGCCGGTAGGATGGCGTCGAGCTGTGTGAAGTGGAATGCCTCGCTGGTTCGTAAAGATCTCTTCGTCGTTGTGGCTCTTCGCTTCGTGTCATCGAAGGATGTCTTGTACCAGATGGTCCAGCTTCTTGATCGTGATGTGTCACGATTTCTCCTCGGCCTCTACGTCCCCTTCCTCTTCCTCGGAATATAACAGGTGGCATTTTCCTGCTCCAAAACTTATTAATAATCAAATCGAAAATAAAGACAAAAAGGAGTATCAATCCGAATTTGTCCTAAGTTCTTGTCTAGACTCAAGTATGTGCAATTGTGTCATTGAGATTAAACACAATAGGATAGTGTTTAATTCACTCAATGTTGGCTCTGATACCAACCTGTCACACCCCGATTTCCACGTGTCTCACCGGTGGGCCCGGTGGGGGATTACCGTGACGATGTTGGCAACAATATAGTCAAACCACACAATTATATAATGCACAGCGGAAGCATAATTTAAATATATAATTTCAACCTCTGATTGTAATATCAAAATGTATTACAGAAGTTGAATATCCACAGTGGATCGTAAATACAGATAAAGTATTGTTCCATTAGACACTGCAATCAAGCTTGCGAGGCTTATCCCGACGCTAGGGAGCTAATACCAGCCAATTACGTTTAGGTACCTGCACTTAATCTTTTTGGGGAAAATACGTCAGTTTACACTGGTAAATACATTCAACTGACACATTTGAAAATGTTTATTAAAATTGATTTGAATGCACAAGGCACAAACTCTTTTATAACTTGGGAAAATTCATAATGCTCTTGTGAACGTTTTACATGTTCTTTTATGCGTTCAGTAGCCCGGGTCGTGCCGGGTTAAAGATTTATAGACACACCACGTTTGCGTAAAACCGTAGTATGAAAACCAACGGCTACGTCTTTTAGTTTTAATGTCGACACTTTATACCGGGTGTACGCCTACACCGGGATGTCGATGGTCGTGGCCATTTCGTAAAATGATGCCAAGGATATCCGGGACAACGGTCATTAAACCCCCCAAAGGCTTATAAGCAACAAAACTGTTTAAATGAGCCGATCATATTTAATCAATTAACCACCTAAGCGATGGAATTATATAATGCTCAATCAAGCGGTATTAATATACCGTAACCCAAGCCCATATAGGGGAAATAAGTTAAAGTATTTACCTTTGCAAGTATTAATCCTTAATTTAGATCAAGTCACCGATAGCTTTTACTGGGGCTCCTAATCTGGAACGAAGGTTTTAATTAACCTCTTAGAATCCTAACGGTCCTTGTATTAGCCGTAGCTTAAACCGGTTGATTCCGATATATGGGTATGGTTAATTCGCACGAAAAGGCGAAAACCGAGAATGGAGTATGATTTGGACCCAACAAGTTCAGTGACTTGTTTTATATGGGTTTATAGTTCATACTCTGGATTTTGGGGTTCAAATAATATAATTTGACCCATATCGGCTATTGCACGAAAACTAGTTTCATGAGCCGTACCGTGTGCGCAAATAGGCGAAACGGTTAACCATAAGAGTCGTACGCTTATTTCCTAAGTCAATATGCCTTAAAAGTATTTTGGTATCAGTAGGATACCTTCCGTAATGCCCGTAACGAGTTTAAGGTTATATTATGCCCCGTAGGGGCTTTTCGGTCATTTTAAAGACTTAAAAAGGGCTTTTCGAGTTCTACAGGAAATCTGAGTTTCCCGAACAGCTTATAAAGCTTAAAATACTTTATTTATTATTTAAAATCAGTGGCAATTGGAATCGGGTCAAAAGACCTTGTAGAACTCCCGTTTTGGCCAAAAAGGGCATATTCGGTATTTACCGAACCGTAGCCATAACCGCAGGTTATGAGCGAGGTAAAAATTATTAAAAATCTTTAAAATTCCCAAAATATTATTTTACCACAGTGGGTAAAAGTTTTGGTGACGAAAACTTGGGTTAGATGGGCGTTATGCTAATTGCGCCGTTAATTACAAAACTTTCTTAAAAGTGCGCCTTTTAGCATAACTCTCATTCTAGGCCTCGGATTGACGTGAAACTTTAAGGACATGCTTATAATTTAATAAGCAAGGTTTTGGTCCGTTCACGTGTCCGAAATACTCGTTTTAATTTTAAAAGGCCGTTACGGTCAACTTTTAGGCGAATGACGGAATTGCGCAAAAGACTCGGATAACTCATGAACCGACCACAGAGGCGTATACCAACATGTGACCTGGTCCTAAGAGAGTCCTAAGGTATATTTATACCTCACTAAAACGGGTCAGAACTGAAGTCAAAGCAAAAGTCAAACTTTTGCGACATTCGGCTCCGAACCGGTTCTATATAGTAAATGATCGATTCAAACGAGCGCAAACATGTTTATATACTTATTATCATGTTTTATGATTATCAAAACAGGTTCCATAACATATATATTACAGATTATGCATAAATCGCCAAAATAGCTTTCTGTTGACTTTTTAACCGCGCGTTTGACTCGATATTTGACATAGTTAGAGTGGTGATCAGGGGGAACCCTTTTAGAGGTTTATTACCCACATAAATACCAACTCATAACCATTTTTGATTCGTCATAAGACTGATCCATTTGCAAGATATTGCAATGACAACCGTTAGTTACGACGGTTGCGTTTATGAGCTATAACTATGGAAATGCAAAACCAAATTGATTGTGAACGACTTACAGGAGTGTGTTCTTGCTTATAGAGCAGAAGAGAATTGCTTGGGAGCACTTAGAATGATCAGAAAGGTGAGTTTGAGTTGTGTGAATGGTTATGAACTAAGGTGTGCTATTTATAGCCAATGTCAAGGATGTATGATCATTACAACACCTACAACAGGTCAGGGGTGATGGGTAAATGTCCCCTAAGTGTTATGGGTCGAGCATAGGGTGCCCATGCCCATTTGTTGGTTGTTGATCATTCAAAAGCTCCAAAAGCCAAGTAGTTACTATAATTCTGCATCTGGGCGTCGTACGCGACCCGCATGGACATTCCATGCAACATTTACGCGGGTCGCCTGGGATCAGAAGATCAGACGCGTAGTTGAGGAGGCTCGCGGCCCGCCTCAACTTATGTTTAAACCTTACGCGGGTCGCGTGAGGTTATATTTTCTGAATTTTTCAAATCTTTTATAATGATTACAGAATCGGGCCATTAATAGCGAAATCTTTCGTAATGATTCGCCTGACCTTTCGGATTTGAAGGGGTAACTTTGCGGTTTGGCCCTCGGTTATTTACCGATAGGGGCCTCGTGTTAATTACCCGCATTATTAAGTCCCCGGTTTATTTATTAGTTATATTGGAAAGCCTTAACTTTCACTGTTGACGCTTTTAACCCTTCTTCTACGAATTCGATCGTAACTTTCTCGTTTCATATCGAAACTTCGCGAAATTCATATATATTATTTTAGTGAGGGTATAATACCGTTACAAAGTCTTTGGAACGTTAAAGGGTCACTCAGAGGTATTATTAAACATGTTGACACAGTTAACCCCTGTAGTTTGTAATCTCTCACTTTCTTCCGCGTTTTGTTTTTGTACGATCTATAATTTATTCGTTTGAAGGTTTAAGCATTATTTAGGGATACTATACAGTATATTTACCCTTGTTGACATTTATAACCCTCGAATTTATATACTTTCAAGGTTTGTCAAAATTAGTCCTTTATTTATTATAGATGCCACGTGTAAACAAATGACACGTGTTAACACATCATTGGACACAAAAATTCGAGGTGTTACATCCTCACCCCCTTAAAATAAATCTCGACCCGAGATTTACTCAAATAAATAGGGGTATTTTTCTTTCATTGTAGCTTCGACTTCCCACGTATATTCAGGACCTCTACGAGCATCCCATTTGACTTTTACAATCGGTACGTGCTTTCTGCGAAGCTTCTTCACCTGTCGATCTTCAATCGACAAAGGTCTTTCTATAAACTTTAAGCTCTCATCTATATGCACATCTGTGTGTGGAATCACCAACGATTCGTCGGCGAAGCACTTTTTGAGATTGCAGATGTGGAACACATTGTGAATTCCATTGAGCTCTTCAGGCAAGTTCAGTTTATAGGCAACTGATCCGACTCGTTTAATGACCTCAAAAGGCCCTATGTATCTCGGACTCAGCTTGCCCTTCTTGCCGAAGCGCATCACCCCCTTCCAGGGTGACACCTTAAGTAATACTTTTTCACCCACTTCGAAGTGAAAATCCTTACGCTTTGGATCAGCGTAGCTCTTCTGGCTATCGCGGGCAGCCTTGAGACGTTCTCGGATCTGGACAATCTTGTCCGTTGTTTGGAAAACAATCTCTGGTCCCGATAATTGGACCTCTCCTACTTCCGCCCAACAAACAGGCGATCTACATTTCCTACCATATAATGCCTCAAAAGGCGCAGCCTTTATGCTGGTGTGGTAGCTATTATTGTAGGAGAATTCGATCAGGGGTAGGTTTTTATCCCAGTTACCACCTAAATCGATCGCACATGCACGAAGCATGTCTTCTAGCGTTTGGATAGTACGCTCACTTTGACCGTCCGTCTGTGGATGGTAAGCCGTACTAAAATTTAAACGCGTGCCCAAAGATTGCTGGAAACTTTTCCAGAAATGTGATGTGTATCTAGTATCCCTGTCGGAGATAATAGACACAGGTATGCCGTGTAAGGCTACAATCTTATCAACGTAAAGTTGGGCTAACATATCGGAGCTATACGTCTCCTTGATGGGTAGAAAATGGGCTGATTTAGTCAGCCTATCGACTATGACCCATATTGCATCGTTTCCTTTCCTGGTCTTGGGTAACTTGGTTATGAAGTCCATAGTTACGCATTCCCACTTCCACTCGGGAAGTTCAGGCTGTTGTAGCAAGCCAGACGGCTTTTGGTGCTCGGCCTTGACTTGAGCACAAGTCAAGCACTTTGCTACATGGGCGGCTACAGACTTTTTCAAGCCTATCCACCAATAATTTGCCTTTAAGTCTTGGTACATTTTGTCAGCACCAGGATGGACTGAGTATTTGGAACTATGGGCTTCCTGGAGAACAACATCTCGTAGTCCCCCATAAATCGGAACCCATATACGTCCATTCAGCCTAAGAATTCCATCCTTGCTAAGAGTCAACTGCTCCTCAGTTACTCCTAGCCTTTCATTTGGATAATTAGCTTCCATCACAGCCTCACGCTGCACAGCTAATATCCTTTCCATCAAATTATTCTTAACCTCAATGCTCTTGGCATTGATTCGAATGGGTTTTACCCTTTCTTTCCTGCTCAAGGCATCGGCGACTACATTCGCCTTACCGGGATGGTACCTGATTTCACAGTCATAATCATTCAGGGTTTCCATCCAACGGCGTTGTCTCATGTTCAACTCTTTCTGGTTGAACAGGTGCTGAAGGCTTTTGTGATCTGAATAAATCACAAATTTAATACCATAAAGGTAGTGCCTCCACAACTTAAGTGCAAATACAACGGCACCCAACTCCAAATCATGGGTGGTGTAATTCTTTTCATGCACTTTTAATTGCCTTGAAGCATAGGCAATCACCTTGCCCTTCTGCATAAGCACACACCCCATGCCCGTGTGTGATGCATCGCAGTAAACTACGAATTCATCTGTACCTTCAGGTAATGTCAACATAGGTGCGTTGCTTAGCTTCTGCTTCAGTATTTCAAAGGACTCTTGCTGCTTCGGGCCCCAAATGTACTTTTCTTTCTTCTTGGTCAAGGAAGTCAAGGGCGCAGCAATCCTTGAAAAATTTTCAATAAATCTTCGGTAGTATCCTGCTAACCCCAGGAAACTACGAATCTCGGTAGGTGTCTTTGGCTCTTGCCAGTTCATAACTGCCTCTACCTTAGCGGGATCCACTTGGATACCACGCTCACTCACAACGTGTCCTAAAAACTGAACTTCTCGTAGCCAAAATTCACATTTCGAGAATTTGGCGTAGAGTTTCTCACGTTGTAGTAATTCGAGAATGCAACGGAGGTGCTTCTCGTGGTCAGCTTGATTCTTGGAATAGATAAGGATATCTTCGATGAAGACTATGACGAATTTATCTAGATACGGCTTGCAAACGCGATTCATGAGATCCATGAACGCAGCCGGTGCATTTGTGAGCCCAAAAGGCATCACTAAGAACTCGTAATGACCATAGCGAGTCCTAAATGCAGTCTTGTGTACATCTTCATCTCTGACCCTTAGTTGATGATAACCCGACCTTAAGTCGATCTTGGAGAAGTAGCTTGCTCCTTGCAGCTGATCGAATAGATCATCGATCCTTGGTAAAGGATATCTATTCTTTATGGTAACTTTATTTAGTTCTCTATAGTCGATGCACAACCGCATCGATCCGTCCTTCTTCTTTACAAATAGGACAGGAGCTCCCCAGGGAGATGAACTAGGTCTGATAAAGCCCTTCGCCAGCAGTTCATCCAACTGGGTCCTCAGTTCTTTCATTTCCGTTGGCGCTAATCTGTAAGGTGCTCTGGCTATCGGAGCTGCTCCAGGGATGATGTCAATTCTGAACTCCACTTGTCTATCTGGTGGCAAACCAGGTAGTTCTTCGGGAAAAACCTCGGGGTATTCAGAAATGACAGGAAGATCCTCGATCTTCGGCTTTGGCTCTTCAATTATCACTTGAGCCATGTAAATTACACAGCCTCTGTTCAAACACCTTGAAGCTTTCAGCATAGATACGTCTTCGGGCAATCCGTAATGCGTATCCCCTCGAATGGTAAGAGATTCACCACTCGGAGTCTTTAAGACTATTTGCCTCTTGCCACAAATGATTTGGGCCTGGTTATGGGATAACCAGTCCATGCCTAGCACGATGTCAAAACCCGCAAGTTTGAAAGGAAGTAGAGATAAAGGAAAAGAATGGTTCCTAATGGATATTTCACATCCTTCTAGAACGGTAGAGACGGTTTCTATCGTGCCGTCTGCCAACTCTACTTCGTAATTTACGTCTAGGGTTTTGATTGGCATATTTAGTAGTTGGCAAAATTTCTGGTCTACAAAGGACTTGTCAGCGCCAGAATCGAACAGTACTCTTGCAAATATATTATTTACGAGAAAAGTACCTGTAAGCACATTGTCGTCCTTGACCGCTTCCTTTGCATCCAAGCGAAAAACTCTCGCATTTGTTTTCTTCGTCTCTTCCGCCTTCTTGGCATACTTCGGGCAATTACTCTTTATGTGCCCCTTTTCGTTACAATTAAAGCAGGTTGCGTCCTTTATCTTTTTACACTCCACTGTCTTATGCTCCTTGGACTTGCATAGCCCACAGGGTGGAGTCCTTTGTTGCGACTGTGAACTAGACGCAAACCTACATTTCCCGGAGTGAGGTTTCTTGCAGACCTTGCAGTAAGGTCTTCCATCAGCTTGCCCCTCCTTCTTTGCCTCCGACCCTCTCTTGCCCTCACCGTTTCCACGGTGCTTTTTCCCAGATTTTCGTGAGGTATCATCCTCACGTTTTCGCTTTTCAGCCTCCTTGTTCCTTTGTGCTCTCAGACGGACAGCATCAAGTGTAAGAGACAAGGAGAGGTCAGTAACTGACCTGAAGGTCGTTGGCCTAGAGGCCTTTACGCTGGCCTTGATCGCCGGCTCTAAGCCCCCAATGAAACGGGCAATTCTTCGTGGTTCTGGTGTCACAAGATATGGCACCAGGCGTGACATAGTGTTAAAGCTTGTCAGATAAGCTTGACAATCCAGGTTTGTCATCACCAGTGAGACAAAATCAGCCTCAATCTTCTCAACCTCGTGCTGAGGGCAGTAGTTTTCTTTTATGAGGGTAATAAACTCCCCCCATGACATTTTGTACAAGGCAGACTTACCTGAAGCCTGTACCAGAGCTCTCCACCACGCCAGGGCCTCGCCCTTGAATGACTGGGACACAAACTTAACCACGTCCCTCTCAGCGCACCCGCTGATGTCCACAATCGTGTCCATATCGTCCAGCCAGGTGATACAATCAACCGCACCCTTCTCCCCTGTAAATTCGCGGGGCTTGCATGATACAAAGTATTTGTAGGTGCAACCCTTAGCACTGGACGCATCAGTATATTCTCTATCGCGGTGAACGCTGTGCTCAGTAGACGAGTGCTTGTCGTCATCCTTCTTGGGTTCAGAGGGTGGTTTGGAGTGTGTCTTTGGTTTAGAGGGTGGTTTTGACACAGTTCTGCCTTGAGACTCAGTATTTTGACGATCGATCACTGCCTGGACAGCATTGTTGATCAGAGCCTTCAGTTGTGCGCCTGTCAAATGTACTGACGCATTGTCATAGTCATCTTCATTCGTGTGGCTGTTCTCTCCATTGGGATCCGCCATTGTAACTTGAATCTGTTACAGAAGATAACAAAATTTTAATTTAGGAGATTATTATATGATTGTCTTTTATGACAATTTGTCAACCATGGTACAGAGACCATATTTGGTTAACTTATTAATTCATTATATATTAGGATTTGAATATATCCTATTTTAACTATATAAATAGTATGGGCGGCATAAAGCCTAATCACGATGATGTTTTGTAATATTAGCCGAGATTCCAGAGAATCAAAGGCATAGAGAGTTGAACCGTAGTTCTTTTATCTCTTTCTGACAGAGAGTCATAGACTACTACTGCCTTTTGTCTTATAAGACAATTATTATGGCCCATAGGCACTACACCTCTAATGGATGTCTTAATATGGTTGGCCCGTAGGCACTACATCACTAATGGATGTTTTGATAATATTGGCCCGTAGGCACTACATCACTAATGGATGTTTTAATAATTCTGGCCCGTAGGCACTGCATCACTAATGGATGTCTTTATAATACTGGCCCGTAGGCATTGCATCACTAAATGGATGTCTTTATAATACTGGCCCGTAGGCATTGCATCACTAAATGGATGTCTTTATAGTACTGGTCACCTTTATTGGTGATTTAACCCACGATTTATATATCATTTAGTTGGGTTTTGAAATCCTTAAAGGATTATTGTATAAGAATGACGTGCGTGATTATAACGAATCACATCTGCCATGAATGTTAACATGCGTACAGAGGTTAACAGGGAATCAGAATCTTTTCAGCTAGGTCGTACCATCTTGACTGATCTTAAAGACCCCAAGCTAGGTTTCACCCCCCTTAAGATTCTTTATTAGGCAGATCAATATAAAAGGAATGGTTTTGATTTATTTTTATATATATTAAAACAAAACTCATAACATACATTCCGAAATTTCGAATACAATTACATATTGCCCTAAACGGGTCTTTCAAATAATACATACCTCCATAGAGGTTTTAAATAAGTGACAAGTCCACGCAGGGACTAATTCAAGATAGGTGTCCATGCAAGGACTAAATATAAGTCCACGTAGGGACTGAAATACGATAAGTTGTCCACGCAGGGACTTATTTCAAAGTAGAAATTACAGTAGTACTACTATTAAGGGCTAGTGGTCACGTTTCTTCTTCTTGCCCTTTAGTAGGTTCGCCAAGCCCTTGAGAAATCCTCGGTGGCTTTTCTTTTCTTCCTCGAACTCTCTCTCCACACGATCTAGTCGATGGAGTATTTCTTCCTGTTCAGGAGGAGAGAATCGTGGTTGTGGCGCTTGATGCGGAACTGGAGGTCTGGGAGGTATTGGATACCCATGAGCTGAGTAATCCGGTGGTCCCATGTTTCCATGTGCTCCGTCAGGGTAGCGCGCATTATATCTAGCCGACACCACATATGGGTCGCGCTCATAGCCGTAGTTGTATTGTGCTTGTGATGGTTCGAACGGGTTGTAAGCCGTCGGACCCGTATAAGCAGGTATGGGTTGGTCATACCCAAATGGTGGCGAATTTCGTGCAGTAGGTGCGGAGTTCGCTTCTTGTATAGGACTTGAAGGTCCTTCTTCATGTAGTGGCGGATAGTGGCTACTACTAGAATGTCGAGGAGTGCTGAAGTGGTTACCCCCTCCTCCTCGTGTAGACATACGAGCATTGGTCCTCCTACGCCTCGGCGGATCAGGTATTACTGGTTGTGCCGGTGGCGGAGGTGGTGGCGTAACTGCCTCAAAGCGTGAATCCTCAGAGGGATCCTGTGGATGTCTCGGTTGCGATGTCTGATGAGATGGTGTGTTGTACCACTCATGTCGGTCAAACAAGGCCATAAAGCTGTCTAGGGCTTGATATTGTGGACCATGATATGAAGATCCATCAGATACTTCTATCGGATGCGTGGGCGTACCACGAGCTGGTTCCGTTGGATCCTCATCTTCCTCCATGGGATCTTCAGAAAAATGGTCTTGTGGCCCTAGTGGAACAAAACCTGAAGGTTCCTGTATGTAGTCAGCCGGATTAAACTGAGCTACGTAGTATGGACTAGGGTCGTCATAGTTTCGGTGCGATACCGAACGCTGTAGAGGTATAAAGGAAGGTTGTGGGTTATTGGGATTATTTTCTGAATCTGGCCCAAAGGAGTGCCGGTAGGATGGCGTCGAGCTGTGTGAAGTGGAATGCCTCGCTGGTTCGTAAAGATCTCTTCGTCGTTGTGGCTCTTCGCTTCGTGTCATCGAAGGATGTCTTGTACCAGATGGTCCAGCTTCTTGATCGTGATGTGTCACGATTTCTCCTCGGCCTCTACGTCCCCTTCCTCTTCCTCGGAATATAACAGGTGGCATTTTCCTGCTCCAAAACTTATTAATAATCAAATCGAAAATAAAGACAAAAAGGAGTATCAATCCGAATTTGTCCTAAGTTCTTGTCTAGACTCAAGTATGTGCAATTGTGTCATTGAGATTAAACACAATAGGATAGTGTTTAATTCACTCAATGTTGGCTCTGATACCAACCTGTCACACCCCGATTTCCACGTGTCTCACCGGTGGGCCCGGTGGGGGATTACCGTGACGATGTTGGCAACAATATAGTCAAACCACACAATTATATAATGCACAGCGGAAGCATAATTTAAATATATAATTTCAACCTCTGATTGTAATATCAAAATGTATTACAGAAGTTGAATATCCACAGTGGATCGTAAATACAGATAAAGTATTGTTCCATTAGACACTGCAATCAAGCTTGCGAGGCTTATCCCGACGCTAGGGAGCTAATACCAGCCAATTACGTTTAGGTACCTGCACTTAATCTTTTTGGGGAAAATACGTCAGTTTACACTGGTAAATACATTCAACTGACACATTTGAAAATGTTTATTAAAATTGATTTGAATGCACAAGGCACAAACTCTTTTATAACTTGGGAAAATTCATAATGCTCTTGTGAACGTTTTACATGTTCTTTTATGCGTTCAGTAGCCCGGGTCGTGCCGGGTTAAAGATTTATAGACACACCACGTTTGCGTAAAACCGTAGTATGAAAACCAACGGCTACGTCTTTTAGTTTTAATGTCGACACTTTATACCGGGTGTACGCCTACACCGGGATGTCGATGGTCGTGGCCATTTCGTAAAATGATGCCAAGGATATCCGGGACAACGGTCATTAAACCCCCCAAAGGCTTATAAGCAACAAAACTGTTTAAATGAGCCGATCATATTTAATCAATTAACCACCTAAGCGATGGAATAATATAATGCTCAATCAAGCGGTATTAATATACCGTAACCCAAGCCCATATAGGGGAAATAAGTTAAAGTATTTACCTTTGCAAGTATTAATCCTTAATTTAGATCAAGTCACCGATAGCTTTTACTGGGGCTCCTAATCTGGAACGAAGGTTTTAATTAACCTCTTAGAATCCTAACGGTCCTTGTATTAGCCGTAGCTTAAACCGGTTGATTCCGATATATGGGTATGGTTAATTCGCACGAAAAGGCGAAAACCGAGAATGGAGTATGATTTGGACCCAACAAGTTCAGTGACTTGTTTTATATGGGTTTATAGTTCATACTCTGGATTTTGGGGTTCAAATAATATAATTTGACCCATATCGGCTATTGCACGAAAACTAGTTTCATGAGCCGTACCGTGTGCGCAAATAGGCGAAACGGTTAACCATAAGAGTCGTACGCTTATTTCCTAAGTCAATATGCCTTAAAAGTATTTTGGTATCAGTAGGATACCTTCCGTAATGCCCGTAACGAGTTTAAGGTTATATTATGCCCCGTAGGGGCTTTTCGGTCATTTTAAAGACTTAAAAAGGGCTTTTCGAGTTCTACAGGAAATCTGAGTTTCCCGAACAGCTTATAAAGCTTAAAATACTTTATTTATTATTTAAAATCAGTGGCAATTGGAATCGGGTCAAAAGACCTTGTAGAACTCCCGTTTTGGCCAAAAAGGGCATATTCGGTATTTACCGAACCGTAGCCATAACCGCAGGTTATGAGCGAGGTAAAAATTATTAAAAATCTTTAAAATTCCCAAAATATTATTTTACCACAGTGGGTAAAAGTTTTGGTGACGAAAACTTGGGTTAGATGGGCGTTATGCTAATTGCGCCGTTAATTACAAAACTTTCTTAAAAGTGCGCCTTTTAGCATAACTCTCATTCTAGGCCTCGGATTGACGTGAAACTTTAAGGACATGCTTATAATTTAATAAGCAAGGTTTTGGTCCGTTCACGTGTCCGAAATACTCGTTTTAATTTTAAAAGGCCGTTACGATCAACTTTTAGGCGAATGACGGAATTGCGCAAAAGACTCGGATAACTCATGAACCGACCACAGAGGCGTATACCAACATGTGACCTGGTCCTAAGAGAGTCCTAAGGTATATTTATACCTCACTAAAACGGGTCAGAACTGAAGTCAAAGCAAAAGTCAAACTTTTGCGACATTCGGCTCCGAACCGGTTCTATATAGTAAATGATCGATTCAAACGAGCGCAAACATGTTTATATACTTATTATCATGTTATATGATTATCAAAACAGGTTCCATAACATATATATTACAGATTATGCATAAATCGCCAAAATAGCTTTCTGTTGACTTTTTAACCGCGCGTTTGACTCGATATTTGACATAGTTAGAGTGGTGATCAGGGGGAACCCTTTTAGAGGTTTATTACCCACATAAATACCAACTCATAACCATTTTTGATTCGTCATAAGACTGATCCATTTGCAAGATATTGCAATGACAACCGTTAGTTACGACGGTTGCGTTTATGAGCTATAACTATGGAAATGCAAAACCAAATTGATTGTGAACGACTTACAGGAGTGTGTTCTTGCTTATAGAGCAGAAGAGAATTGCTTGGGAGCACTTAGAATGATCAGAAAGGTGAGTTTGAGTTGTGTGAATGGTTATGAACTAAGGTGTGCTATTTATAGCCAATGTCAAGGATGTATGATCATTACAACACCTACAACAGGTCAGGGGTGATGGGTAGATGTCCCCTAAGTGTTATGGGTCGAGCATAGGGTGCCCATGCCCATTTGTTGGTTGTTGATCATTCAAAAGCTCCAAAAGCCAAGTAGTTACTATAATTCTGCATCTGGGCGTCGTACGCGACCCGCATGGACATTCCATGCAACATTTACGCGGGTCGCCTGGGATCAGAAGATCAGACGCGTAGTTGAGGAGGCTCGCGGCCCGCCTCAACTTATGTTTAAACCTTACGCGGGTCGCGTGAGGTTATATTTTCTGAATTTTTCAAATCTTTTATAATGATTACAGAATCGGGCCACTAATAGCGAAATCTTTCGTAATGATTCGCCTGACCTTTCGGATTTGAAGGGGTAACTTTGCGGTTTGGCCCTCGGTTATTTACCGATAGGGGCCTCATGTTAATTACCCGCATTATTAAGTCCCCGGTTTATTTATTAGTTATATTGGAAAGCCTTAACTTTCACTGTTGACGCTTTTAACCCTTCTTCTACGAATTCGATCGTAACTTTCTCGTTTCATATCGAAACTTCGCGAAATTCATATATATTATTTTAGTGAGGGTATAATACCGTTACAAAGTCTTTGGAACGTTAAAGGGTCACTCAGAGGTATTATTAAACATGTTGACACAGTTAACCCCTGTAGTTTGTAATCTCTCACTTTCTTCCGCGTTTTGTTTTTGTACGATCTATAATTTATTCGTTTGAAGGTTTAAGCATTATTTAGGGATACTATACAGTATATTTACCCTTGTTGACATTTATAACCCTCGAATTTATATACTTTCAAGGTTTGTCAAAATTAGTCCTTTATTTATTATAGATGCCACGTGTAAACAAATGACACGTGTTAACACATCATTGGACACAAAAATTCGAGGTGTTACAGATGCCTAATATAATATATAAAAATAGAAGTCGAGAAATCGACAATTTTGACTATATATGTGTTGTGAAAAGATTTATGTGAGTATGTGCAATTGTTTTGTAGATTATCAATTATCTGACACTAATAGTTTATACCTATAATAATTATCAGATGGAAAACGCTAGTAATGAACCAGTTAATGAAGGGAATCAATCTGAGCAAAATCAGGAAAACCAATTTATGACTAGACAAGATATTGAGAATATTGTTGCTCAAGGGATAGCCAATGCTATTCCAGCAATCCGGCTGCTGCTCAAAAACCTGCTGAACCTCAACAAATTATTCCTAGTAAACGTACTCAAGAAGATAATTTCAGTAATAGTGTAAACGGAGAAGATAATAATCATGACAATGGTCCACGGCAGGCCCCACTTCTTAAAAAAATGAAAGCTGCAACGCCTGGTTGCACTTACAAAGAATTTCTTGCCTGTAAACCAGCAGAATTTGCGGGTAATGAAGGGGCAACTGCAACACTGCGATGGTTAGAGAAAACCGAAGCAGTAATTGCAATAAGTAAATGTGCCGAAGAAGATAAGGTAATGTACGCGTCACACCTTTTCAAAGAAGGGGCACTGGAATGGTGGAATACGGTGCTTCAAGCCAAAGGAAGAAATGTGGCTTATGCCATGAGCTGGGAAGAATTTAAGCAGTTAATGGAAAGAAAATTCTGTCCAGAATATGAAAAGGAACAAATGGCAAATAAGTTCCTAACCCACTGGATGATAGGTGTAGATTGTCGAGGATATACGTCGACTTTCTTCGAATATGCTAGAGTGGTACCAACACTGGCTTCGCCAGAACCGGTACTCATTTCTCGCTATATTTGGGGATTAATTGGCGAAATCCGTAATATCGTTAAAGCTGCGATACCTCGCACTATTGACGATGCTGTGGAATTAGCTAATACCCTAACTGATGAACTAGTGCGCACAAGAGAAGAAGATCGAAAGAAGGAATTAGCTCAAAAGATTACCCAAGGAATTCGTGTGGGTAATTTCAAGAAAAGAGGAACTGGACAATCCTCATCTCCTCCTTTCTGCAGAAATTGCAGAAAGAAACACTATGGAAGATGTAATATGACCTGCAATTTTTGCAAAGCTATAGGACATCGTGAAGAAGACTGCAGAAAGAAAACAAGAATCTGCTATAACTGTAGTGAAACTGGACATTTCCAATCAGAATGCCCTAAGTTAGCCAAACCAATAGACAATAAAGCGAAGACGACCGACGGAGCTACAAAGAAGAATGCACGAGCATTTCAACTAACTACTCAAGAAGCAGAACTCATTCCAGATGTGGTAGCTGGTATGTTCTTAGTGCATAATGTGTATGCGAAAGTATTATTTGACTCTGGTGCAAACCAAAGTTTTATTAATACTTCATTCTGCCAAGCTCTTAATTTACCTTTAACCACCCTTAGGTAGATTTTTACGGTCGAAACGGCAGATGGGAATTCTGTCAACATAGATAAAGTTTTGCAAGAAGAAAAGATAGAACTCTTAGGCCATAAGTTTTCTACAAATCTGTTACCTATGAAATTAGCCGGATTCGATGTCATGTTAGGAATGGATTGGTTAATAACCAACCATGCTCGAACCCTTTGTGATAAAAATTCCGTAGAAATTCGTACCCCTACAGGAGAGGTAATTTTAATTACGGGAGATAAGCCACGAAAACCATTGAAATTCATTTCAGTAATGAAGTTGGCTAGTTATTCAAGAAAACAAGACGTAGTATATATGATTTCTGTAATCATTCACACTAAAAGTAAGGAACTTCAGGACATCCCGGTAGTCTCAGAATACCCAGATGTCTTTCCAGAAGAATTACCCGGGTTACCACCCGATAGAGAAGTAGAGTTTAGAATTCATCTAATTCCTGGAACTACACCAGTAGCCAAAGCACCTTATCGATTAGCACCCACGGAAATGCTAGAACTGAAAAAGCAGTTAGATGAATTACTAAGTAAAGGATTCATACAACCTAGTTCATCCCCTTGGGGGCACCAGTGTTGTTTGTGAAAAAGAAAGACGGATCAATACGAATGTGTATTGATTATAGGGAGCTGAATAAGATTACAATTAAGAATCGATACCCATTACCTAGGATTGACGATCTTTTTGATCAACTCCAGGGAGCTAGGTATTTTTCTAAAATAGACTTGCGCTCCGGATATCACCAATTGAAAGTACAAGAAGAAGACATACCTAAAACTGCTTTCAGAACTAGGTATGGTCATTATGAGTTTACAGTCATGCCCTTCGGATTAACGAATGCACCCGCAGCATTCATGGACATGATGAATCGGATCTGTAAACCATATTTGGATAAATTTGTAATTGTCTTCATTGACGATATACTTATTTATTCCAAAAGTCAGGAAGAACATTATGAGCATCTACATGCACTCTTAACTTTGTTAAGAGAGGAAAAGTTGTACGCCAAATTCTCGAAGTGTGAATTTTGGTTGCAAGAAGTGCAATTTTTAGGTCACATGGTAAATCATGAAGGTATTCACGTAGATCCCTCTAAAATAGAAGCAATCACTAAATGGAAGGTCCCACAAACAGCTATGGAAATCATAAGCTTTCTAGGCTTAGCTGGATACTATAGACGATTTATTAAAGATTTTTCTAAGATAGCTGTACCCTTGACTAAGCTGACCTGTAAAGCAGTTAAGTTTGAATGGGGACCTTGACAAGAAGAAGCCTTTAAAATTTAAAAGCAAAGGTTAACAAATGCTCCAATTTTAGCTTTGCCAGAAGGAACTGAAGATTTTGATGTATATTGTGATGCTTCAAAATTAGGATTTGGATGTATGTTGATGCAACGCAAGAAGGTAATTGTGTATGCCTCCAGGCAATTGAAGAAACACGAGGAAAATTATACAACTCATGATTTAGAATTAGGATCAATAATCTTTGCCCTTAAGATTTGGCGGCATTATCTGTACGGAAGTAAGTTTACCGTATATACAGATCACAAAAGCTTAAGGTACATATCTGGACAAAAAGAATTGAACATGAGGCAAAGAAGATGGATGGAAGTCCTAAGTGATTACGACTGTGATATTCAGTATCACGAAGGAAAGGCGAACGTAGTTGCAGATGCTTTAAGTTGTAAGTATCATGAAAAGCAAAAGCGAGTTCGTGCTCTTAGATTAAATCTACAGTTAGATTTAATGGAACAATTGAAGAAAGTTCAAGAAACAGCAATCAAGGACGATACTGAAGGAATGAAAGGATATATAAAGGAACTAGAACAAGGAAGTGATGGAATTTGGAGATTCCATAAGAAAAGAATTTGGGTACCTAAACAAGGAGAATTAAGAGACAAAATTTTAGAAGAAGCTCATAAATCTAGGTATACTATGCATCCAGGAAACAATAAGATGTACCAAGATTTAAGAAATAATTTCTGGTGGATAGGTATGAAAAAGGATATAGCTAGATATGTATCTAAGTGTCTAACCTGTTCACAAGTAAAAGCAGAACATCAGAAACCTTCAGGACTACTACAACAATTAGAAATGCCTGTATGGAAATGGGAACTCATAACAATGGATTTTGTTACTAAGTTACCCAAAACCAGAAAAGTTTATGATGCGATTTGGGTAATTGTGGATCGATTAACCAAGTCAGCTCATTTTCTACCCATGAAAGAAACCTTTAGCATGGAAAGGTTAGCAAAGTTGTACGTGGATGAAGTAGTATCCTTACATGGAGTTCCACTCTCCATTGTATCAGATAGGGATAGTCGTTTCACTTCCCATTTCTGGACTAGTTTCCAGGAAGCAATGGGAACCCGACTAAATTTAAGTACTGCATGTCATCCACAAACAGAAGGACAGAGTGAAAGAATGATACAAACCCTGGAAGACATGCTCCGAGCATGTGTAATTGATTTTGGTAGTTACTGGGATAACCACTTATCTTTAATTGAATTCTCCTATAATAATAGTTATCATTCAAGCATCGAAGCTGCCCCATTCGAAGCACTGTATGGACGCAAGTGCAGAACCCCAGTTTGTTGAGCAGAAATAGGAGAAAGTCAATTGTCAGGTCCTGAAATTGTACAAGAAACCACTGACAAGATAACTCAAATCAAAGAAAGATTAAAAATGGCTCGAGATCGCCAGAAAAGCTACGCAGACAATCACCGCAAGCCGCTCGAGTTCCAAATCGGAGACAAGGTACTTTTAAAAGTTTCTCCTTGGAAAGGAGTAGTACGATTCGGTAAGAAAGGAAAACTGAGTCCAAGGTACGTAGGACCTTTCCCGGTAATCCAACGAATAGGACCAGTTGCTTATCGTTTACAACTACCAGAAGAACTAGCTGGAGTACATGTTGTGTTTCATGTATCCATTCTCAAGAAATGTCAATCAGATGAATCCTTGGTAGTACCTTTTCAAGATGTAGAGATAAACGAAAAGTTAAAATTTGTAGAAAAACCACTACAAATAGAAGACAGAAAAGTCAAGTTTCTCAAACACAAGCGGCTAGTGCTGGTCAAAGTCAAATGGGATTCAAAAAGAGGACCTGAATACACCTGGGAGCAGGAATCAGAGATGAAGCGCAAATATTCTCACTTATTCCAATAAATTTCGAGGACGAGATTTTGAATAAGGTGGGGAGGATGTAAGGACTCTCAAAATTTCCTAAAAATACCCGTAGTTATAAAACCCTGACCTCTGAAACCCTAAACCATATTAAAAAAAATCAAGAAAAACAAAATTCTGGGTCTCAGACGGGCCGCGTAAAAGACAAGCCTTGTCTTACGCGGGTCGCCTCAACTTAACGTTGACCATGCCGGGGCCACGTGTTGACCATCTGGGGGCCTACTTGTGACCAATCAACCCTATGCCTAGACTAGGCGGCCACACAGGCCGCGTAAGGTAAACATGTGGGTTTACGTGGACCGCGTAAAACCCAAATTTCAGCTATAAATAGCCTGTTGCATGCACAGTTCACTAGTGTCGAAATCTTTTCATAAAAAACGAGTTCTTACTACTCTAAAGTCGAAATTACAATTAGTAGCGAGGTGCTGCGACGATACCGAATATTAACTCGATCGCTATTACGATTCAACATCCGACCGATTGAAAATATCCAACGAATGTTTAAGTGCTGCTCAATTTGGGTTTATACTTTGTCATTCGTCGTTAATTCGATGGATGTTTAAGTATCACACTTTGTCACAAACAAAGACAGTATGCTGATCAACAACATGAAGTTCAACTTCAAAAGTTCAGAAATGTCATGGAAGCTAGGTACAAAGATACTCAAGCAGATATCAAAGCCATTAAAGCTCATTTGCTCCAAACCACTGGCAATGCTCCTCCTTCAATCATCTATGTTGAAAACCCTGATGATGTCGAAAAGGGGGAGAAAGGAAAGAAGGGTAAAGAAGGTTTATATCTACCACCAGATCTAATGTCTAAGCTCTTGGTAGAAATTCCTAAGCCAGATGGGTCAAAGAAGGTTGATGTGACCCTCAATGCTTTTACTGAAGAAAAAGCAAAGCTAAAAGAGACAATGGAAATAAAGGGAGATAAAAGATTTGAGCAAGAGAAGAAAGTTATGATGGAAAAGGAAGAGCAGGGTACTTCTACTACTAAAAGAAGAAAGCCTACCAGGAAGGTTAGCCAACCCAAAACCACACCTTCCAAAACCACCAAACATACCCCTCAAATTCCCAAAAGTTCCTTAAATCAAACCACCAAACCAACAGATGTTAAGACACCTGTTGTATGAACAGTTGTTGGTACTTCAATGGTTTCAACAAATGTTATCCCAACCACTGTCATCACCACTTCATCAACCAATACACAATCCACTGCCATACCAAAAACAACATCACCATCACAAAAACCACCTGCCAAAAAGCAGAAGACAACAGTTGACACATCAACTGTTGAAGTGACAACAGTGGTTGAAACACCAGTTGTTTCCACAGCTGTTAGGCAGTCACCCATCACTTTAAACACCACCACTCAACCCACAAACACACCACCAACCTCTCCAAAGCACAAAAGGAGAAGGGTAACAAACATTGTACTGGAAGATGACACTTCTCCACTTCCAACATCTTCATAACCACTGACCCTAGCACCATTCCAAACCCTGTTCCAATCTCTTCAGTTCAAGCTTTTGATCCAAACACTGCCTTAGCCCCTTTAGGAGCATAATATCCACTAGATCTTCCAGCAGTCAGGGAGGAAATCAAATCCTTCTACTCTGAAGATGAACCTGAAAAGAGGAAACTCCCATCTCTCCAAGGCTATCCTTTGCCAAGAAACATAGAAGAATATTTGAAATTAAAGGCCAAACAAGCAGAGGATATATCTCAAAGAGACACAAAGGGAAAGTCTAACAAAGACATTCAAAGAAATTTTCAATACCTGCTCACCAAAGTCAGAACTTTAGAGCAGTTCTCAAAAGATCTTTGCCAGAAATTGTCAGAAAAGGATGATGAAAGGATGAGACAAGACTATATTGAATACAGCATTGTATACAAGAAATACAGGGCAGAAAAGCATCAGTATAAGGAATGGACCATTAGTGAACTGAAAGAGGAGATAGCCAGAATTCAAAAGATGATTGAAGACAAAGTAAAGCAAACTCCTCCAGCCTGGTCCAATTACAAAAAGAATGTACCAGAAAGGGTTTTGAAACTGAAAAGAATGAAAGAAGAGCTTATAGCTGCTGATTATGGGTTAAGGAACCAGGTTACAAGGTGGTCAGAGGTAAAAGTGTTAGATACCTACAAAAAGTTGGAAGAGTTAAGGGAGAAAGATCCCACTGCTCCCAAAAAGCCTGATTACACAGAAGTAGTGGTTCCAGTCAAACAAAAATTGCCAATTAGAAGACCCATTGCTCCACCTACTTCCATCCTTTATCAAAGAAGGAAACAAAAGCAGATGGATGCAGAAACAAAAGAAGACAAGGCTCAAGAAGAATACATCATGAAGATGGTTCTTCAGACATTGATGGCAGAAAAACAAGACTTAGCACAATCTCAAGACCCTGCTAAAGTTGTCATCACCAGGCCTCCATCTCCAAACTCATAAAAAATAAAGACTCTCCCAAGAAACCACTAGATTCAAAAATACTAAAGTGGAAGACTGATCAAAAGACCCACATATTGACTCTGCTGAAATCCAGTGGTGAGGTGAAGCACATATCAAGGGAAAATGCACTTGGCCTGAGTGTAGAAGACTTACAAGATCTCATTGAGCTTACAGTGTGTAGGGATGAAGACGGTGAGGATTCCATGAACTTTGAGTTACAATTCAAAGGACAAGTTAGGGAACTCTTGATGAGGCAATAAAAATCCGTAATAATGATGTGTTTTGGCATCATCTATTCCAGGGGGAGATTGTTGGGATTGAACCCTACAAAGGAACAGTTGATAAAGCCAAAACTTGTTCAGATCAGTGGATTCACCATAAGCAGTTGTTTGCATCAGATCTTTCCCCTTGAAAGTGGCCCTATCATCTGATGACCTCTAAGTACTGCTCTTCACAACAACTGCTGATCCCTAAAGACTGTTGAAGATAAAGCACTGATGCTCAATCTACTGATATGGTTCAAGTACTGCTGAAGACACAAAGCACTGCTGGAGCTATAACAGTGGAATGAAGAAGCAACAGTTTAGTCTTGTATTGTATTTGTTTATTGTAATCAGTGGTTTATAATCAGTGTTTGTATAGGACAGTTGTTAGAGGTTGTTAGGAGGTTAGATGTCACTTTCATGGTGACGTCAGCCAAAAGATGCTCAGTGGTTGTTCTGTACTATAAATAGAACAATACCCTGTACTGTTCTATTAGCTCTCTTCATCACCAAGTCATTATGTACGAACAATCATAGTGAGCTCAGGCTGAGGGGGAGATTATGTGCATGCATGCAATTTGATCGATTATTGTACTAAATACAATCATTCGATTTCAAGTTAAACATGTTTACTAAAACTTATTCTCTCATTGATTGTGTGTTGAAAGTTTGTTTCATTTAATTCCGCTGCATTTATCTTTGTTTCATCTTCATTCTAATCAAACGAACACAATCAAAAGAAACTCAGATCCTAACAGAGATTTAAAACAAAACCCTTTTAATAGTACTCTCAGGCTGTTAAAAAGTTCCGGCCAGACCGCTAAATAACACCGGTTTCCGGCCAGGCCACCGGCCATTGGTCTGGCCGGCCGGTTCAATGTTAAAACGGCCCAACACCACAAACTGGACCGGGTAAGGTGGCGGTTGCCGGTCCGACCAATTGAACCAGCCGGTCTGGTCCGGGTTTCACAACATTGATTAATACGATAAGAGAATATTCTACAATTTAAGAAGAGTGTAAGCTATACTTACCTTGCATCCGAATTATGATTTTGCTTCATTACTTGATTCGTTTGACCCGCTTCCTTCCCAAGCTTCCACCTAGCTTGTCAAGCATCAAACTATCACTATACTTCGTAAGACGGTTAGATTAGTCATTATCAATCACGACTACTCCATCTTACGGGTTTTATGTCAAAATTATCATTCGATCATATTTTTGGTCATTTTGACTTTTAAAAGTCAAACTGCCTATATTGACGAAAGTAATTACACGATGTAGCTTAACTACTCGTTTTATTACTTTGTCAATATCCGGTAAGCATCATTCTTATGCTACCGTTTTAACTACTTATTAAGTCAAGTTATCGTAATCATAACTCATTGAATTATCATTACATCAATCATTCTTAAAACATGATGATATCAAACATCATTTTAGCATGAATCTATCATCATTTTTGTTTTATCATACAAAACCCATTTCATCGTAAGTATGATTATATACTCAAACATACAATTTGTTCAAGTATTTTCTTATTACCATCATGGATGATGATTCTAAACACAATTATATCATCAATTTCATCATATGATTAAAACCCACTTATCCTAATGTGGTAAATTATCTAAACATTCAATTCATAGCATCATATGTATAATTTTCACTTAGGGTTTTGTTCCTAAGCAAGTATACATCACTAATTCAGCCATAGCTTCTATAATCCATACATAATTCACGATTATGATGTTTCTTCAAATTTCAAAACTTCACAAATCATCAAAATTTTACATACCTTGTGATCCCCTAGCTTGGGTGATCATTAATTCACGTTCAATTGTGAATTTGAGCTTTGTTTAAGCCTTCAATTTGATTGTTTTATGGAAGTTAGGGTTTTTGGCTCCATGGGAACTTCCTGGCCATTCACGAACACACACTGTGTGTGTGTGTGTTTTGTTTTGTTTGTTATTTATTTAGTTAGCTTTCAAGTTAACCCACTTTGGCCCCTCATGTTTAGTTAGTTATTAAGTAGGCCACAACCTACTTATTTCTAACAATATTCCCACTTATTAACTAGGTTAAACATTCCTAGTTAACTTAGTGGGTTCGGGGAAATTTATGACTAAGTTTATTTTAAGTCCCGTTGACTCGGGCCTTTTATAAACTTTATTTCTTCAAAAGCCTTTATTCAGCTTTTATTTAATATTAGGTTTATTTATTTAAAATCCTAATATTCACCAGGTTAATTTTTACCACTAATGGTACTTTACCCGTCTTTTAGTATTAACGTGGTTTGATTACCAAACCCATTTTTGGGGTGTTAAAATTACCTATACATGTTACATGCTTATGTTATACATTGCAATCTTGAATACACACTTATACGCAAAAACCTATACCTAGAATACTTGAAACATAAATTATATGTGCACTATACTCATAGATTACACTTTTATGCTTGAAATACTTAAAACCGACTAGAATACGCGAAACTGGCCCAACATAACTCCCTCATGTGAATGAAGCCCTTCGCACAAACGTACCCTTCGTGCGAACCAACCCTCTCTCACATGAATCAACCTCCCTTCGTGTGAACCAATATCCCTTCGTGCGAATTAACACTCCTTCGTGCAAATCAACCCACCTTCGCATGAATCACTCCCATCCGCACGAACCCAACCTCCGCACGAACGGTGCTGGCGACGGGATTACAAGTAGAAAACACAAACAACCACGTTTTCAACCACTTTTCACCTTCTTACAATACCCAACTACCTTCTACTTCATTTGTGACTTAAATCCTAATCCCATCCTATAAATAAGAGCCCTCTTTCACTTCTAAACACTTTCCAAACACTTCAAACTCTCTATAATCTTTACTTTTTCTCTCTAAATCTACACACTTTGGGCGGATAATTACAAGTGTTCTAAGTGAGTTCTAGCTCACTTCTTTACTTATTTCTTCCTATTTTCTTCTATCATTCTACTTGAACAACCTTTAGGAAGGTTTTCACGAGTTTGCCATGGAAAACTAAGGTGAAACCTCACCACATTTGAGGTCCAAAGTAAGATGGAAATTCTGTTTTTGTTAAAGTTCTTGTACATTACATTCTTGATTTAAAACTTGGTGGAATCTTGTACCCACCAAGCTCACAACTAAGTTCATAGTTGTGGGTTTGTGTTGAGGTTGATTTTCACCAAGAAATGGGTTCAATGACTCTGTTTGTGACAACTCATATTTTAGAACCTTTCGTTGTGCTTTGATGTAACTTGTATGAACACTACTTGATTAATTGATATGTGTGATTGCGATGGAATGTTTTGAGTTTGTTTATGTTATGTGTTAGTGAATGTTGTGAGTATGTATGTAACTACAAGCCTAGTCGCACAAAAGGTCCGAGCCGCACACTTTGTTCCTGGCCGCACATACCCCTCTTGGCCCAACTCCACTTACTTCGAACTCATGACCCAAGGGCAGCCCAAGATGGGTTCGACCCACTCATGTTTGCGCATAACTACATGAGGATTGGCATAATCCTCATAATTTGCAAAAGCTTAAACACACACAAACCCTAAGCTCTCTCTCTTCCTCTCTTCCTTGTGCGCCGGCAGGCCCCTCACCTGAAGCCCTCCCATCTCGATCAAGCTAGTCTCTTCGACTTTCTAGTTAGTGTTACATCTTTATTAGTTACCATGATCTTGATTGTTATGATCTATGTGATAACTAGGGTTTCATGCTTGTGGTTTGACTAATGAAATTATGCTTGTAAAACAGGAACATGTGGTTGATTATGATGTTGATTTATGTCTTGCTTGGTGATTAAGAACTTGCAAACTGTTAGAATTGGTTTATAGGAAAGCATGGTATAACCGAATGAGGCTAGGGTTTTGACAATCTATATATGCATGAATATTTGGTAGCATTGTTGTTATGTTAATCCGGGTTGCATAATAGCCATGAGATCGATGGTATGGTATGACAAAGCAGTTTTGTTGTGCAAATCTGATTAGAGAGTAGTTGATTATTTGATGTTTATGATTTAGGTTGCATGTTAGTGTTCGAATCTGTTAATCTAATGATCCGATTATTGCTGTTCTTGATTAGAGGATTATTAGGGTTGTATGAATGTGCATGATTGTTGAATTAAATGTTGTTTGATCTGATTTGAAACTGCCAAACTTGTTAGCAATTGATACGGAGATAATGGACTGAAAATAAGGAAGTTGTTACGCACTTGGTCTCGACAAGGGTTGCGAGCCGAGGCCCCATGGTCTCGACTCGAGACCACACCTCACTCGCACAAAAACAGCAAGACTCGAGACCCTTGGTTGCGGGTTTTGTTGCGACTCGAGACATGACTCGAGACCCCCTAGTCTCGAGTGAAAACTGCACAAGCCGAGACCGTACAGTCTCGACTCGAGACAACCTAATCGCACACCCTCTTGTACACTCGCACACCTTGCATGGACTCGCACACCTCACTTGGGCTCGCACACTTCCACCGGCCCAATAACTTGGATCGCACATTTGGGCCTCGTATGTGTACGTAAATGTTACTGTTAAGTATGTTATGTGTTATTTATTAACTGCCATGATGCTGTGTATATGCCATGATCAATTTGTGAATGTAAACTGCTAGTTATAGGTGAAACATACGTGTATGATTTGTATGGTAACCATGTTAGGACGTGGTTGACCACAATTAGCTCAATTGACCTTCTTTTATCTGCCGAGCTAATCTAAGGTGAGTTCACACTTTCTACAAAGCATGGGATTCCGGGTGGTTTGGGAATGGGTGAAGGAATAACATTTAAAAACCTGCGTATTCTCCGTGGGTAGAGTACGTACCTCCATCCTCATTGGGAAGGATGACAACATTGAAACCTGCGTAATCTCCTTGGGTAGATTACATACCTCCATCCTCCTTGGGAAGGATGACAACATAGAATTTACTAGACCAAACTCTATCATGAAGTCCCTCATTTTTATATCAACTTAATCGCCGGGCCATTGGCGAACGGGTCATTAGTTAAATAGCGCTATTAGGTCTGACAAGCCTCACACCGTGTCGTAGAGGACGGGAGTGGACTAATGTACTTGGACACTTAGTCAATGATGATACACATTGACGCAGGGCACATAAACATGACTCCAGTCAGTAGTCGATATGGTAACGGGTCTAGTGGTTTACAACATGGGGTAGCCCCTACGGTATATGGTTTGGGGGAAACAACAAACTGGTTAATTAATGGTTTTCGAAACAACTTATGGTTCTTGGAGCAACTTTAAAACAGACAACCAACTGTGAACTCGCTCAACATTGTTGTTGATTCGTTCTACATGCTTTGCAGGTCGATTAGGTACTTAGCTGGAGCTTGCATGGGGAAGGGGTTGTTGTGGAACATGGACCATTGTGTGTTCATGATAAGCTTATGAACTTTACACTTATGTTTTGGTTTTAAACCTAATGCTTCCGCTGATAACTTAGACTTGGTTAATCTAAGTTCATACTTGTTCCAAGTGTTGAAACCATATTGTTTAATATGAATGGTGGCTGGATCCTGGTCAGTCACGCTCCCTGCGGTGATACTCCGCTTGTGGATTTTAGGGTGTGACACTTTTAATCTAAGTTCATACTTGTTCCAAGTGTTGAAACCATCCAAGATTCACCATCTTCACTATGGATGAACTCTTCTTTTGGTAGAAGTGTGAACCATAGGAGCTTTGGCTTTCCAAACTAGTTCCACTACCTCACTTATGAACTTGTGTATAAACACCCAAGTAGTTTCCTAGAATCAAAGTAACTTAACCCCGCCTCGCCTCCAACATTTGCCATGTTGGGTATGACACGCCCGGGTTATTCATTTGGCTGCTTGGATAATCTATTAGTTAGTTATGTTATTCTTATTCATGACCAACCAGGTTTATCAACTATGTTGATAAACTTTGTGCTTTGGTGCATCATACAAAGAGGTATACATACCTCCATGCTTGCCTTCCATGAAATCTATGATAATACATGATGAACCAATTATAGTAATACTATAAATATAATATGTATATGTATATATATATATATATATATATTAGTCAAATTCAAGATGCTAACCGGTTTGTGGTTATGTGCTATTAACTTAGGTTAATTTTATCGTTGTTCTAAACTCTTCGTTTACGATTCTAATGGGCAAGTTAGGACCCATGAAATCACATAAAAACTGTGTCAAAACGAGTACTTAGACAAGATATATTTTCGTGTATACATACTTTTTGTACTTCAATTCCAAATCTGAACCTTTCGTCAAAATCCGAATGCTCACACACTTTCGTTTCCCCATTGTAGGGTAACATCGGTGTTCCAACCCTCACGTTCGTAAACTCACGGATTAAACGGAAAGCTTTGCAAAACTGTGAGTATACTTGACACTCTTTTTACTTTTTACACTTTTGGTTGCAATGCGTTATGCTATTAACCACACACAAACCACATACTTTACGCTTAAACAAACAATCCATCATACATGCTTAATACGTTATACGTGAACTCATATATGCTAGATTATTCTTATGCTTTATACTTGTCATTAACTTCGTACAAGCCCCTCCTAACATGTATAGCACTATAGGATTAACACACCACCCGTATTCTTGAGGTCTGATGTATTGCAAAATACATCGGTATTCGCGTCGGTTTTAGTCGTTAGTTAGTTAGTTTTAGTGTCGATTTAGTTTAGAACGTACATACTATTGATTTATTTATGTTTCCAGGTTTTTCCAGCCAAAAGGAGTGAAACCGAGCAGGAATATTGAATGGCGAAAGGCTGGCACGGAAACCGAGGAAGTCGGGAGCTGAAACGAAGAAAATTGTAAATTCTGGAGCCTCCAGGCGACCCGCGTTGACTAAACATGCATTCCCAGGCGGGTCGCTTTGACTTAATAAAGAATCAGAAGAAATACACCCTCTCGCGCCCCGCGTAAACTTGAACAGAAACATGAGGCGGGCCGCGAGCATCTTGTAAAACAACTCAGGAGTTATTAGCTTAGGCGACCCGCGAAAGATCAAGCTAATACTTCATGCGGGCCGCCTAAAGTTGTTATGTCGGCAAACTTACGAGGATTGCATGGCAAGTTAGGGTTTTCGGTTATAAAAACACATGTTCGCATCAGCAGCCGATTATTGACGAACTAGGGCATCTTTGGGGCTGTTTTAGCTGCTGATTGAAGGCTGTGAACGTGTCGGAGGCATACCGGAAGCTAGGAATCATCGGGAAAGCATTCTTGAGCATTCGGGAGTGAAGATTCGGGTTTTATACACCTATTTCTTGCATTCTTTGTTTGTTTAGATTTTGTTAACGATGAATTCAGTTGATACCTTGATTTTGACTTTGTTTCTGATTATGTTTTCCGGCTAAAACTCATAAACTACCTAGGCGATGATTATGGCATAACGAAGATTGGATTTTTATATGATTATTGATGTGGTTGTGATTTTTCTTGCATTGTAAACACTATGTTAGTTTGTCTTGGTGCGTTTGTATGCTTGTGATTTCTTAGTTAATCGTTTATTTGTTCCATTCAATTCTTGGTGACGGTCTTTATCACGGAATAGAGTTGAATTAGGGTTTTTGGCTTAGGTGAGTGTCTATATCACATAATAGGTCATTAATTCTCTAGGGTGAAAAGTGCACTAGTAACCTTAGGAACAATATTCGGTAATTAATTAAAATCAAGTGTGCTGCTAGACTCGTCGCGGAAAGGCTCGAGGATATTGGTAGGTCTAGGAGTAGTTAAAAGGAATTAACCACCCATTGTCTATCAAGCCAAGATTGAACCCATAGTTGCTTTAGACGTTCGCGCGGCAAAGTAGAGCGTCTTACATAAGCACTTTCAAGAAACTAGAGGACTGACAAGAAATCTAGAAAACCGGTAGTTTAACAACCTCTCGGGAATCTTAGTGTGCTCTTGAGAGGGATTAGGGGTCCTTAGATTTCCCTAGAGGTGAGAATTTTAAGATCCCGGTTTCACACCACATCATTATCATTTAGGAATCCATTCCGAGTTTAGCCTGCGTCTAGCCTAGGTAGTCTTTATTCTCACTGATTCGACCCTTTGCTTGTGTTCGTGTCTTGCTTGCTAGTATTATTTTATTATTTTATCTAGGATTTTTAGAAACCCCCCCAAATTAATAAACAAATTTAGTATGTCGTGTCAGTCCGAGTCTAGATAGAGTCTTAGCGTAGTCAGTAGAGTCCTGTGGGTTCGATACTCGGACTTACTTTAGCTTTACTACATTCGATCGGTTCACTTGCCGATTGTGTGTTTAGGGTTTAGGTCGAGTCTTAGTTTATAAATTTAAAGCTTAGAGAGTCTAGAATTAGGGTATTTTAGTTAGTTTTATTTAACCCATTTTCAGCACATCAAGTTTTTGGCGCCGTTGCCGGGGACTCTTGGCGATTGCGCTGATTACTTTGTTTGGACTTACTTGATATATTACGTGCTATTTTGTTTCTTTGTTTGAGTCGTAGGTGTCTAAGTATTTTTAGTGTCTTTTATAGTTAGTCGAGTCGTTTAGTAGAGTCTTCTTACTTGTTTGTTTTCGGTTTTTGCAGTGGATGCCCCATACGCGCTCGCAGGGACCGCCGCCGTTGCCGCTTGCACTCAGGTCTTCCTTCTCGTCATCTACGTCTGAGGTACGTGCTTCTAGCTCTACTTCATTTTCTCAGTCCACCCCATTTTTCGATCTTACACCAAAATCTTCACCCCACAATTCCCCACCACCCACCCGCCCACCTAGTCCACCACCCGTAGCTCACATGGCCCGTAGGACAGTTTACGACCAGGCTACCACCGGCTTCGCCGGTGGTAATTCCCCCATCACCCTTCCTGAGATCCCGAACGATCGGTCTTGGCAGATACCTTCCTACATTATGACCGCCATCACAAATTCCTGCCAGTTCCATGGTCGTGACGACGAGGATGCCCCCGCCCATATCAATCGCATCACTCGTCTCTGCAGCACCTTCTCCATTGAGGGTGTCAATCTTGATGCTAGGTATCTTCAGGTTTTTCCGTTCTCACTTGCTGGACGCGCAGCCGTCTGGTTCGATTCCCAGCCTGCTGGCACTTTCCGTACTTGGGCAGGCCTTCGCGATGCATTCTTAGCCAAGTATTTCCCGCCAGCCAAGGCATCTCGCCTTCGTGACCAGATCCACTCATTTCGTATGGAGCCAGATGAGCCGTATCATCTGGCTTGGGAGCGTTTTCAGACCCTGATCACCCGTTGCTCTCAGCATGGTCTATCTGATTGGGCGTTAGTGGAGAAGTTCTACAATGGACTTACTCCAGAGATTAGGGCTCGTTTCGACACCTCAGCAGGAGGTCAGCTTATGGGGAAGAAGACAGTTGCAGAGTGCAACGATTTGTTTGAGAGTTTTGCCCACTCTGATATGGACTACAGCACTACCAGCAGGACTTCCATTCCTGTGCGTACCACCTCGGCCGGTCGAGGGGTAAACCAAGTTAGCTTGGATTCATCGGTAGCTGCTGCGGTCGAGAGGGCGAAAGAGGAGATTAGGCAGGAGATGAGGCAGGAGTTGAGTGAGATAAAGAAGAAAGTCGATAGGTGTGAAGTCTGTCGAGGAGGTCACGACACCATAGATTGCCCCACGCTCACTCTTGAGCAAGTAGAGTATATAGCTGGTCAGCCTAGGGGTCCCACGAATCCGTTCAATAATTCTAGTTCCAACTGGCGAGGTAGTGGTAATTCGAGTGGGTATCATTCGTCTGGAAACCCTCCTGGGTTTTCTGGTCAGTATCAGAGTAGAGGGCCCGGTATTTACACGCAGTCTAGTTCAGGGCAGTTTAGTGGGTCGGGGTTTAGTGGTCAGTTTTCGAATAGGGGACCGCCTCAGGAGAGTCAGGGGGGTGCGAAAGCCCCTGAGGTTAGCACGAGTAGGTTAGAGGAGATGTTTGCTCAGATGATGACGCGTAGCGATGCATTCATGAAAAATCAGGAGCAAATCAATAAGAATAATGACCTTCAGTTCAAAAATCAGCAGGCCGCCCTCCTCGACCTTCAGAGGACAGTAGGCGGAATTGCTCAGCAGTTACAGGAGCACCCACCGGGTCAGTTTTCGGGCAACACTTTCCCGAATCCAGCGAATCAGTCAGCGAAGGCGATTACGACCCGTAGTGGGAGGAGTGTAGGAGAGGTAGCTAGAGAGAGAGAGGTCGAAGAGGTAGAGGAAGAGGTTGATGAGGAGATTGAGATGGAGGCTCCAGGCAAGGTGCACACGAGGCTAGCCCCAGCAAGTACAGCACACGCCGAGGAGTCGCCAGTAGAGCAGAGAGTGGAGAGACAGCCGACGAGAGGTCGGCCGGCACCCGTGATTGATCATTCCCGCCTCCCATTTCCCGCCCGTGCCAGGCAGCAGAAATATGCTCAGGAATACGGGAAATTCCTTGAGATGTTTACTCAGTTGAAGATAAATCTTCCGTTCATCGAGGCGCTTCAGTCTATGCCTAAATACGCGAAATTTCTTAAGGATCTTTTGAAGCGTAAGGAGAGAATCGGTGAGCTTTCGAATATTCCACTGACAGGGGGTTGTTCTGCGGTAGTCTTGAATAAACTACCAGAGAAGTTGACTGACCCCGGCACATTCACGATTCCATGTTTCTTCGGGGGAGCCGCTACCCCTTCTCACGCCTTAGCCGATTTAGGAGCCAGCATCAATCTGATGCCATTCTCGTTGTATGAGCGTCTTGGTCTAGGAGAGCTTACCCCCACGCGCATGTCATTGTCCTTGGCTGACCGATCAGTCAAGTATCCTCGGGGGGTAGTAGAGAATTTGTTGGTGAAGGTCGATAGGTTTGTGTTCCCAGTAGACTTCGTTGTGCTTGATATGGAGGCCGATGAGAGAGTTCCTATTATTCTTGGCCGTCCATTCCTCCGAACCGCAAAGGCGATCATTGACGTCTTTGACGGTAAGATTTCTCTTCGTGCGGGTGACGAGGTTGTCACATTTGAGATCGATAGAGCGATGCAGCATCCTAGTTGTGGAGATGATGTTAGTGGGCCGTGTCATTCCGTCTATTTTCTTAATTCATTCATGTCTTGTGTCGACACGTGCTTCGAGTACATTAGTGGAGCCGATCTGGTAGGTGAGGGAGTTGTTGACGAGCATTCTAAGGATGAGGTAGACGAGGTAGAGGAGGAGTGTTTAGATGAGAGCGATGAGGTTAGTGCTGAGCCATTAGGGCTAGATGCGATTAGTGATGAGAGTACTCCGGTAGAGATTCCACCGCCCTTAGAACTTAAGGTTCTTCCATCCCATCTCGAGTACGCGTTCTTAGGAAAGAAGCCGGATATGCCTGTCATCATTTCGTCGAAGTTGACAGAGGAGGAGAATTCGAGGCTGATTGAGGTGCTTAGAGAGCACAGTGATGCGATTGCATGGAGGCTATCCGACATCAAGGGCATCAGCCCTACCTTTTGCACGCATCGCATTCTGATGGAGGACGTTTTCAAGCCTGTAGTACAGCCACAGCGTCGGTTGAATCCGAACATGCAGGAGGTAGTGAAGAAAGAGGTGATGAAGTTGTTAGCGTCTGGGTTGATCTACCCCATTTCTGACTCAGCTTGGGTGAGTCCTACGCAGGTTGTCCCGAAGAAAGGGGGGATGACGGTTGTTCTGAATTCGAAGAATGAGCTTATTCCGTCTCGCACTGTTACGGGTTGGCGTGTATGCATTGACTATCGAAAGTTAAATGACGCCACTCGTAAAGATCATTTTCCGCTCCCATTCATTGATCAGATGCTTGAGCGTCTCGCGGGTCAGCAGTTCTATTGCTTTCTCGACGGGTTTTCGGGTTATTTCCAGATTCCTATTGCACCAGAGGATCAGGAGAAAACCACTTTTACATGTCCATATGGCACCTATGCGTACCGACGCATGCCGTTTGGATTATGTAACGCTCCTGCTACATTTCAGCGTTGTATGATCGCGATCTTTCAGGATATGGTCGAGAGTTCGATGGAGGTGTTTATGGATGATTTCTCAGTGTACGGTAATTCTTTCGATCAGTGTCTAGTGAATCTTGAGAGGATGTTGAAGAGATGTGTAGAGACGAAGTTGATGCTGAACTGGGAGAAGTGTCACTTCATGGTGACCGAGGGGATTGTGCTAGGGCACAAGATTTCGCGAGCAGGTATTGAGGTTGATAGAGCGAAGATAGATACGATTAGCCAGCTTCCTCCGCCGACTAGTGTCAAGTCGGTTCGTAGTTTTCTCGGTCATGCGGGATTTTATAGGCGCTTCATTAGGGATTTTTCCAAAATCACTCGCCCCATGACACGACTGTTGGAGAAGGACGTTCCTTTCGTCTTTGACGAGGAGTGCCTTCGAGCGTTTGAGTTTCTGAAGGAGAGGTTAGTGAGTGCACCGATCCTCGTATCGCCTGATTGGAGCTTACCATTCGAGCTGATGTGCGATGCGAGTGACTACGCAGTTGGTGCGGTGTTAGGGCAGAGACGGGAGAAGCATTTTCACCCGATTTACTACGCGAGTAAAACGTTGAATGATGCCCAGGAAAATTACACCACCACGGAGAAGGAGTTGTTGGCGGTAGTGTTCGCGTTCGATAAATTCCGATCATATCTCGTTCTTTCAAAGACCGTCGTGTTCACTGATCATTCTGCTCTGCGTCATCTGTTTCAGAAGAAGGACGCGAAGCCGCGTCTCATACGATGGATTCTGCTTCTTTCCGAGTTCGACATTGAAATTAGGGATAAGAAGGGGGCAGAAAATGTGGCGGCAGACCACTTGTCTCGCTTAGAGGATCCGAAGCGTGAGGAGATTCGTGAGGAGGCGATAGGAGATAGATTCCCTCACGAGTCCATTGATGCTGTCACGGCAGGAGCCGTAGACCTCCCGTGGTTTAGCGATATCGCCAATTATTTGGCCGACGGGTTTGTGATGGAGAGTTGGAGCTTGCAGGAGAAGCGCAAGCTGACGAGGGACGCTAGGAAGTACATTTGGGACGATCCCTATCTCTTTAGGATAGGCGGTGATAGAGTCTTGAGGAGATGTGTGAGTAGAGAAGAGGGCGAGAGTATCCTGAGGCACGTGCACGAGGGATTGACTGGCGGACACCATGGCGCGCATGCGACCGCGCAAAAGGTGTTTGATTGTGGTTTTTATTGGCCGACAGTAGTAGATGATGCGGCCGAGTTTGTGAGGAAGTGTGACCGGTGTCAGCGAACCGGTAACATCTCATCCAAGGATGAGATGCCCCAGAATCCCATTCAAGTGTTAGAAGTCTTTGACGTTTGGGGCATCGATTTCATGGGACCATTTCCATCTTCGAATGGAAATCGGTACATCCTCGTTGCTATTGATTACGTTTCGAAGTGGGTGGAAGCTCAAGCTTCGCCCACTAATGACGCACGAGTGGTGGTGAGGTTTTTGAAGAAGTTGTTTACGCGATTTGGTACGCCTAGAGCCATTATTAGTGATCGCGGCACGCATTTTTGCAATGCGGTTATGGAGAAGGCGTTGGAGAGATACGGGGTTACGCACCGCTTGTCTACCGCGTATCACCCACAAACGAGCGGTCAAGTGGAGAATGCAAATCGAGGAGTGAAGCGAATTTTAGAGAAGACGGTAGGGAAGAGTAGGCAAGATTGGTCCGACAAGTTGGACGATGCGTTGTGGGCTTTCCGAACCGCCTACAAGACGCCATTAGGGACGACACCGTTTATGGTCGTCTACGGGAAAGCGTGCCACTTACCGGTCGAGTTAGAGCATCGGGCTCTTTGGGCGCTCAAAACGGTGAATTTAGATTTGACCGAGGCCGCTAGGAGACGGTTTTTCCAACTCCATGAGTTAGAGGCGCTTCGTGACGCCGCGTATGATCGTTCTTGGAGTATCAAGGAGAAGTCGAAAGCGTTGCATGATAGGAAGTTGCGGAAGTTGAAGGAGTTTAAAGTGGGCGATCGGGTGCTATTATTCAACTCGAGGTTGAAATTGATCGCCGGGAAGTTGAAGTCGAGGTGGTCCGGGTCGTACGTCGTGAAGGAGGTTTTCCCGTATGGTACCATTGAGTTGTTTGATGAGGAGAGTTCGCATGTGTGGAAGGTAAATGGGCATAGGTTGAAGCATTATATAGGAGGCCCCATCGATACCACCGAAGAGGAAACCGTTCCTCTTTCGGACCCGCCTAGCACCGCCACGTAGGTTCTTGAGTGAAAACTCAAGTGTAGAGTTTGTATATTGCGTCATTGTCCGTGTCGTGTCTTTAGTTTAGTTTTTGTGCGTTTTTGCGTCATTTGTGTCGTTTTGTGTGTCTTTGCGTCGTGTGTGTGTTTTGAGTGTTTTTGCAGGATTCATCGCCTTTATCGGAGCCGACATCGATCAACCAACAGTAATGCAGGTACGTTTAACGCTAAAAACTCGGAAATTAACGCAGGGGGTAAAATGGGAATTAAAGAAAACGAATTGTAGTTCAAACATGCTGTTACTGTTGACAAAAGTGCAGTTCTGCACTGTCCAAGCGGCCCGCGTAGTGTTATTCTCTAGTTCACACGGGTCGCCTGCAATCAACAAACACTCGCGACCCGCCTTTACTTTCTCTTATCTTTCACGCGGGTCGCCTGGTGGTTAAAAGATTAAAAAAAATTAATAAAGATGAAGCGACCCGCTTCATATTTGCTTCACACTTCATGCGGGTCGCGTACATCATCTTAGTCGGTTCCCCTTTCAAAACCCCCAAAATGCATTATTTGAAACCCTAACTCCTTTGCACCTTCCCCTCCGGCGAACCAACACCTCATAACCGCCATTTCCATCACCGTTGTCCACCACCTGCCACCCTCTATCCACCACTTTGTACCGACAACCACCATCACCACCGATCTCCACCACTGCCATACACCAACCCCCATCATCCCGTCCACTTTAAACCACCATCGATCCACCACTGCCATCACCACTATCCACCCATCCATCAGCCACCCGTCACAACCATCCCACTACCACCGTCATACCCCCTGAGACCACCGTACACCACGCACCACCTGTCACTGAACCACCACATCCGCTGTGCATCCACCATCTGTTTTACCATCGGGTTCTGAGTCGTCGGTTACCAGGTATGGTTCTTGCACTCTACTCTTGTGTCGAGTCCGTATTTTAGGTCTGTTTGTTTTCGAGTCAGTAGTTAGTCAGTGTTTTGAGTCGAGTTCAGTTTAGTTTTTTTTTTGAGTCGGGTCAGTGAGTTTTAAAGTTAGGACAGTAGGTGGTATTTCTGTGTCGGGTCAGTCTATTGCAGTGCACTATAGTACTTTGTTGGGTATCGAGTTTTGTTCGACGTTTTTGGGATTGTCACGTAGCCAGACCATATGCTGATTTGTTTTTTTTTTTAAATAATGTGAGGGTGCGGAAGGGCCCGGGTTGGTTTATTGTGATGATTGCTTGTTTTGAGAGGCGTGCGAACGGGATGTGACTTTGGGTAATCAAGGGGGGTGGTTTTGTCCGCAAATTTTATGGTCATGTTATTTGGCGCGGACGGTCGTTATAGGATAAGTGTGGGGAAGCGTAGGCGCGCTTTTCACATAAAATGCACAATTCTTTCCACAACATCACGCGCCTCGTTTCCATTGCTTCCACACGTGAGTTGTTTCTATTTCTCGGCACTTCGGATTGCTCGTGGGCGAGCAAGGTGCCGGGAGGGGGTATATGTTGTAAATTTTTTGTAAAATGAGTCTTAAGTGTCGTAGTGTCTAGTTTCGCGTCGTTTAGGGTCCATGAGTGTGTTTCGAGTCGTAGTTGCGTCTTGTTAAGTCGTGTCGTGCGCATACTATTGCACCGTTCGATTTTAGGCCGCGTCGCCCGTACTCAATCTCCATTCGGGCGAGGTTGGCCTAGTTTCGAGTTGTTGTGTGATATGCACTTGTGTCGAACGACGGCCGCGAACGAAATGCTATACGGTCGTCGTCCGATTGTACACTATTATAATATTATTTTATTATTTAAAAAAAAAAAAAAAAAAAAAATTAAAAAATTCAAAAAGAACAAAAATAGTTTGTGATTACTAACGGTTCACCTGTTTTGCGTGTTTGTTTGATTCTTTGTGAACAGGATGTCAGGTGAAGGAACGTCGTCAGGCACCAAGCGCAAGAGGCGCACTACTCGTTCGCAGACGGCTGCATCGGAGCAGCCGGGTACTCCAGTGCTTCGGGAGATTAGGTATAGGGATGCTGGGACCCCACATGGACAGAGTGATAGGTTGGTTCAGAGTCCGTTGTTGCGGTTTGAGGTAGGATCGTACGAGTTTATGAAATTTGAGGCGTTGAAGAATGTGAGGTTGTTAGAAAGTAAGCGGATTGACTGGGAGTTGCTTAGGAGGTTAGGGCAGGTTGAGAGAGTTCAGGAGTTGCTGGGTGATAAGTTTAGGTGGGCAGTGGAGTGTGAGTGGCCACAGTATTTAGAGCTGACTATGGAGTTTCACTCCACGTTTATTTATAGGCACCCAGGGGGGTTTGATCAGTCAGATGTAGTGTCGTTTGCATTAGGAAAACAGGTTTACAATATGAGCCTGATTCAGTTTGCAGAGGCGACAGGGTTGTATTCAGCTGAGGAGGTTGGGTCAGCTGAGTTTAGGAGTTTACTGAGGCAGGTGATGAGGGACCCAGCGGAGGCGTGTGTTGTGAAGGAGGATTTAGCACGTTTCTGGCACACCATTGCTATTTCACCGTTTTCTAGCAATTTGGTGGCGTCGGACATTAGGGATCCAGTTTATAGGTTCGTGCATAAGATTCTATGTTCTACGCTGATAGGAAAGCACGAGGGAGATAAGGTGAACCAGCATAGTTTGTTCTGCTTGATGTGCATGGTTGAGAGGCGGCCAGCCAATTTAGCTAGTATTCTGGCGTGGTCTTTGGCGAGGCCGAAGAAGGGGGGTAGTACGGCCAGGTTGTATGGTGGGCCGTATATCACTTTGTTGGCCGCCAATTTAGGAGTGTTTGCTAGGTTTCCAGCTGATAGGATGACTGCGGGCCCCGCTCCATCTCTTGTGGAGTTGAGGAGTCTACAGCTAGCCGGGATTGTCACATTCATTGAGCCGCTAGCGTGGACAGAGGTTTTGCCAGCACCACCGTCTCCGGATCCGACTGCCGAGGAGGCAGCGACCACTACGATTCCGGAGCGGTACCAGGTGCCACTTCAGCGACATCAGCTCCCAGCTAGGGAGTATCCATTCAGGCAGCCGCGGTCGGAGCCGCTTACGTTAGAGGGTTTGTATGATCAGGTCGAGCAGGTGAGACATGAGATGCAGCTGGGTTTTCAGGGTCTGTATGATCACTTTCAGTTACAGCTACCACCAGCACTGCAGCCACAGCAGGGGGGTCCCGCTGGTGGAGAGGAGGAGCAGGATAGTGGAGATGCATGAGGATGAGCAGCAGTGATAGCAGCGGTTATATCTTTTGTTTTATTTTTATGCTGTTTTAATCCTCGATAGTCGGTTTGTATAATACGATATATTTGGTTGGTTGGGTTTTTGGGTTGGATGATACTTGTTGGTTGATGCTTTGATCGTATATATTATTTTGGGTTTGGTATGTGTGATTTGTTAGGTTGTTTTGCCGCTTCCGTTCGCGTGTCCGAGTTAGTACAGTTTGCTGAGCGCGTTATGGATTGGAGGGCATGTGTGGTATCGACTGGCATATTGACAGTCTCACATATGATTCAGCTAAGTCGTTCCACTTGTATACTTGTATATTATTTTATTATATTTTTGTTTTGGGTTTTTAGGAGTCCGGTTTTCATCCTTGCATTAGGGACAATGCAACATTCAAGTGTGGGGATGGGAACTTGTAGTTAGTGAGTTTTTAAAAAAAAAAAAAAAAAAAAAAAAAAATCCAAAAAAATTAAAAAATAGAAAAATGTCTTTTGAAATAAGAAGTTTGCAAAATAAAAACGGAAAATGATAGAAAAGTCGGGTTTTTGATCGGGTTCAAATAATAATAATATGAGATAATATAATTGAGCTTGTGTCTAGTTTGGGATGCGCGGGTAGGCTTGATTCGGTTTCGGGTTCCTTTGATATTAATTATACCTAATTGTCGGTCTACTAGTGGGTTCTCATCTAGGGAAAGTGGGGAAATTGAAACCGCCAATAATAGTATAAGGGATGCCGTTATAAGCTAAGATCGTTAGAGTTTTTGGTCATTATCTCGTCGAAAAAGAAAAAAAAATAATAAATAAATAAGCGAGCTAGAAACTAAATGAAAGTAGCCATTCTATGTAATCTGTGGTTGGGGATAGCGACTCTACAGCCGGAATACCGCTAGAATGTGTGAAATCGACCTTGCAAAATAAATAAAAAGTACCGAGGCCTATGTAATCTGTGGTTGGGGATAGCGACTCTACAGCCGGAATACCTCTAGGATTAGGGAAAGCAACGTCTACGCTCGTAAATGAAAGAAAAAAAAAATGAAAAAAAAAATGGAAAAATAGATTTGATTTTAAACTCTCTTGATCTTGGTATAAGGCGGTTAGGAAATAACCCAGTGGTGGTTCCTTTTGTCCTATAAGCTTGAGGGGGGAGTAGGTGGACTTGCAATTTCTAGCGTGAGACCCTAGGTGGATTGACCGAACTTGAACCTAAATTGCATGATAAGGGCTTGAAACCGGGTTGGGTTTAAGAGGATCATTATACTTGCAATCGCGGCTAACACGAGTATCGATTTAATAAAATAATCTAAGTTTTTGTCCCGATCGACTATCTTGACTATGATTCCGTTTGCATTATTCTTTTTCGAGGACGAAAAAAAGATAAGTGTGGGGATATTTGATGTATTGCAAAATACATCGGTATTCGCGTCGGTTTTAGTCGTTAGTTAGTTAGTTTTAGTGTCGATTTAGTTTAGAACGTACATACTATTGATTTATTTATGTTTCCAGGTTTTTCCAGCCAAAAGGAGTGAAACCGAGCAGGAATATTGAATGGCGAAAGGCTGGCACGGAAACCGAGGAAGTCGGGAGCTGAAACGAAGAAAATTGTAAATTCTGGAGCCTCCAGGCGACCCGCGTTGACTAAACATGCATTCCCAGGCGGGTCGCTTTGACTTAATAAAGAATCAGAAGAAATACACCCTCTCGCGCCCCGCGTAAACTTGAACAGAAACATGAGGCGGGCCGCGAGCATCTTGTAAAACAACTCAGGAGTTATTAGCTTAGGCGACCCGCGAAAGATCAAGCTAATACTTCATGCGGGCCGCCTAAAGTTGTTATGTCGGCAAACTTACGAGGATTGCATGGCAAGTTAGGGTTTTCGGTTATAAAAACACATGTTCGCATCAGCAGCCGATTATTGACGAACTAGGGCATCTTTGGGGCTGTTTTAGCTGCTGATTGAAGGCTGTGAACGTGTCGGAGGCATACCGGAAGCTAGGAATCATCGGGAAAGCATTCTTGAGCATTCGGGAGTGAAGATTCGGGTTTTATACACCTATTTCTTGCATTCTTTGTTTGTTTAGATTTTGTTAACGATGAATTCAGTTGATACCTTGATTTTGACTTTGTTTCTGATTATGTTTTCCGGCTAAAACTCATAAACTACCTAGGCGATGATTATGGCATAACGAAGATTGGATTTTTATATGATTATTGATGTGGTTGTGATTTTTCTTGCATTGTAAACACTATGTTAGTTTGTCTTGGTGCGTTTGTATGCTTGTGATTTCTTAGTTAATCGTTTATTTGTTCCATTCAATTCTTGGTGACGGTCTTTATCACGGAATAGAGTTGAATTAGGGTTTTTGGCTTAGGTGAGTGTCTATATCACATAATAGGTCATTAATTCTCTAGGGTGAAAAGTGCACTAGTAACCTTAGGAACAATATTCGGTAATTAATTAAAATCAAGTGTGCTGCTAGACTCGTCGCGGAAAGGCTCGAGGATATTGGTAGGTCTAGGAGTAGTTAAAAGGAATTAACCACCCATTGTCTATCAAGCCAAGATTGAACCCATAGTTGCTTTAGACGTTCGCGCGGCAAAGTAGAGCGTCTTACATAAGCACTTTCAAGAAACTAGAGGACTGACAAGAAATCTAGAAAACCGGTAGTTTAACAACCTCTCGGGAATCTTAGTGTGCTCTTGAGAGGGATTAGGGGTCCTTAGATTTCCCTAGAGGTGAGAATTTTAAGATCCCGGTTTCACACCACATCATTATCATTTAGGAATCCATTCCGAGTTTAGCCTGCGTCTAGCCTAGGTAGTCTTTATTCTCACTGATTCGACCCTTTGCTTGTGTTCGTGTCTTGCTTGCTAGTATTATTTTATTATTTTATCTAGGATTTTTAGAAACCCCCCCAAATTAATAAACAAATTTAGTATGTCGTGTCAGTCCGAGTCTAGATAGAGTCTTAGCGTAGTCAGTAGAGTCCTGTGGGTTCGATACTCGGACTTACTTTAGCTTTACTACATTCGATCGGTTCACTTGCCGATTGTGTGTTTAGGGTTTAGGTCGAGTCTTAGTTTATAAATTTAAAGCTTAGAGAGTCTAGAATTAGGGTATTTTAGTTAGTTTTATTTAACCCATTTTCAGCACATCAAGGTCATGTTAAGTACACAAAACGGTCTATTCATTGCTATGAATAGATTACGCTAACACGAATCTTTGGTTTGACTTGTATAGCTGCATGCTAGTATTGTATGTTAGTTAAGTTAACAATTATGCCATGTGGATTTATTTAAACTTTTATACTTATGCTAGTAATCAAACTTGTATACTCGCCAATATTTTTGTTTTGAACTATACTTTAATACGTGTTGTAGGAATTTGATGACGACGATGATGAACGGAATCTAGTAGGATGAACTAGAAACCCATTTTAATTTTAGTACTTATGTCGTATTTTGTTTCTTTGATTATGTTGTTGTATTTGTTTCAAAACGATGTACTTGAGTTTTGCAATGAAATGAAAATTTGATTTTATTAAATATTGTCATATATAGTGTTATGAAGTCTCTTGCAATCTCGTTTTCCTCTCACTCTAATGTTTCCGCTATCGGTTGGGGTGTGACATTTCTTATCTTACGATATTCATAGTGTCGATTATAGAAGAGATGGAAATTGCATACCATATTAGGATTAACTGAATGAGCTGCGCAACCCTCTTCCACAGGCGGGCTGTGATGACATAGCCTACTTCTAGAAAGTCTTTCATGTTGAAGGTGGTCGCCCTTATACTTTGTTTTAAGCACTTCTTCTCATATGCTAACTTCGATGCTCATTTTTTGCCTTGCTTTGGGGCCTATCCCCCCTTTAGCTTAGTTTGGCTTTAGTTAGAAAAATGTCATGTGGCTTCTAGTATTTCTTGTATGTTGTGTTTGATCATGTAAATAACCAATTTGACGCATAAGTCACTGGATCTAATGACTTGGGTAAAACTCTATTTCCATTACAGATTCTGTTATTTTCTAAGTAATTGGTGTCTCGTGCATGTGGGCTCATGTGTACTTGAAGAAAGAAAGACAGACCGCTTGAACGTGACCTATTCTCTTAATAAATGATAAACCGGGATCCTTCTACTTTTTTGGAATCCCCTGGATATAGATTGATTAAGTGACGGATAAGCTCAAAAAAATCCCTACATTCTCTAAAGAACTAAGAACAACTACCGTCGAATCACAGTCTTCCTCAATCCTCATATAGCTCTCCTCTCTAATTGGTCAAGGGTACACGCTTCTCTTTTTTCGTTTATGTATTTCACAATTCTTCAATTACAATTCTTTGAAATTTTAGTTATTTAAAACATTTCAATTTCCTCACAAATATTATTTCAAATGCCCTAAAAATTCTAAAAAGATGAGCTAAAATTTCATTGTTAAAACAACAAATTCCCAAAGTGGGAACCAATGGTAAGCAGGGCGGATCCAATCCACATTTGTAGGTTTCTAAGAACACAATGCGTTCGAAAAAAATGAAAAAAAAAATAGTTAGAACCTTATAGAATTTAGAAAAAGTTAGTAAGAATTAAAATGAATTTACCAAAAGGAAGCCGATAGATTAAAATCCTGAATCCGTCATAGATGGTAAGTAGTATGAGATGAACACACAGCGAATGAGCTCGGCGAATGCGAAGACTCTACAAAGGAACGATCCTTCAGTTTTCGTTCATTGGTCTTTAACACACTAAAAGGTCAAAAGCTACTTGCTTCCCACAAAAGAGGAGTGGTTGAGTATGATTTGAAAGCTTACAATTTAATATCATGCAATGAAACTTTATCAACCTGTAATTAATTTTTTTTTGAAAGATGTGAATTATTCGTGAATGTCGGAAGGTCTAGCATACGTTGTTTTAACTGAGTCCACGCTAGAGAGACCCTCGCATAATAGATCCCCAATTTAAACCCCTCAATAATAAACTCCTATCACCCAGACTCGAACCTAAGACCTGGAGGGAAAACTCATCCGAGCCCACCATAGCCACCACTAGAGTAGCACTGATGGTTCTATAATTAATTATGTATTGTACAATTTCCTTCAGAATTTGTATACTATTATTCTATTTCTGACTACAGAAGATTTTTGTAAGAAGTAACGGTTTCAATTGGTTTAATTAGAAACGTACAGATTTGGGTTGAATATCATTGTTAATAAACGAAGCCGACAAAATAAGAAAAAAAAAGTTGTTAAAAATGAATCAGATAGTTGACTAGATCAAAATTTGAATTTAGGATATGAATGCTTAGAAAGTACGTTTTATTAAAAAAGTAAACTCTTTATTATTTAAGAAAAGTAAACTCTTTATTATCAATTTGAATTTAAATTTAGAAGTCACAAATATCCATACCACAAGTGTGATTGTGCCATACCACAAGTGTGATTGTGATATCTTATTTTCTCTCGGTTCAAATTAAATCGATTTACTTCTACTTTATTATTTATAATTTAAACTGTAACCTCTCAAAAATAATCTATACTTGCAACGTAAATAATGACATTCATTCTGTGTATTTCTAACTTTCACTTATTTCGTGTCAAAACAATTTACAAAATTTTTATTGAGATATAAAGCAATCAATGTGCACTAAGGGCACACGATGTTCTTGTCCGTTATAGTGGAATTTGCATAATCAACTAAGATAGAAATTAAAATTTTCATTATATAGGGTAATGCTAGACAAAAAACCCTAAAATTCTTAGAAAACTCTGGAAACCCAAATGGGAACCCATTTTTACCCAACCTCCCGACATTTTTTTTTTTTTGAAAAAAATTACACATGTAATATACATGTTTTAGAGTGTTTTGGGCCAAAAAAAAAAAACAAAAAAAATGCCGAAGGGATTTTTTAAAAAAAAATAAACAAATTTCAGTGCCTAACATGTGTTAGGCAAAAAAGACATAAATTTGCTGAAATTTGCTGAAACTTTTTTTTTTTAAATTATCCCTTCGGCGCTTTTTTGATTTTTTTGGCCCAAAAGTCTTAAAAACATGTATATTACATGTGTTATTTTTTTCAAAAAAAAAAAAAATGTCGGGAGCTTGGGTTTTCTAGGGTTTTTTATATATATAGGGTTTTCTATATAGCCCAACCCTATATATATATATATATATATATATATATATATTATCACCATCATCATACTCACTAAATCTCACCAACAACAAAACTAAGATTGGGTCTGAGAAAAGTAAACCTTACCTCTACCCCATAGTAATAGAGAGACTGCTTCCAGTGAGACCACCGACTCGATGGTAGTTTTGCATCAAGCCTTGGACATAAGGCGCATAACACTCGTCAATTAAGACAAAGGCCATTTAGTGCATGTGCTCTCTTGTCTTTCGTCTATCAACACCACCACATGATGCATGATTAAGCATCCCCCTCTTTTAACATTATTTTCACGAAATTAGTAAAATAACGTTAAAATAGTGCACTTTCACTTTTGCCTACAAAGCGCCACACATATGTACATTATATGCGCATACCGCAAGCATGGCGTAATTATATAATATATATTAACATTACATATTATTATTATCGATTAGTAAATTATAATTTACTTATTACAGCTTAAGCTTTTTTATATAAAATCTTTTTTTTTGAACTGCCAACCAATCATTCAAATGGACTACTAGCGAAATTCACCATATCGGGATACACTCGTCTTCCAAACTGGGGAAAACCCTCACCTACCAAAGGCCGTGAACACTCGCCCGAAGACACGACAGTGCGGTGAGGTAAAACCCGCTCAGTTCAAGGATCGAACTAGCCATCGCCGTCTACTCGCCTAGTCTCCCAAACTCACCAAGTGCCGCATAGTGTTCATTTCACAGAATGGAATGAAATCTTAAGAGAATTGAAATGTTGATTATACTCCTTATTTTATTGGTTTCAATAAGAAACTAAATTGGAATTGAACAACAACACAAGGAAGAGAATCTACGTTCTCATTCTACCCAAATTTCATTCCATTTTAAAAAATAAACACAACAAAATTACAAATCAAATTTTGATTTCTATACAAATTCTTATTTCAATTCCATTACAATCCATGAAACGAACACTACCTAAACGCTAAACGCAGGAATTAAACCTGGATAAGTTGAAAGACTAAGTCTCTTTCTTACAACTACTGCACCAATAGGTTTATATATAAAATCTTGGTTATAGAATATTCAACTTATACGGTCATCATAAACCACAACATTAAATACTGGCACAATTTGTCTTCCAGGGGGTCATGAAAAACCGTTGACTTGGAATCAAGACTCACTATAAAATCACTATCTCAATAACCATTTTCGTTCGATCAACCACCCTAATCCTCCTTCACGATGGCATCCTTCCCTACTTGCTCCGCCGATGAGCTAACCCCTCTCCTCGGCCTCGCGGCCAACGCCACCGCCGCAGCCGACTACATATGCACCCGCTTCACCGCCACCTCAGACAAATTCACCAACACAACATACGCCATAGACAACACCTACCTCCTCTTCTCGGCCTACCTCGTGTTCGCCATGCAACTCGGGTTCGCCATGCTTTGCGCTGGGTCGGTCCGAGCCAAAAACACGATGAACATCATGCTCACCAACGTGTTGGACGCTGCGGCTGGAGGTATTTCGTACTACATATTCGGGTTTGCTTTCGCCTTTGGTGGACCGTCCAACGGATTTATCGGGAAACATTACTTCGGGTTGAAATCGATCCCTTCGTCGAGTTACGACTATAGTTTCTTCCTGTACCAGTGGGCATTTGCTATAGCAGCTGCTGGGATCACCAGTGGTTCCATTGCTGAGAGAACTCAGTTTGTGGCTTACCTTATTTACTCTTCCTTCTTGACAGGTTAGTAATTAGTTTTGCTTGCTCATCTTTACTTACTACCTTATTTGAATATATTTGTTACAAAAAAAATAGTAATAAACGAACCAAAAAAGTATAAAAAAGATATCTTCTTGTGTGGAGGTGGTACGGTTTCCGGGGTAATGCTTTAACCAAATCTGATCAATCCAGCGCAGACCCGATTAAGACAACACAGTCTGCACAGATCTTGGCTAGGACCGCCGTTTAGACGGTGTGGAATTGAGTTATTAAAAAAGAAAGTCACCGTAAAAAAAAAATGTTATGTATCGTAGCTTTCAGCATCAAAAGTGGAAATGTATTATATAATCTTAATAACTATTAAAGATATGATATTTTCAACAGCGAATCAAATTTTCTGTAGCAAATTGAAATTTAATATTATTCTTATTGTTTTAGACAGACTGGTTAATAGTTTTGCTTGACTTTTATTTAAGTTATTTTAACAAATAACGATATAATAATATATAGTAATTTATTTATTGAGAAGCTGAAATGAATCTACATCCAGTGACCCATTCAATAATTAATTCAGTCTATAAAGTCTGCATGACAATTTGACTTTTATAATACATAAAGGAAACTCGAACTACCATTTTAACCTTTATATACACTATTTATTATATATACAAATCGAGTGGCATATATGTCAATATCTTAAAAATTTATTTAAAAGATAAGAAATTGATAATATTTTGGCTACACACATAGTCAAAGGAAAACGAGAAAGAAATGAAACCAATTTACTTTTTTAATTGGGAAATTGGCCTGTAATAATCCCACCTAAACCTTATTGGCCATTAATAATTCCACCTCAGAATATTCCCCTCACCAGTCCCACCTTTCACATATTTTTCCTACAATGGTCCCCCGTTAAAAAAACTTAACGGAGTTAAGCTTTTTTCCAAATTACAAACAGATTTTTTAGGGCTTTTGATTAGAATGACGATACGAGTCCATTGATGTAAAACTTGCCTCGAAACGATGCTCCAAACGATGAAAACGGCGCTTCAATTCGGGTGTTTAAATTTCTAATTAACCAAAATTAAGTCACTTGGAGCACCATTTCGAAGTAAGTTTTACATCAATGAACTCGTATCATCGTTCTGATTAAAAGCCCTAAAAAATCAGTTTGTAATTTGGAAAAAAGCTTAACTCCGTTAAGTTTTTTTAACGGGGGACCATTGTAGGAAAAATAGATGAAAGGTGGGACTGGTGGGGGGAATATTCTGAGGTGGGATTATTAATGGCCAATAAGGTCTAGGTGGGATTATTACAGGCCAATTCCCCTTTTTAATTTTACTATTTTTATTGACATCATGTACACGTAGTTCTTGAAATAATTTTGATTATGTAATGGAGCGTGCCCTTAACATTAGGGGCGAAGTATAATGGGTGCCCAGGGGTGCACCCGTCCACTCCAATGTTTCGGTTAGAAGTGTATAAGTTTTGATTTTTCGTCCGAAAATTTTAATATTATATAGGATCCCCCCTCCGATTATTTTTCCCAAATTGTATATCCTAAATATTTGTAAACTTTGCATATAAATAATGGGTAGTTTGGTAAATATACACTTTGTTTTATTTAGAACTATTATTATTTGACCCGACTTGAATCGAATAGCCAGCCCGACCCGACCCTAAACATAACGGAAGGAAAAAAAAATTGGGTCCAATCACTTTACGCCCCCTCGAAACTTTTGGTCAAGCTCCGCCGCTGCTTAACATACATATACACATATAGTATATACACATATATTATGAGGTTTAATAAGAAATCCTAAAAAATAAAAAACGGAGGAACAATGTAAAATGTGAAAGAGTAATAAAAAATCAATCTTATATGTAAAAAAAATATTTTTTTTTTCTAATTTTTTAACCTTTTCATATAATTATGAGGTTTAATAAGAAATCCTAAAAAATAAAAAACGGAGGAACAATGTAAAATGTGAAAGAGTAATAAAAAATCAATCTTATATGTAAAAAAAATATTTTTTTCTAATTTTTTAACCTTTTCATATAAACGCATATAAAATCCGTTTTAATAAAACTTTTTGAGAAATAGAAAAATAAAAAAATAGTCCAAAAAAAATTACAATTTTTTTCTATTTAAAAATATTTTTGTTGATTTTTTACATGTAAAATTAGTGATTCCGTGATTCCTAACTTTTTTGATGTTCCCCATTGAACTCATCCCAACCCTACACACACACATATATATGTAGCGGTAATATCAATATAGGGGAAAGTTAATCTACAATAGCCCCTTAACGTGTTAAGGTACAAAGTGAACTAGATTAGAACCCCGTGTATATTACACGGGTAGAATAAAAGCAATTTATATATTAAATAAAAAATAATATATTTTTAAAAACCTGATTTATTATATGTGTTGATTAAATATAATTTTATATATTAAATAATAAAAAATTTATATCTTTAATAACTTCGTGTATTGTGCGGGTTAAATAAATGTAATTTTATATACCAAACAATAAAAAACTTATATATTTAAAAAAAAAAACCTTGTGTATTCATGGGTGGAAGAAATATAATTTTATATACTAAATAATATAAAAGTTATATTTTAATAAAACTTTATATATTGTACATGTTGAATAAATCTATACTATATAGCAAATACTATAAAAAAGTTATATTTATAAAAACCTTGTTTATTAAACGGGTTTATCTATTGTTAAAAAAATCTTTCTAAATCAAAACGGACTTTTTTATTATTTTTCTAAATTACGTTAATACTATTTTAAATTTTTGGTTTGATAATATCAAAGTTATATTTTAAAAAAACTTCGTGTATTTTACGGGTTAATTAAATCTAATACTATATAGCAAATAATAAAAAAGTTATATCTTTAAAACCATTTGTATTACACAGATTTATCTATTGTTAAAAAAAATCTTTCTAAATCAAAATGGATTTTTTTTATTTTTTAAATTAGGTTAATACTATTTTAAATTTTTGGTTTGATCATATAAAAGTTCTATTAAAAAAATCCAAATTTTTATGTTTAAAATCAGTTATCCAAGTATAATTTATCCTTTGAAAATCATTATTTCTTTTCACAAACCGTAATTTCTCAATTAAAATTTTGATTATTATCTGAATGATTAATGATGATGATAATAAACATTCATCATGTGATAACCGATTTTTTTTTTTGTTCATTAACGAATTCTAAATAAATAAATATATAATTATACAACTCTTTTGACTTCAAGGAATTAAAATCAAATTTATGCCAATAATTTAGAGTTGATAGGATTTATATGATTTTAGTTAAATAATAATTATCTACGATTAAGGATGGTCTAGAATAAAAGCAATTTATGTATTAAATAAAAAATAATATATTTTTAAAAACCTCATTTATTATATGTGTTGATTAAATATAATTTTATATATTAAATAATAAAAAAGTTATATATCTTTAAGAACTTCGTGTATTGTGCGGGTTAAATAAATGCAATTTTATATACCAAACAATAAAAAACTTATATATTTAAAAAAAAAACCTTGTGTATTCATGGGTGGAAGAAATATAATTTTATATACTAAATAATATAAAAGTTATATTTTAATAAAACTTTGTATATTGTACAGGTTGAATAAATCTATACTATATAGCAAATACTATAAAAAAGTTATATTTATAAAAACCTTGTTTATTAAACGGGTTTATCTATTGTTAAAAAAATCTTTCTAAATCAAAATGGACTTTTTTTATTATTTTTCTAAATTACGTTAATACTATTTTAAATTTTTGGTTTGATAATATCAAAGTTATATTTAAAAAAAAAAAACTTCGTGTATTATACAGGTTAATTAAATCTAATACTATATAGCAAATAATAAAAAAGTTATATCTTTAAAACCATTTGTATTACACGGATTTATCTATTGTTAAAAAAAATCTTTCTAAATCAAAATGGATTTTTTTTTTATTTTTTAAATTAGGTTAATACTATTTTAAATTTTTGGTTTGATCATATAAAAGTTGTATTTAAAAAAAATCCAAATTTTTATGTTTAAAATCAGTTATCCAAGTATAATTTATCCTTTGAAAATCATTATTTCTTTTCACAAACTGTAATTTCTCAATTAAAATTTTGATTATTATCTGAATGATTAATGATGATGATAATAAACATTCATCATGTGATAACCGATTTTTTTTGTTGATTAACGAATTCTAAGTAAATAAATATATAATTATACAACTCTTTTGACTTCAAGGAATTAAAATCAAATTTATGCCAATAATTTAGAGTTGATAAGATTTATATGATTTTAATTAAATAATAATTATCTACGATTAAGGATGGTCTAGAATAATGACAAGTGTCCCTTAATTGATTTCTTTTATTATATAGTATAGATTACATATATTCATTTTTAAAATACGCATGTTAAAAAATTAAAATCCAACATGTCATCAAACATGAAAATTATGCATGGGTTAAACTCAAATTACGCATTGGTTGGGTTAACCATAATTACGCATGTTATAGTACATAACTTCACATATTATTTGGTCACTTCGCACCTTCATATGTTAAAACCTATTTGTATTCAAAACTTTCAATATATATAATGATAATATAATTGTTTATTAGATTTTAAAACTTTCAATATATATGATGGTAATATAATTGTTTCAATTTAATAAAGTAGAAACTAGTAAAAAAATGTTAGTAGATAATTAATTATACACGATACTTTAACTAAATTTGATTGATGTTTATGTGCATCTCTTTCACGTTTCGAATTCATGTGTTAAACTTTAAGCACAATTTGAATAACTATGCACAAAGAAGCAATAATTGTGTTAGATTTTTTGGTTGACGTTTTGGAAGATTAAAATCTAACACAAGACTAACGGCTAACTTTCGATTATATAAATTTTTACAGGTTTTGTGTATCCTATAGTGTCACACTGGGTGTGGTCCAGTGATGGTTGGGCCAGTGCCTCAAGAACAAGCGGTAGCCTCCTATTTGATTCAGGAGCCATCGATTTCGCTGGATCGGGTGTGGTCCACATGGTGGGTGGGATCGCCGGTCTATGGGGTGCGCTAATCGAAGGTCCAAGAATCGGACGGTTCGATCGCACTGGGCGATCCGTGGCCTTACGAGGCCATAGTGCGTCCCTTGTGGTTTTGGGTACATTCCTTCTATGGTTCGGTTGGTATGGTTTCAACCCCGGTTCATTTCTAACAATCTCAAAATCCTACAACACTTCAGACGCTTTTTATGGCCAATGGAGTGCGGTTGGAAGAACCGCGGTCACCACCACACTAGCCGGATGCACTGCCGCGCTAACCACATTGTTTAGCAAGCGACTACTAGTCGGTCACTGGAATGTGACCGACGTTTGTAATGGCTTGCTAGGTGGTTTTGCCGCCATTACATCTGGTTGCGCAGTGGTGGAGCCATGGGCCGCAATTGTTTGTGGCTTTGTTGCATCCTGGGTTCTAATAGGATGTAACAAACTCGCGGAAAAGTTGAAGTTTGACGACCCACTAGAGGCCGCGCAGTTACACGGAGGGTGTGGGGCATGGGGCCTATTGTTTACCGGTTTGTTTGCTAAGAAACGCTATGTTCACGAGGTGTACGCAACCGGGCGGCCTTACGGGCTGTTCATGGGCGGTGGCGGAAAGTTGCTAGCAGCTCAGATCATCCAAATACTAGTGATCTTTGGATGGGTGAGTGCCACCATGGGTCCACTTTTCTACATTTTGAAGAAACTCAAGTTGTTGCGGGTGTCGAAAGAAGATGAACTACAAGGAATGGATATGACCCGACATGGCGGGTTCGCGTATATATATCAAGACGAAGATAGTAGTTCGCACCCGCCACCCGGGTTTACAATGAGAAAGATTGAACCATCAAGTGCAACTCCATCACCAATTGTGTAGCTTGTGTAAATTGCAACTGTGGAAAAAAAAAATCGGAATATTGATGATGTGTTTGAATATAAATATTCCTTTGTTAGACTTGTAATGTTGTCTTGTTTTCGTTTTGCTTTAGTATTCAGATTTCTCATATTATTTGTGAATAAACGTGACAAAAATGAGTTTACTTCGTTACATGTTTTGGTATTAAAATTTCTCATTAATTGTGTGAAAAGAATCTTATTTTTTGTTTCCAGTGTTTTGGTATTAAAATTTGTTACATGTTTGTATTAAAATTTCTCATTAATTGTGTGAAATGAATCTTATTTTTTTTTTCAATGTGATGACAATAATTTGAGCAAACTGCAATTTTGGTCCTTGTGATTTCTTTATAATTGCAGCATTTTACAAAGATGAAAAGTCTTGCAAAAAGCACTATATGTTTTTAAAACATCAGGGACATCTAGTCTTTTCACATTTGTAACATATACAAAAGGAAGCTTCAGGAATAGTGCCACGCAGCTGCGTGGCACTACCTCATTGGACCAACAGTTTTACTCTTTTATATTCGTTTTAAAATTACGGTTTCGTCCTTAATTTAACATAAAATTATGTTTTTCCTTCTAGCTCAAAATAAAAGTATATTCTTTTCACTCGCTCAAAATTACGATTTTGCACTCGGTTCAACTTTATGATTTTATCCCCATATTACAATTTTGACCCCAGCTCAAAATAATTTTTTGATTTTGCCCCAAACTAAAAATGACGACTTTGCATTTTCGCCCCGTTTCAAAAATTATGATTTCCTTCAGTTTAAAATTATATTTTTGCCTGGTTCAAAATAAAACTATGCTTTTCCCCCTATTCAAAATTACGATTTTGCCCTCAGTTCAAAATTTTGATTTTGCCCCAGTTCAAATTAAAAATATAGTTTTGTCACCAGCTTAAAATTACGATTTTGTCCTTAGTGCAAAGTTATATTACGATTTTGTCTCTGGTTCAAATTTATAGTATTGCCATCACTTTAACTTTTGGCAAATTACGATTTTACCCAAGTCAAAAAATACAACTTTGCCCTCGGTTCAAATTACAGTATTGCTATCGTTTTAGTTTTTTTTTAGCAAAACTATAAAAGTTTTTTTTATTAGTTGACTGGATTTAATTTTTCCCCATGTCAAGAAGCTTCCTAAAACTCGCTCATTAATCCTTACAAACTACCGTTTTTCCCTGAGCTCAGAACTACGGTCTTGTCATCGTTTTAGTTTTTTTTTCTCTAACAAAACTATAATAGTGTTTTTTTAATTGATTTAGAATTATTCGGCCATCGCCCCGCAACGCGAGCGGTGGCATTAACTAGTTTACATCACATGTTATTAATCTACAAATAATAAAACAAAGTAAATAAAAATCTAGGTTTTTGGTCCCACCACTATTTTTTTTGAACGTCAATCAAATTCATTCACCATGAATAGCAGGAACAAAACCAAAATAAAGAGTGAAAGACAACACAACACAAACCAACATCTTACCAACCCATTCTACCCAACTCAATAGAAGTCCAAATATTAATACTCCATTCCATATTACCCTGCTTTGACCGTAGGGCTGTAAACGAGCCGAGCAGAATTAAACCAGGGTGGGCTCAGGCTCGGCTCATTTATAAATCAAATCGAGTCGAGCCAACTCGTTTAAAACTGAGCTGACTTCGAGCCGAGCTTTTTTCGAATTTTTTTCGAGCGAACTTCAAGCGAGCCTTGAGCCACGAATTTGTTAAACGGAATAGTAATTTTAAACGAACTATAAAATGAATAAGAAAAGATTTATTGTTACTATATTAATAATTAAAACTATAGCTTAACAATCAATTTCTTTCGATAAAAAAGTAACCATATTACTAATTAAATAATATTGCTTAGATATATTAGAATATACGTATATAAAACACACTCACTCACATAATTTGGCGTTTAATTTAAACGTGCCAAACGAGCGAGTCAACGGGCCTACTAATGAACGAGTCAACGGGCCTACTAATGAGCGAGCCACGAACCGAACCTACTTTGGCTCGGGCTCGGTTCGTTTACAAACCGAGCCGAGCCGAGCCAGCTCGTTTAAAACCGAGCTGACTTCCAGCCGAGCTTTTTTCAAACTTTTTTCGAGCGAACTTCGAGTGAGCCTCGAGCCACGAGCTTTTTGAACAACCCTATTTGACCGACTTTTGATCCTGTGTAAACTTAGAGCCTTTATCTCCCCAAAGCAGTTTTGAATAGAGCATGGAACCACTTAAATATAGCGTCATTTTGCGCCCTCCATTTACACCAAAGAGCGGTTAAAAGAACCCCATAGAGGGCCTTCTTCCTCTTTGGTGACCCGTCCTCGTGAAGATGCACCTCCAACAGATCACAGAGCCCGGGAAAAGGTCATCAACTGACTCGTTATAGTAGCCACACAACGGACGTCTCGCATTGGGAACCAAGATATTTATGTGCAACACAGAACCCCTAGTTGGAAGCCGATAAATGTCAAAGACAGTGATATTTTGAAGACAAAACACAATCGTTGTTTTATTTAACAAAGACAGCGAAGTCGGATGAATCCGATTACAGAGATGAACAGAACTATAAGACTATTATTGATTCGATCTCAATGGATCTGATTATAAAGATGAACAAAATGATAAGACTATGATTGATCGATGTATTCAAAAGAAGAAGAAGCCCTCAAATAAATAAGCGCGTAGAGGAGCGATAAACATGGCAATCACCAATTAGCCTCCAATCAATAAGAAAAAAAACCTTCAATCAAGCTCCAATTATCTTCTATGAACAACTGTAGATATGGCTGCACAAATAGCAAAAGGAAAGGTGTTTTAACATCTTTGGAATGCCAGGAAACTCCAAAAAAGGGCTGGTCCATAAGTAGGCAGACTAGGAAAAGAGGCCTAACCAGCTTAAGTCCAAGAGTAAACCCACATGAAAAGGAAAAAAAGAAAAAAATGATTAGAGAAAAAAATATAAATATATATTTTAATATAAAATTGACATGATAATTTTAACACCGCCCCTCAATTTTATAATCCAAACACATCGTGCATGTTAAGTTTCTTGATTAGGGAGTCATGTTGATACACATCCAGACCTTTTGTGAATATATCAGCTGGTTGATTTCCCGATTCAATTGAAATTGTTTTAATAACTCCAGCTGAGATTTTTTCCCGAAGAAAGAAAAGATCGATTTCAAAATGTTTGGTCCTATCATGAAAAATTGGGCTTGCTGCTATCGATATCGCAGTGTTATTGTCACAAAATATATCTATTGGTAGCATTACATTTATATGAAGTTCTTTTAACACATTAATTAACCATAACACTTCACTTGTGGCCGCACACATAGCTCTGTACTCGGCTTCAGCAGAAGACCTTGACACAGTCCCCTGCTTCTTGCTTTTCCAAGAGACTAGACTGTTGCCCAAATAAACACAAAACCCAGTAACAAACCGTCTAGAATCAAGACACTTCCCCCGGTCTGAATCAGCATAAGCACTAATATTAAAAGACGTACCTTTGCTTAATAAGATTCCCTTACCTGGGGCACCTTTTAAATACCTTAACAATCTCAAAGCGATTTGTAAATGAGAATTTGTAAATCAACTTTCCAATCAATTTTTGAAAATTTGTAATGTTACTAATAACAGACTCATCCTTTTTGCAGAAATTCATGACAGTATAATGTTGTTCAATAGGCGTACTTACAGCTTTACATCCACTAAGACCAAATTCAGCTAAAAGATCCATGCAAAATTTTCTTTGAGATAGACATACTCCTTGTTCGTTCCTAAAAACTTCTATACCAAGAAAGTATTTTAACAAGCCAAGATCTTTGATTGAAAAACTTGTATTTAGTAATTGTTTCACTTTATTTATTTCTTCCGAGTTATTCCCGGTGATCACGATGTCATCAACATATACAAGTAAAGCAATAAACACAGAATTTTTAGATTTAATAAACAAAGAGTGATCACATTTGCTTTGAATAAAATCAAATTCAACCAAGTCACTAACAAGTTTCTCATTCCACATCCTAGGGGCCTGTTTTAGGCCATACAAGGATTTATTTAGTTTACACACTTTTGTTTCATGTTTAGAAAAGAAACCTTCAGGTAAGCACATATAAACCTCTTCATTTAAACTACCATATAAAAACGCATTGTTAATATCAAGTTGGAAAAGAGGCCAGTTTCTTTCGACAGCTAGACTTATGAGGCACCGAACGGTAACCATTTTTACAACCGGGGAAAAGGTTTCGTCAAAGTCAACCCCTTCTTTTTGACTATACCCTTTGGCAACGAGTCTTGCTTTATACCTCTCAATTTCTCCTATGGATTTATATTTAATTTTGTAGACCCACTTACAACCTATTGGTTTTCTACCCTCGGGCAGATCAACTAAGGTCCATGTGTTGTTTCTATTCAATGCCTCCATCTCTTCATTCATGGCGGTTACCCAGTTAGAATCATTTTTGGCTTCATAAAGATTTCTTGGTTCAATGGATTTATTTAAACATGAAGTAAAACATTTATTTTCAAAAGATAATTTGGAGTAGTTCACAACTTTTTCCATCCCATACTTTACTTTTCCCTCGATAATAAAGTCATTAAATTTCTTTGGTATAGACGAGCTCCTAGTTGACCTTCTAATAGGTTCACTAGGATCATTAGTTCCCTCAGGAGAGCTTGAGTTGTCATTGGTAGTTTCAACATTGTCAGCCTCGCCTGCACCTTCATTAGTCCCCTGAGGCTGCTGCGAAGTAGCCATGCCATCAGGGGCTTGATGGTCGGTGCTAGGCTGTTGATCAATGTCAACTACCTCACTAAAGGCCCTTTCCTCATCATTGGGTGTTTCACCATTAGGCTCATCAGGTTGTCTTGAATCGAAAAAATTAAAGAAATTTAAAGAGTTTAGAAAACTATCATTTATTGAAAGATCTTCATTTAACAACTTATTATCTTTGAAAGGAAATATGGTTTCATAGAATTTTACATCTCTTGAAAATAATATTTTTCTTTGATCTAAACTCCATAGTTTATATCCTTTTTTAAAAGGGGAGTACCCTAAGAAAACACATTTCTCAGCATGACTTTCAAATTTATCAGGGTTGTTTAAAATAGTGCTAAAACAAAGACAACCAAATGTCCTAAGGTGATCTAGAGAGGGTTCAAAACCAAACAATAATTCATAGGGTGTTTTTCCATTAAGAATAGAAGAGGGAGTCCTGTTAATTAAATAAGATGCAGTGAGAACACAATCAGAACAAAACTTAAGAGGAATGCCTCCTTGAAATAAAAGAGTTCTAGCAACATTTAACAGGTGCCTATGGTTTGGTTCGACAATTCCGTTTTGTTGTGGACTATATGCGCAGGTGGTTTGATGGACAATTCCATTGGTTCTCATAAAATTAGACATTTGATTGTTAATAAATTCAGATCCATTGTCACTCCTGAAAATTTTTATAGTTTTATCAAACTGAGTTTTAATCAGATTATAAAAGCTTTCGATGTTGTAAAAAACTTCACTTTTACTTTTTAATAAAAAAATCCACACATACCTAGAGAAATCGTCCACAACAGTCAAAAAATATCTATACCCTTCATAGCTTTGTTTTTGGTATGGGCCCCAAACATCTAGGTGAACCAACTCTCCTATATAAGATAATTTATGATCACTTAGAGGAAAAGGTTCTCTATGTTGTTTCACCTTATGGCAAACATCAAAAGGGAACAAATCACCTAAGGTTTTTAAGTTTAACTTATTTTTTAGAACGTTTAACACTTGATTTGACGGATGTCCTATCCTAGAGTGCCACAAATGTATAGCATCATGACTATTAAAACACACCTTAACAGGTTTAGAAGCATCACCACAGAAATATAATCCATCAATTTGACTACCAGTTACCAGAGTTCTCTTTGTGCGCGAATCCTGAAGATAACAATTATGTTCATCAAAGGACACATATAGTTTATTATCACGAGCAAGTTTATATACGGACATTAAATTAACATAGTATTCTGGAACAACAAAGACATCTGATAAAATGACTTCTTCAGTTAATTTTAGGCAACCAAATTTTGTAACTTTAGCGTTTGTCCCGTTTGGATGTTTTAAGGAAATATTATAGTTAGAAACATCAACTAGATTTATTAAACCTATATCAGACATCACCATATGTTGGTTGGCTCCAGAATCAACAATCCAACCAGAAGATATTCCAGAAGGACAATTAGAAAATCCGTAAACACATTTACTAAAAACATGAGAAGAAAAAAAATCCAAAGGAGTTACCTCCAAAGTGTGTATTTCGAGAATCTTTATTACTTTTTTCTTTTAAAAGACCGAGAAGCTGAGTAATCTGCTCCTGTGTAAGAGTAGGAGTAGTGGAGGAATTTGTAGAAACATCTGATATAGAGTTATTAACCCTACCTCCTTGGTTATTTGCTTGCCCGGACTTAAACTTATAACTTTGTGGATACCCAACAAGTTCATAACACCTATCAATAGTGTGCCCTAGTTTATGACAGTGAGTGCATTTAAGGTTTGGATTAGGGCCCTTATTAAATTTCTTTTTGTTTTCATATACTTGATTGGATTTAGACACAAACCCCACATTTTGACCTTTAACGGGAGTGGTTCCACCTCTGTGTGATTCCTCTCTAGATATTATTGAAAAAGCAGTCTTAATTGAAGGGAGAGGATCACGAGTTAACAAATTAGTTCTGACAGGTTGATAAACGTCGTCAAGACCCATTAAAAATCGAAATAATTTTATCAATTGGTTAAAGTCATTAAACTCTTTTGAGGCATCACAAGAGCAAGAAGGTAATTGCACCATAACATCGAATTGTTTCCACATAGTATTCAATCTATGGTAATAATCTGACACAGAACTACCATTTTGAGTCATTGAATTAATTTTTTGATATAAACCAAACACCATAGACCCATCAACTTTATTGTAAGTTTCCTTTTAATCATTCCATACCTTAGAAGCAAGTTTAGAGTACACTTGACCCACAAATAACTCTTCACATACAGAATTAAGAATCCAGGTAAGAACAACCGAGTTGCACCTATCCCATTGAGACGCTAAAATTTCATTTTCAGTTGATTTTTTGCAAGAACCATCTATAAAGCCGATTTTATTTTTAGCATGCAAAGCTAATTTTAAAGCATTTGCCCAGACTGTGTAGTTCTCAGTACCTTTTAATTTAATGCTAACAATAGTTAAGTTACTCGAGTCACTAGCATGTAAATATAGGGGATCACTAGCGTCCAACTTGCTAACCAAAGTGTCACTTATTTTAACAAACAAGTTGTAACACAGAGAATATGCAACACGTATAGATGCACACAAAAGGAGGGATGTCTCCCCTCGGTAACACAATGCTGGTACACCTACTCTAGCCAACAAATGACTATCAAGCAATAATAAATATATGACAATTAAATAAAAAACAACGAAAAAAGGGATAGAACGATCTCACAGAGTAGGCGCCCAAGTTAGGGTGTTCCAACCAAGAGTGAGTGTTTGTAAACTTCACTTAGGGTTACATAACCTTCACCAATCGTGAGTTTTGAACCCAGAAATCGCACAATCCACAGTCGTTCACGAACAATAAAACACAAACCCACCAGTATTGAAATCAGAAGCAGCGGAATAAGAATGGCAACGTCACTGGTGCGTTTGAACAAATGCAACACAAATCCCCCTTTAATTCGAGCCTATGGCTCTGATACCATGTCAAAGACATTGGTATTTTGAAGACAAAACACAATCGTTGTTTTATTTAACAAAGACAGCGAAGTCGGATGAATCTGATTACAAAGATGAACAGAACTATAAGACTATTATTGATCGATCTCAATGGATCTGATTATAAAGATGAACAAAATAATAAGACTATGATTGATTGATGTATTCGAAAGAAGAAAAAGCCCTCAAATAAATAAGCGTGGAGAGGAGCGATAAACATGGCAATCACCAATTAGCCTCCAATCAATAAGAAAAAACCTTCAATCAAGCTCCAATTATCTTCTGTGAACAGCTGTAGATACGGCTGCACAAATAGCAAAAGGAAAGGTGTTTTAACATCTTTTGTATGCTAGGACACTCCAAAAAAGGGCTGGTCCATAAGTAGGCAGACTAGGAAAAGAGGCCCAACCAGCTTAAGTCCAAGAGTAACCCACATGAAAAGGAAAAAAAGAAAAAAGGATTAGAGAAAAAATAATATAAATATATATTTTAATATAAAATTGACATGATAATTTTAACAATAAAGCATAATCTACTACGCGAAAACATCCACCTTTCTAGGGACCCATTGATTCCATTTAAACAAATACCCAGCTGCTCGAAATGAACATGCATAAGGGTGGAGGGAGTGGTCACCCAAGGGGGAGTGTTTAAACAATTTTCTAGACAATAATATTATGCCATGTCAAGTCCCCACTCCACTCCCCATTTTGCACTCAATCAATGACAATGGTCAAACACATAGAGAGTGATAAATATTTTTTTTAAAGATAAATTTGTGATTGGTTGGAAGAAGTTGGTACCCACCATTAATTCACTCACCCTCTCACCTCTCTCCTCTTCAAACACTCGGTGAATACTCACCGATCAAGTCGCTCACCGCTCCCCGATACCTTGCCGGCATCCATTCACCGATCGGTGTGCTACGCTTTCTAGCGGTGGTCGAGTAGTCGGCCTTTGGACATAGCTCCGAAAGGGTGGGTTTACACGTGGAAAGCAGTTAGCCGTTCCAAAAAAAAAACAACAACTGAAAATAATATGAACTGTCAATCTAAACAAAGTCCCTAATATTCTGGAGTTTTGATGGAAAAAGCATGAACTAAGGGGACGATGGTTGTGAGGTCCTGGTGTGGGGAGAGGGGTATACATAGAGAGATGTTATTTAACTTTTTAGGGTAATTTGTTTTTTTACATAAAGTTATCTGAAGTGTTTGAATGGTGTTAGGTTAGTGGATTAGAATTGTAAGAGCATCCTCATCCAAACCATCAAAATATGTGAGGGGTAGTTTTTATATTATAAAGGGTATAAGAAATGGTTGTGAGTGGAGGAGAGAGAAAATGTTACTATTCATCTGTATATTTGGGGAGACACTGTTCACCCTGTATAATTTTTTTAATATATATTGAAAGTGGTTGTGAGTGAAGGAGAGAGAAAAATGTAATGATAATATTATTTAATTGAAAAGGAGAGAGAAAAAGTATTTGTTTTTAGTGAAAATATATTGATATAGGAGTTGTTTTTTAGTGGAATGTATGTATAATTTGATGGATTGGATGAGAATGCTCTAAGGATATTAAACCATAGAGTATGTTTTGCAAGAATTTTCATCTTTGTAAAATGCTGCAATTCAAAAGAAACCACATGGACCAAAATTCCAGTTTACTGATTTCTTATGACTTTCTACTACTTTCTGAATTGTGTAAATCCTTTTTAGCTTAAACTATATCAGGGTACACGAGATCAATAAGAACAAGAAGTTAGTCTCCGTGAACTTGGAAGTGTTAATTTTATATTTTGAAAAAAAAAACCATACGATTTCCCTTTATAGAGGTTAGCCCTGACGAATTTGGTTGTAATCAGGGCTGATGACGGGGGTAGCTCAAGCCTCAATAAAATGACTAAGAATACATAACAGCTTGAAGGGTTAAAAGGTTAAAGGGTTTAAAACCCGGGAACTAAGGTGAACAACAAAAAGAACGTGTACAGTAATCAGTCACTTCACTGATTTCTTAAACAACTCTCCCACATCAGCAAAAGCAAGCATGTGCACAGGGAACTCTCTTTTATCCGCAGGGCCAAACCCTTCAACTCCTAAAAGGGTAAGTCCCTCACTACAAGCCAGATTCACTAGTCAAAGGTTTCTCCTTTGAGAAACCTCTTTCCCTATAAAATGCAAGCCATGACAAACATATGGGACATTCCGGAATCAACAGAAATTATCTTAACTCTCTGATTCTTTCTCTCCCTCTCGAGAACTAGCTCCATGCTTGCTTCTCTTCTTCAATTCAAACAATAAAATTTCTCCAACAATCACATTCTGGGCTGGTTCCATATCAGCTTAGAATTCGAAGAGAACAACAACAATACTAGTGAACCTCTCTCCACGTCTTGCAAACGTGGGGGGGATCCCATGACCTGCGTTAGGCAAAATGGAACCCTCGAACCCTTTTGCCTGACCAGACTAATCACTATCATCGGTCTTGTTTTTTTTGTACCAATAAGTTGGCGCCCACCGTGGGGCTACGCTGCTTATTTTTCTCAATAGACCAGTAGTGTAGCTCCAGTTTCTCCAGAATCATCATGTCAGAAAGTGAATCTCCCGGTGAAGTTAATCAAGTGTCACGAACTCCGACACCCAACACTAGCCAAATGTCACCGGCTATGTCTACACCCCTCTCCGCCCCAGGAAGTACTCTGACGGGAACCATGTTCCCGGAGTTTATATCTTTTCAAACACCGACTCCATCTCGATCAGGGGTACCTTTTCCTCAAGTAGGTGTTTTGAATACTCCGGAATGTGTCGACCTGACACCGGAAGGAGTAGCTCGACATTTTCTGCAACTAAGATCTCTTCTCAACCAACATGTAGCCAAGAAAGGGAAAAGGGTGTGAGAATAAGGCTAGATTATGATGAGCCTAAACCCTCGCTATCACCCGGTCCACCACCACCTCCTTTCACCAGCTAACAACCAATTACTTCTCACTTTGAAGCTGGTCCAAGTGTGACAAGCCAACCGTTCAACCCTACCCCTTATGCTTATGGGAGACCAAGTCCAACGGCCTTCCGATTATTTTCTTTACAACCTGCTGTAATCGGCTGTGACACTTCGGGTTTTCCCGAACAACCTTCTTGTATTAGCACGATGTGTGCATATATTATTAAATGGAAATTTGTAAATTATATGGGTGTGCTATGTGATCCTTATATTAAACTATGTGCATGTAATATATATATATATATATATATATATATATATATATATATATATATATATATATATATATATATATATATATATATATATATATATATATATATATATATATATATATATATATATATATGCGGTTGTAATAGCGAATCGAGACCACGAACCCGACTCGAGACCACTCTCGGTCTCGAGTAAACAGTAAACGGTTGGGCCGGTTGGGCCGCAACCTCCCTTAGCCCACTCGAAACCCTTGTAGGGTGCACCACCCAAACCGGGTATAAAACCCCTCATCCACCTTCTCCCTTACACTCTCACACACTCTCTCCCTCACCAAAACCCTAGAACTACAAGACATCCTCTCTTTTCTCTCGGATTCAACCGCAACAACAAGGAATCTCGGTCAAGCTCATCATCATCACCCGGATACCTCATTTTCTCACCTTCTTCCTTGACTCGGTACCTTTTCACCAACCGGTTAGCATCTTTGACTTTCACTAGATGTTTATGTGTATAATAATGCTATTTGCTTTGAATGATTGAAATGATGGATGATATGTGTGAGCTCTTGAGATTTGAATAATGAATGATTGATGGTGTAGGGTGTTTATGATCATCCGATTTATGTTGTTATTATAGGTCATAGTGTTTAGAACAAATGCTACATGATTGTTGCTTGTGAAATGCATGTTTGGGTGTGTTAAAGGTTTATTGATTTGCTTCTATGTCCACGTGAATAAATCGGTGAATCATAGTGAATGTGTTGGTTGAATAATCAAGTTGTGAAAACCCTAAAATGATGAACATATGATGAATATGTGTTGAATGTGTTTGAATATTGTTACAAATATTTGAAAAACTTGTTGTTTGATCCATTTTGGTTAAGTGCTAGACAAGGGAACATGTTTGTGAAACCTTATTGGATAGTACATAAGGGCATGAAATTAGAATTCTGTTGCATAGTACAATTCGGGCAGATGTATCAGAATCAGCAGGTAAACGACTCGAGACCAACGGTTGCGACTCGAGACCATGGAGCTACAACTCGAGACCGCAACGGTTGCGACTCGAGACCTGGGTCAAGAAACTTCAAAACGGACTTCAGGGACTCGAGACCATCAAGGTCTCGACTCAAGACCACATCGTGACAACTCGAGACGGGACTCGAGACCTCCGAAGTTGCGAGTCATGCCTGTATCACTCGAGACCAGCCATTGCAAGCCGAGACCTCCTGGTTGTGACTCAAGACCGCATGTTCTCGAGTCGAGACCACCTTGTCTCGACTGGGCTGTTCACTTTAGTTATCGGGCCATAATGTGATTTGTTTGGGCTGCCTGTTTAACTGAACTATGTGTTAATTGTTACTGTTGACTGATCCAATAGTAGAGCAGGCCTAATAACTCAGCATGTAACTGTATGCATTCTATGTGTTAGATTCTGGTAGGATATACGTGATTACTTGTATCCCCAAACCTGACCTATGCTGGTAACCATGCTAGGACGTGGTGACCAACAAGTTTGACCAAGTAAGCTAATCTGCCGAGCACCCCAAGGTGAGTTCACAACTTAAAGCATGCGTTCCCGGTGGATTGGGAAACGGAACTAAACAACACTATCCCCTTGTGAGGGATACAAACTTACTTTTCTTCCCTTGTTTTTGGGAACTCTTAGTTAATTACTGTTTATACGGAATGCAACGAGCAACACTAAACGAAACTCTATCACTTAAGTCCCTACTACCTAATACCAATTAGTCGCCGGGGCCAGGCGAACGGGTTATTAGTTGACAGCGCTATTTACGTCTTACCAGCCTCACACCGTGCCCGTGTATGGGATCGGGAGTGAACTAATAGACTCTGGCAAATCCGTCAATGATGATAGAACATTGACAAACGGGGCACTTTACGAAAACGTACGGTTACATGAAGTATTCGGTATTGGAAAAATAGTTTAGTCGCTTAGTTATGGGGTAGCTCCCCATGGCATGTATAAACGGGTAAATTAACTGGTGAAACAAGTTTTTGGTAATTAAAAACTGGACAACTCGTGAACTCGCCAACATTTTTGTTGACACTCTACTGCATGCTTTGCAGGTACCCAGTGACTCAGGAGCTTGCTACTTGGGGATGTGTAGTGGTCGTCTAACCCGTGTGTTGGGTTCCAAACAAACTTGAATTAAGATCTTGTTTTAAACTATTTTGTCTATGCTTCCGCTACCTAACTGAACTACTATTCAAACTTATAAACTTTTGAACTTTAACTATGATATTTGCTAACCTTGTGGTTGGTGAGTATTACTTATGTTGCTCAGTATAATTGGTGGCTGGATCCTGGTCAGTCACGCCTCCAAGCGGTGGTGTTCCGCATGTGGATTTTGGGGGTGCAACAGATTGGCATCAGAGCCATTGGTTATAGTGAACTTGGTTTTAAAAAGGGGAAATCTTTTTGAGAAAAACCAGACTATAACCCGTGACTCATGACGACACTACACTCCAAGTGCAAGACTCGACCCATTAGACCTCATGGCTCGGACTAGTATCTACTTGCGTGCTTGCCTTATGCTTTTTGTTCTGTTCTGCTATACGTACTAGTGTGCCTAGTTAGATAGATACACCTCCCTCTTCCATCTCATTCTCGCTATACTACGACATCACACTCATACTATGTTTTCTGGTTATGAAGACAATGAGTGGACGCGGAAGAGGAAACGTTAACATGACTCAGGCTCAGTTCACTAACCTGATCAACACAGTGGCTGCAGCTTTCGCAGCTCACCCTGGAGGTAAACTCGTTATCCTAGGATGTTTAGATCCTACCGCCGTATCGTCTTTTACCCCTAAACCTATTCGCTTCGCTTCTCACAACATGTCAGCATGCACCTGCGCAACCACATGTGTGTTCTTTCAAAACTTTCATGGACTGCAAGCCTCTCCCTTTCAACGGCACTGAGGGTGCCATAGGTCTTCTGCATTGGATTGAGAAGGTCGAAGCCGTCTTTGCTGTCTGTGAGTGTCCCCCTGCGAATTGGGTGAAGTTTGCTACTGGTACGCTCGAAGGAAACGCACTTTCCTGGTGGAAGGTGCAAATTCAGATGTTTGGTTTGGAAACTGCTAATGCTACCATGTGGGAGGATTTCAAGGACATGATTAAGGAGGAGTATTGTCACAGGGATGACATCCACAAGCTCGAAAACGAGTACTATGAGCTCAAGATGGTTGGATCAGAGATCGAGGCATACACCAAACTGTCCAACGACTATGCTGCCCTTTGCCCAAACATGTCTCGACCTATGTATCGAAGGGTCGAATTGTATATCAAGGGTTTGGCCCCAGAAATTCAAAGCCATGTGACCTCAGCCAACCTCACTACCATTCAGCCCGTCGTCCGTCTTGCTCACAAACTCACTGATCAGGCTGTGGAACAGGGCAAGTTGCCCAAAAGGATCAGCGCCACTGATGGAACTTCTGGTGATAACAAGCGTAAGTGGGAAGGAAACCAAAGCAAGGATGCTAACCCCACTCAGGCCCCGACTCAGCAAAGGAAAACTGAAAACAACAAGGGCCCGCAGCAACAGGGTGGCTATCGAGGGAACCATCCCAAGTGTAACAAGTGTAACCGACATCACAACGGGCCATGTGGCAAAAGTCAGTGTCAGCGATTCAACAAGATGGGGCATGAAGCCAAGGATTGTAGGAGTCAGTTCCCAGCCAGGCAGAATCAGCAACAACCGCAACAACAACAGCAGCAAGGAAATAACCGTGGGTGCTACAAATGTGGAGCAACGGGGCACATGCGAAGGGATTGCCCTGAACTAAACCAGAACCGCAACAACAACCAGGGAGCAGGAAACAACGATCAAAACAACAATGCTGGGAATGGTGCAAGAGGAAGGGCTTTTGTGATTGGAGCTGGAGAAGCGAGGAATGACCCCAACGTCGTGGCGGGTAAGTTCCTACTCGATGATCGTTATGTTTCTGTATTATTTGATTCTGGAGCCGATGCTAGTTATGTGTCCCTACGCATTAGTAAGAAGCTTAAGCACCCGCCTTCGTTACTAAGTTCTAAACATATTGTCGAGCTAGCTAATGGTAGAAACATCGAGGCCTCACATGTTATCAACGACTGCAAACTGGTATTGTCTGGTCGGGCCTACATCATCGATCTTTTCCCTATTGCTCTTGGAAGCTTCGACGTCGTTATCGGTATGGATTGGTTATCCAAACATCACGCGGAAATCCTCTGTCAAGAGAAAATGGTTCGCATTCCCTGCCGTTCTGGCAAACCCCTCATCGTGCAAGGTGACAAAGGCGGAGAAGTCACAGGCATCATCTCGTTCTTGAAAGCCCAGAAATGTTTACGAAATGGGTACACCGCTCTCTTAGCACTTGTCACCAACACACAGGAAAAGGAAAAGAGGATTGGAGATTTTCAAGTGGTACGCGACTACCCCGAGGTATTTCCTGAGGAACTACCTGGACTCCCTCCCCACCGTCAGGTCGAATTCCAAATCGAGCTAGCTCCCGGAGCAGCGCCCATAGCTCGTGCACCTTATCGACTAGCCCCCGCGGAACTAAAGGAACTCTCTACGCAACTGTAGGAACTATTGGATAAAGGATTTATCCGTCCTAGTTCATCACCCTGGGGAGCGCCAGTACTCTTTGTTAAGAGGAAGGATGGCACATTCCGAATGTGCATCGACTATCGCGAACTGAACATAGTTACCATCAAGAATCGCTACCCTCTCCCGCGTATTGACGACCTATTCGATCAGTTGCAGTGATCGAGCTACTACTCTAAGATTGATCTACGATCAGGCTATCATCAGCTAAGAGTCCGTAATGAAGACATCTCCTAAACCGCATTCAGAACCCGTTATGGCCATTACGAATTCCTTGTCATGCCCTTTGGAATGACTAACGCGCCTGCGGTTTTCATGGACCTCATGAACCGAGTGTGCAAGCCCTACCTCGACAAATTCGTGATTGTGTTTATCGACGAGATCCTAATCTACTCGAAAAGTCAAGAAGAGCATGAACAGCACCTACGCCTTATCCTCGAACTCCTTCGCAATGAGCAACTGTACGCCAAGTTCCCGAAATGCGACTTCTGGCTTCGAGAAGTCCATTTCCTTGGGCACGTGGTCAATAAGGAGGGGATTCACGTCGACCCAGCTAAGATCGACTCTATAAAGAATTGGCCTACTCCTAAGACTCCGACCGAAGTTCGTCAATTCTTGGGATTGGCAGGATACTATCGTAGATTTATCAAGGGGTTCTCGAAGATTGCTCAGCCTCTCACGACTCTCACCCAGAAGGGTATTGCTTACAAGTGGAAAGAAGCTCAGGAGTCCGCTATTCAAAAGCTAAAGGATAACCTCTGTAGTGCTCCTATTCTCTCGTTACTTGAAGGTACCGACGATTTCGTGGTTTACTGCGATGCGTCTATCCATGGGCTTGGTTGTGTGCTGATGCAACGCGAGAAAGTTATTGCTTACGCTTCTCGACAACTTAAGACTCACGAAAGGAACTACACTACGCACGACTTGGAACTGGGAGCAGTGATTTTTGCTCTTAAGATATGGAGACATTACCTGTACGGTACCAAGTGCACTATTTACACCGATCACAGGAGTCTCGAGCATATCTTCAAGCAAAAGGAATTAAACATGCGACAACGTCGATGGGTCGAACTCTTGAATGATTATGAATGCGCAATCAAGTACCATCAGGGCAAGGCCAATGTCGTGGCAGACGCCCTCAGCCGAAAAGACACTACACCCAAGCGCGTGCGAGCGCTACAACTTACCATCCAGTATAACCTCCCAACTCAGATTCGAAATGCTCAGGTTGAAGCTCTGAAACCGGAGAACATCAGGGCTGAGTCCTTGCGAGGATCGAGGCAGCGATTAGAACAAAAAGAAGATGGCACATACTATGTGACAGGGCGCATTTGGTTCCACTCTATGGAGACCTACGTGAACTTGTGATGGACAAAGCCCATAAGTCCCGCTACTCAGTACATCCTGGTTTGGATAAGATGTACCACGACTTAAGGACTACATATTGGTGGCCTGGCATGAAAGCCCACATAGCAACATATGTCAGCAAATGTTTGACCTGCGCAAGAGTCAAGACTGAGTACCAGAAACCAGCAGGCCTACTCCAACAACCAGAAATCCCGAAGTGGAAATGGGAGCAAATTTCCATGGATTTCGTCACTGGCCTACCTAGATCCCAATGCGGGAATGACACTATTTGGGTGATAGTAGATCGATTGACCAAGTCTACACACTTTCTGGCCATTAAGGAAACAGACAAGTTTTCTACCTTGGCAGAAGTCTACTTAAAGGAAGTAGTCTCGAGACACGGGGTGCCAACCTCCATTATTTCCGACCGAGATGCTCGTTTTACTTCGGAGTTGTGGCAAGCTATGCACAAATCCTTCGGCTCACGTTTGGACATGAGCACTGCTTATCACCCACAAACGGATGGACAGTCTGAACGCACCATCCAAACCCTGGAAGACATGCTTAGAGCATGTGTGATCGATTTTGGCAAGAATTGGGAGAAGCATCTACCGCTAGTGGAATTCTCCTACAATAACAGCTACCACACCAGCATTCAGGCAGCACCCTTCGAGGCATTGTACGGTCGTAAATGCCAATCACCTCTTTGCTGGGCGGAAGTTGGTGCCAGCCAGGTCACAGGCCCAGAACTGGTGGTAGACACAACGGAGAAGATTTCCCAGATCAAACAACGCATGGCGGCAGCTCGTGACCGTCAGAAAAGTTACGCTGATAAGCGTAGGAAACCGCTAGAATTCCAGGTCGGGGACCGGGTTCTACTTAAAGTCTCACCCTGGAAGGGTGTGGTTCGTTTCGGTAAACGGGGCAAGCTTAATCCGCGATATGTTGGACCATTCGAAATTACCGAGAAAATCGGTAAGGTTGCTTATAGATTGAATCTGCCTGAAGAGCTGAGTGTGGTGCACAATGTCTTTCACGTGTCTAATCTGAAGAAGTGTCTGTCAGATGAAACACTCATAATCCCCTTCAAGGAACTCACTATTGACGAACAGCTACACTTTACTGAGGAACCGATTGAGATCACGGATCGCGAGATCAAAACCCTCAAACGTAGCCAGATACCTCTTGTGCGAGTTCGTTGGAACTCGCGACGTGGCCCAGAGTGTACCTGGGAGCGGGAAGACCAGATGAAATGCAAGTATCCCCAGTTGTTCCCAAATGAAACCCCCAGCACTGAAGCTACCACCGAGTTTCGGGACGAAATTCCAAACTAACGGGGGGATGATGTGACACCCCGTTGAAACACTCTCACACGTACTAGCTTGACAGTGGCTGCCTTAACTTTCGGGACGAAAGTTCTTAAAACTTGGGGATAATGTGACACTTCGGGTTTTCCCGAACAACCTTCTTGTATTAGCACGGTGTGTGCATATATTATTAAATGGAAATTTGTAAGTTATATGGGTGTGCTATGTGATCCTTATATTAAACTATGTGCATGTAATACATACATACATACATACATATATATATATGCGGTTGTAATAGCGAATCGAGACCACGAACCCGACTCGAGACCACTCTCGGTCTCGAGTAAACAGTAAACGGTTGGGCCGGTTGGGGCGCAACCTCCCTTAGCCCACTCAAAACCCTTGTAGGGTGCACCACCCAAACCGGGTATAAAACCCCTCATCCACCTTCTCCCTTACACTCTCACACACTCTCTCCCTCACCAAAACCCTAGAACTACAAGACATCCTCTCCTTTCTCTCGGATTCAACCGGCAACAACAAGGAATCTCGGTCAAGCTCATCATCATCACCCGGATACCTCATTTTCTCACCTTCTTCCTTGACTCGGTACCTTTTTACCAACCGGTTAGCATCTTTGACTTTCACTAGGTGTTTATGTGTATAATAATGCTATTTGCTTTGAATGATTGAAATGATGGATGATATGTGTGAGCTCTTGAGATTTGAATAATGAATGATTGATAGTGTAGGGTGTTTATGATCATCTGATTTATGTTGTTATTATAGGTCATAGTGTTTAGAACAAATGCTACATGATTGTTGCTTGTGAAATGCATGTTTAGGTGTGTTAAAGGTTTAAAGGTTTATAGTAAATGTGTTGGTTGAATAATCAAGTTGTGAAAACCCTAAAATGATGAACATATGATGAATATGTGTTGAATGTGTTTGAATATTGTTACAAATATTTGAAAACCTTGTTATTTGATCCATTTTGGTTAAGTGCTAGACAAGGGAACATGTTTGTGAAACCTTATTGGATAGTACATAAGGGCATGAAATCAGAATTCTGTTGCATAGTACAATTCGGGCAGATGTATCAGAATCAGCAGGTAAACGACTCGAGACCAACGGTTGCGACTCGAGACCATGGAGCTACAACTCGAGACCGCAACGGTTGCGACTCGAGACCTGGGCCAAGCAACTTCAAAACGGACTTCAGGGACTCGAGACCATCAAGGTCTCCACTCGAGACCACATCGTGACAACTCGAGACGGGACTCGAGACCTCCGAAGTTGCGAGTCATGCCTGCACCACTCGAGACCGCATGTTCTCGAGTCGAGACCACCTTGTCTCGACTGGGCTGTTCACTTTAGTTATTGGGCCATAATGTGATTTGTTTGGGCTGCCTGTTTAACTGAACTATGTGTTAATTGTTACTGTTGACTGATCCAATAGTAGAGCAGGCCCAATAACTCAGCATGTAACTGTATGCATTCTATGTGTTAGATTCTGGTAGGATATACGTGATTACTTGTATCCCCAAACCTGACCTATGCTGGTAACCATGCTAGGACGTGGTGACCAACAAGTTTGACCAAGTAAGCTAATCTGCCGAGCACCCCAAGGTGAGTTCACAACTTAAAGCATGCATTCCCGGAGGATTGGGAAACGGAACTAAACAACACTATCCCCTTGTGAGGGATACAAACTTACTTTTCTTCCCTTGTTTTTGGGAACTCTTAGTTAATTACTGTTTATACGGAATGCAACAAGCAACACTAAACGAAACTCTATCACTTAAGTCCCTACTACTTAATACCGATTAGTCGCCGGGGCCAGGCGAACAGGTTATTAGTTGATAGCGCTATTTAGGTCTTACCAGCCTCACACCGTGCCCGTGTATGGGATCAGGAGTGAACTAATAGACTCTGGCAAATCCGTCAATGATGATAGAACATTGACAAACGGGGCACTTTACGAAAACGTACGGTTACATGAAGTATTCGGTATTGGAAAAACAGATTAGTCGCTTACTTATGGGGTAGCTCCCCATGGCATGTATAAACGGGTAAATTAACTGGTGAAACAAGTTTTTGGTAATTAAAAACTGGACAACTCGTGAACTAGCCAACATTTTTGTTGACACTCTACTGCATGCTTTGCAGGTACCCAGTGACTCAGGAGCTTGCTACTTGGGGATGTGTAGTGGTCGTCTAACCCGTGTGTTGGGTTCCAAACAAACTTGAATTAAGATCTTGTTTTAAACTATTTTGTCTATGCTTCCGCTACCTGACTGAACTACTATTTAAACTTATAAACTTTTGAACTTTAACTATGATATTTGCTAACCTTGTGGTTGGTGAGTATCACTTATGTTGCTCAGTATAATTGGTGGCTGGATCCTGGTCAGTCACGCCTCCAAGCGGTGGTGTTCCGCATGTGGATTTTGGGGGTGCGACATCGGCACTCCGCTGGGACATGAAATCACTCTTGAACAACTATGGCAGTCACCAGCTTCAAGTGTTCCCCCTCCTGTTGCCACTACGTGGGAGCAAGCCTTGGTAGTCTTGCCTTTGGCTCGGAGTGCAGCCATGAGCACCCCCATGGTAACAAACCACACAGCTGCTGTTGAAAGCATTCAAGGCTTCAACCTAATGCCACAAATAATGGCCCAAATGATGGCAAACTTCCCTTGGTCCCAACTCATCAACCAAATGTTAAGTACCCACCAAGGAACCACAAGTCATAACGCAAGAGTAGAAGAAGACCTTGCTAAACCCTACAAGCCTAGCAACCTTTCCTGCTTTTCCCAGCAAATCGCTGATTATGACTTCCAACCAAAGATCAAAATGCCATCTCAGTTAAAACCATACGACGGAACCGAGGATCCAGAAGATCACCTCCAAATCTTTACCGGTGCTGCTCGCATCGAAAAATGGTCTAACGCTGAATGCTATCTCATGTTCATGCAAACTCTAGTAGGATCTGCTAGGATATGGTTTAACGACCTTCTTGGTGGAAGCATTCGAAGCTTCGACGATTTAAGCAAAGGCTTCCTGGCCAACTTCTCACAACAGAGGAGGTATGTTAAGGATGCCATGGTGATTTTCCAAATAAAGCAAAGGGATGACGAAAGCCTCCGAGAATTCTTTGAGAGGTACAAAAAAGAAGGGTTAACATACGTAGGTGCCGACGAAAAAATGAGGGTGGCAGGCTTCATGAATGCCATCACCTCCAAGTACCTCACAAGAGACTTCAACAAGTGCCTACCCAAAACCCTTGAAGAAGCCCTCGAAAGGGGTGAAGCCCACATTCGAGGGGAGGAAGCTGTTGACTTTAAGGAGCAAAGGAAAATGGGATCTAGTTTGCGAGGCAACAGCCCCACTAGAAAGAAAGGGAATTTTAATTTCTATGATAGACGTCCCAAAAGCTCAGAGCAACGAAGGCCTGAATGTCACACCCTGGCTTTGCGGAAGCGTGGGTTTATTTGGTGTGACTTCTTAATACCATAGCTTAATCATAACAAGCTATATGAAATTAAAACCATGATGTTCATCCATTAATTCAAGTTTTAAAAATAAAATACGACAACATTGTTTTCAAACCTCGACACATGCAACAAAAATACAACACAACAAAATAAAATCTTGTTCATACGACACAACCATGAAATAAACACAGTTTAAGACTTGTGACTCATCCAGGCAAAAGCCACAACCCCAAAACTTGGATGACATCACTTCTCCTACGCAGCTGGACGACATAGCATACCTTGCCAGATCCCTAATTCCCTGAAATACATGTAATTTGAAAAATCAACAAAAGTTGAGCGAGTTCATGTAAAAGTGAGTATGTAAAAACCTTTGTAACATGTTCGTATGTATGAAAATCCCTGGTATGTAGCAAATAAGGAAAAAGAGATCACCATTGGGTTGCAAAGCCAATGATATGTGTGAAGTGCTGTAGGAAGACTCAAACCTAGCAGATTTTTGCGTCGGGCTCAAAGTCACCCCAAGGTTCGTACAGTGGGCCTGGAGTTGGGCTCGCTACACCCAGATAGATTTACCGCTAATGACCCTCGGTCCTACAATGAGGATTAATGGCCTCTAGTTCCAGCCTACCCACTCACATGATCTAAGTAGTAAACCCTCCTTAAGCTAACCATACCATGTATAAAGTATCCGTAATTACTGTAACATGTATTCCACCCCCGAAGTATAAAAACTGAAAACAGTTAAGAGAAAAGGGGGGACATGAACTCACATAAGTGTGTCTCGAAATAGTCCGTCCCAAAATAACCTGCTGCGTGACGACCTACACGTACTAACTTTTATTAGACGGACGGCCGTGCCTTGGCTTAAGGTTTAACGTTTTTGGGAAATAGTTAGTCAACTATTTCGTATTTACACTTCTTAATTATTCTATAAATATATTCCTTCCCAAGGATGGGGGTATTAATACATGTGTGTTTTATAATTCTAAAAATATATTTTTAAGTCTCACTTGAAAATATATTTTAATTACTTTGTCTAAATTGTTTTAATTTCCAAAATATATATATTTTTCCCAAAAATATTATATTTTATTCCATAAGTTTTCCCAAAATAATATTTCACCAAAAATATTCTAATAAGAGTATCTTTCCGAAAAATACATAAGTTACATTTTTAAAGTTCGCGTTTTATTACGATACATATATAACTTACCTATTCATTTTTTGTGAAAGCGTTGATATTATTTTGGAAATTGTAACTTCATGATATTTCAAGTAATATTATTTTTACCCTAAAAATAATATATATATTTAGTTCACAAAATAATCACATAGTCACACTAGCGTTTTATTATAAAATATATATTCTAAATATTTATTTAACAAGTTTTATTTACGAAAATCCACCTCCGAATACTTTGTAATTTTGTAATAAAAATCATGGCGAAGTTTATTTTGAAAACCAAGTCAAAAACACATTTATGATCATTTGTTACAAAAATATTTCTAAGTGATACATTTCTAGAAAAATTTCGCCAGAGTTTCCTATGTAACTGGAGGTGGACACGCTTACAAGCGTTTAATTTTCTTTTCAAAAATTCAATCAAGCAATTTAACAATCATCAACATACAATATTTAAGCATCAAACTTGACAAAACAAGCCTAAATCACAAACTCATGAACTTGAAAGTTTTGTAAAAATATGTAGTAAGTTACTAGTGTATTTAGTAGGTTTTGTTATCTTTAAAAACATGTTTAGTTTCTTAAAAACTCTATTTTTAAAGAACTTGAAGTTTAACAACTTCTTGTCATAATTTACAAAAATATTTCTTTGTTAAATTTTCTTGTTACACAAGTGTTTACACACTTGTTTATTCACTAAAATGCTTTTAGTTTATGTAAGATCCGGGTTTTAACAAGACTTGCATCTTTCACTTGGTTCTTCCGAAAAACCATTTGTAGATCTTTAGATCTACTAGTTTAGAAACTTATTTTACAAGAAAAATTATATTTATTCAAGTTCATGTTTCATGGATGGAAGGTTTCATCATCTTTCATAACTTCAACACTAACATACTACTAGTTCATGTTCTTGAACATATGATCCATCCCACTTTTAATAACAAACAACATCAAATAATCACAAACATACAAGATCTACAAGATTTACACAACTAGCTTCTATTTATCCATCTTGTTCATCTTATTTTGAAGACTTTAAGTTATGTTCTTTGGTGTTCTTAACTTTCAACCATTAAATCACTTATTAACCACCATAAACAAGATCAAGATGATGTTTAGAGGCACTTACTACTAGCTCAAGGCTAGGGAAGAAACAAGACGTAAATGAGGTGGATAAAAGAAATCTAGAGAGGTTCTTGCACTTTCGAAAGCACCCGGCTTGTCTATGAAGCTCCTTGCACCTTTGTGTATATAGGAAATGGTTGTACAAGACTTGGAAGTGGGTGGATCATGGTGGTAAGGTGGCGGCCGAATGGTGGTGGCTATGGAGAGAGTTTGAGTTGTTGGTTGATGTTAGATGAAAGAGAATGAATAACCTTTGTTCATATTTATAAATCAATCCTTCATATTGTCCATCATATAATGTGTTAACTAGATATTTAACACTAACAAATAAAATAATCAAGAAAGCATGGGTGTGTCCCCACCCTTGGGGAGCCGTTCGAAATGAGGGGGGGGGGAAGGGTTGGTTTGTTATGATATAGTTAGGACTTAGTTAGGATTAGAATGTTTAGTTAGAGTATTATAGTGTGTGTTATAATATAAACGGTGTTAGGGTATTCGGGGACCCTAACTAGCTCAGAAATGTAAAAACAATGTCTTTGGCAATATTTTTATGTTTCAGGTAAAGTCCGGTTGCTCGGTTGGATATTGATCCGTTAAAGTGTCAAGTAAAGCTTTAAAGTGTCTTTTATAGTGTTTTAAGTGACACAATAAATTCCCAACACTTTGGAAAGTGTCTAGTATTATTTTACCAAGTTTTTGCACTTTACTAGTTATGTTAAATGCTGAATTTTTGTATAAAGTGCAGAATTTTGTAATTAAAGCATGTTTTAGGCACATCCGGTCACTATAACTACCACCTAGTGACGCAGTTTTATAATCCTCACCTCCCTACACTCCCTACTAGTGTAGTAATCTATTCCCGGCTCATACTGGCCTCAGAGACAATGTCTGTCTAGTGCTGGCAATGTCAGCATGTTTACTGGGTTATCCGCTCACTGTGCTAACTGTGCTTTTGTGCATCAAGTTTGTCACTATAGTTTTGTGTGTAATAAATGGAGTGACAGTAATAAAGTATAATGCATGTGTATGTATGTATCAGAAAACAGGAAGCAGTTTATTCGTAATTGTAATCAAGCACAGTAATTAAGCACTAATTAAATATTAATTATTTTGTACGGATACCTGGTTTGGTGAGGGTTGTCACATTCTCCCCCCGTTAAGAAAATTTCGTCCCAAAATTTTTAAGTTCTGCTTCTGGTTGCAGGGGTATTGGGAAATAAATGGGGGTACTTTTCTTTCATTCGATCCTCACGTTCCCAGGTGTATTCTGGTCCATGTCTTGGATTCCAACGAACTTTGACGAGTTTAACAGTGCTCCTGCGGGTTTTGTTTATCTTCCAATCTGTAACCTCAACTGGTTCCTCAACGAAGTGGAGCGAGTCGTCAATATGAATCTTGTCTGTGGGAATGACAACAGTTTCTTGCGTTGGACTCTTCTTCAGGTTTGATACATGGAATGTATCGTGAACACCATTTAGTTCGGCAGGTAAGTCCAACTTGTATGCTACTAAACCGATCCTCTTCAGAATCTTGAATGGGCCAATATAGCGTGGATTCAACTTTCCACGTTTTCCGAAGCGTGCCACACCATTCCAGGGTGATACCTTCAACAATACCATGTCACCTACCTCAAACTCCAGAGGTTTCCTTCTTCTGTCGGCATAACACTTTTGTCGATCGCGAGCTGCCTTGATGCGCTCGCGGATCTGTGCAATCTTGTCGGTCGTTTCTTGAAGCCCTTCTGGACCAACTAACTGTCTATCACCTGCATCAGACAAACAAATTGGTGATCGACATTTGCGTCTGTATAGAGCTTCGAACGGTGCAGCTTGTATACTTGCGTGATAGCTATTGTTGTATGAAAATTCGACCAATGGTAGGTGAGTATCCCAACTTCCACCTAAATCCATAACGCAAGCTCGTAGCATGTCTTCTAAGGTCTGTATCGTTCGTTCGCTCTGTCCATCGGTTTGTGGGTGAAAAGTTGTACTCAGGTTCAACTGAGATCCGAATGCTTCTTGGAAAGACTGCCAAATCCTTGACACAAACCTTCCCTCTCTATCAGAGATGATCGAGAGAGGCACTCCATGACGTGCAACGATCTCTCTCATGTATATCTTGGCTAATTTGCTCGTGTTGTCTTTCTTTCTGATGGGTAAGAAGTGCGCAGATTTCGTTAATCAGTCTACTATGACCCAAATAGTGTCGTGACCTTTTGGCTTTCTTGGCAACTTCGTTATGAAATCCATTTAAATCTGTTCCTATTTCCACTTGGGAATCTCAGGTTGTTGCAGAAGTCCTGAAGGCTTCTGGTATTCAGCTTTTACCTTGGCGCACGTTAAACACTTGCTAACATAAACAACAACATCGCCTTTCATCCTAGACCACCAATAATAATCCTTAAGATCTTGGTACATCTTATCCGCTCCTGTGAGCTTCATCAAAAATAACCTTTCGCAAACCACCAAACAGAGGAACCCAAATTCGTCTCATGAAACATAATGTTCCTTCCTCATTTGATACTAACTGTTTCTCCATTCCACGGAGATATTCCTCTTCAATGTTCCTTGCTTTAAGAGCTTCTTTCTGCGCGGCACGGATGCGCAGGGAGAGATCTGTCTGGATAATCATCTCCAAAGCCCTAACCCTTATGGGCTTGATCCTTTCTTTTCGACTTAGGGCATCGGCGACCACATTCGCCTTCCCTGGATGATACTTGATCTCACAGTCGTAATCGTTCAATAATTCGACCCAGCGTCTTTGTCTCATATTTAGCTCCTTCTGGTCAAATATGTGTTGCAGACTCTTATGATCCGTGAAGATTGTACACTTTGTACCATATAAATAATGTCTCCAAATCTTCAACGCAAATACCACTGCGCCTAGCTCCAAATCATGCGTGGTATAATTCTTTTCATGAACTTTCAATTTGCGCAACGCGTAAGCTATAACTTTCTGGCGTTGCATCAACACGCAACCCAAACCTTGACGCGAGGCGTCACAATATACCACGAAATCATCAGTTCCTTCAGGTAGCGATAAGATCGGCGCATTGCAAAGCTTGTCTTTCAGTAACTAGAATGCTTCTTCCTGTTTGATTCCCCAATCAAACTTCTTATCCTTCTGCGTGAGGAAGGTCAAGGGTTGCGCGATTTTTGAGAAATCCTCAGTAAACCTTCGATAGTACCCAGCCAAACCTAAGAACTATCGAATCTCGGTTGGCGTCTTTGGAGTCTCCCAATTCTTGATTGCTTCGATCTTTGTGGGATCCACGTGGATTCCATCCCCATTAACCACGTGTCCAAGAAATTGGACTTCGCATAACCAAAACTCGCACTTCGAGAATTTGGCATACAACTTTTCCTTTTTCAGCAACTCCAAAATAGCTCTCAAATGCTGTTCGTGCTCGTCCTTCGTCTTTGAGTAAATCAGAGTGTCATCGATAAACACCATCACAAACTTGTCGAGATATGGCTTACAAACTCTGTTCATCAAATCCATAAAAACAGCTGGCGTGTTTGTCAACCCAAACGGCATAACCAAGAACTCGTAATGTCCATATCGGGTTCTAAAAGCAGTCTTGGGAATACTTTCCTCTTGTATTCTCAGCTGGTGATAACCTGATCGCAAATCGATCTTTGAATAAAAGCTTGAGACTTGCAACTGGTCAAATAGATCATCGATCCTTGGCAGAGGATACCTATTCTTGATCGTCAACTTGTTCAACTCCCGGTAGTCGATGAACATACGAAAACTACCTTCTTTCTTCTTGACAAACAGAACTGGAGCTCCCCAAGGTGAGAAGCTTGGCCTGATGAATCCTTTGTCTAATAGCTCCTAGAGTTGTTGACAACTCCTGCATCTCCGAAGGCGCAAGTCTGTAGGGTGCCTTGGCTACAGGCGCGGCGCCTGGAACCAAGTCAATGTGGAACTACACTTGCCTTTGGGGTGGCAATCCTGGCAAGTCTTCTGGGAAGACTTCAGGATATTCCTTCACGACAGGGATGTCTTCGATCTTTGGTTCATCAGCTTCCTTATCCACGATGTGTGCCAAGAATGCAACACATCCCTTCTGCAAACACTTTCAAGCTTTCAGGCAGCTGATGATTCTCAGAGGCGTATCATGCCTATCTCCGTGAACCACAATTGTTTCTCCATCTTCTGTTGGGATGCGAATGATCTTTTCATGACAAATAACCTCAGCCTTGTTTCTTGACAACTAATCCATTCCTACTACCACGTCGAAGCTTCCCAACTTGACTGGTAGTAGATCTAAGGTGAACTTGTGTTCTCCCAACTCGATCACACAACCTCGGACAACTTCATTTGCTTCAACTAGCTTTCCATTAGCCAGTTCAATTGAGTACGGAATATCTAGCTTACTAGTGGCCAATCCAAGTATATTCTTAAATTCTAATGACACGAAGCTATAATCGGCACCAATATTAAATAGAACAGATGCAAAGCGTTGATTTATAGGGAACGTACCAATGACAACGTTGGGATCCTGGCGCGCTTCCCTCGCTCTGATGTTAAAGACTCTTCCCTGTGCTTGGTTTAATTTTGGGCATTCTCTCTTAAGTGCCCAATATCTCCACAATTAAAACAGCCCAGTCTCTGACCATTACCACCTCCGTTCCCAGCTTGAGCGTTGTTCTGGTTGCGATTCCCATTGCCAGCTTGATTCGCAACATTTCCACGGTTTCCATTTCAGCCATTATTCCCTTGCGGACGATTTGTATTACCACCACGGTTGTTGTTCCTATTACCAAAACCTCCTTGGCCTCCCCGGCCAGCACTAACCCAGCAAGTATCCTTCAAGTGGCCAACTTTCCCACAAGCTTCACATGTTTTTGGTCCACACCGGCCAGAATGATGGCGCTGGCATGTGTTACACTTGGGCAGTGTGCCCATATAACCCTTTCCTTTGTTCTCAACACCGGTTGCAGCTCGGACCGGTGTGCTTGATTCTTCTTTCTTGCCAGCATTGCTTGTACCCTGCTTGAAGTTCGAGAATTTCCTTTTATTCTCACCAGACGACTCTACGTTAGTCTCCTTCTTCTTCTGCTCAACATTCGAAAACTTGTTCAAGCGAATGGCCTCCTCAGTAAGAGCCACACTGAGATCAATGGCTTCTGTGATTGTCGCAGGCTTGGAAGTAGTAACCATACTCATGATCTGAGGTGCTAACCCCCAGATAAAGCGCTCGATGCGTTTGAACTCCGGTGTAACCATGTATGGCACCACATGGGACAAATCGTGGAATCTCTGAACATACTCCGCAATCCTGGTACCTTCCATTTTCAAGTGCTAGAATTCAGTCTCAAGCTTCTGAATTTCAGCACAAGAGCAATACTTCCATCTCATGAGCTCCTTTAGCTCATTCCATGACATCGCATAAGCAGCAGCTTCACCAAGAGTTTGCACTTGTAAGTTCCACCAGGATAGGGCTCCATCCAGAAATAGCCCGGAGATGTAGGTCACTTGTTGCTCGGGAGCACATTTGCTCATTCTGAGAACAGATTCAGTCTTCTCGGCCCATCTTACAAACGCAACAGCACCTCCGGTGCCGTCGAAGTTCACGGGCTTGCAGTCGAGGAACTGCTTGTAAGTACACCCTGCACATACATTAGAATATACAAATGGTATTAGCGGACGTGCTATAAATATCCAAATGTATCGTAGTATGTCTTCAAACGACTTAACATTACCATGGGGTGGATTGTTATTGCCGTTGTTGTTCGAATTGCTCCCGCTGGTTCCTCCTTGTGGGCTGCATACTGTGCTATGGCGGCAGCAATGATTCCTTGGAGTTCTGCCTCGTTGGCAGGCATACGTGTCTCGCGTCTTGGAGGCATCTTCTAAAAGATGTTTCACGTTGGTCAGGTCATAATAATTAAATGAATCATACGTATTCCATTTATCAAACACATAACATCTCATGTTACAAATAAACCAAGCACATAACATCACATGTTATAGAATATAAACAATCAATCCAACATCACGTATAATGAGAATATTGCGATTGCGCTATCATAAATCAAGACCACAATGTAAGGTTTACAAGTTCATAACTGTATTGTACATCATTAGTGACTAAGAGCCGCATCGCCCTAGTCCAAACTATCTAATCATTGACAACAACAACAACCAATATACAAAACATCAAAAGTCATAATCATCAAAATGCGGTCTCCAAACACTATGTAACCTGCACAATCGCGGTCGTCTCACCAAAAGTCTATCTGCGTCGAATCAAAAAGGCCTATGCTGATGGCGGAGGAGGAGGGGGAAAACGAGAGAAGAGTAAACGACGCATATGTAACCAGTCCTCCTCTATAGCGCGATGGGCGCGTAGCAAGTATGCTATCTGCTGCTCAGGAGTCCAAAAGCGAGCGGCAGAATCGGGGGACAGTGGACGTGGAGGGTGTGATGCTGTAGGTGGGGTCTGACAATGACAAGGTGGGTGTGGAGCTGACTCCAACACCTGAATACGACGCGTCAATGCATCCTGCTGTATCATCAAAGAGGTGAGTATATCCTCTGTAGAATACCCCACATGATATGGGTGGTACGGGTCAGACAGTGGCATGACAGGGGCGTAGTCCATAGGAATGGCTCGCTAGATGGAGTGAAGAACGGTGCAGTAGATGGTGCAACACTGGGAACAAAAGTAGGATGAGAAATCTGGGGTACAAACTGGCCTCCTCCTGACATGAAAGGTGTATGACCAAACGGCTGTCGAGATGAACCCTCCTCAGGACGCGGCGGTGGTATGTCCTGAAGAAACGTGATAGGTAGGTCAGTGCGGTGAGCATCCGTGGTGCGTGTGGGAAGCAATGGAACATCAATAGGAGCTGAAACAGGGGCTGAAATGGGGGCTACAGGGGTTGTGTAACAGGGAACACGAATGGTGGGTAATCATCGTCATCATCTATCCACCCGTTGCGGGTGTCAGCGTATCGTGGATCAACATGGGTAGCAAAAGGTGCACGGTCGAATAGCACCGGCACTGGATCAGGAAGTGGTGCAACAACAGGATCCTCTTTCAAGAGTGGAGCATCAGCAGGAACGTCATCAATATGATCATCCACCAACAGTGGGGCAACAACAGGATGATCGGCAATAGGTATATCACCAACAAAAGGGGCAACAGCAGGTGCATCGTCATGAACAGGGTCATGCTCTAATGCAGGGTCAGGAGCAACTACAGGCTCTGAGGCCACAGCAGGCTCCGGATCAACAAACTCCATATCAAAATCAGCTGGATCGTCAAACAAAGTATTGATAGGGGTTACTGGATCCTCCAGGGGCTGGTCTAAGTGAATGAACTTGATATCCTGGTCAGGATCAAAACCAGGTGGAAAAACAGGATCCAGATCATCATCATCATCATGATCAAACTCGAAGTTATGTGCGGGAGCAAGTGCAGCTGATGACGCCATGTCAGGGTCGGTGTCGTGTGAGTGGTGCTGCACTCCCTGTGTGTGCAAAGATGCGGACGCCACAGACTCAAATGAGTCTGGGATGGGTGAAGCAGCAGGAGCCTCCTCTGCAGGAGCATCAGCAATAGGTAGGATGATGTCAGCAGCAATATGGGCCTCACCCTCAAGGTCAGCCTCAAGTGGGTCCTCCTCAAACAGATCGACGTCGTCGTCGGAAACAACATCGAGGGGCATATCAACAACCGGATAAGCAGCAAGGGGTACAGGAGCAGGAATCACCGCGAGTGGTAAATCCCCAGCGAGATGGCCATCAGCAAGCTTGACTACGACGTCAGGCAGCGCAAAGGGTTGGAAATCGTCATCATCGGTACTGGTGGTGTCGGAATTGTAGACCTCTCGCCCCGACGAAACTATGTCATCTAATACTATCACCATGGGATCTGAAGTGTCTGAAACTCCAGTGTCTGATGAAGAAGGCATAATGTCTATAACACAAACACACATACGCACAAACAATCAATCATATAATCAAATAAACATGTTAGTCACCAATAAGCAAGCAAGCATTTCTTCCTAGTCCCACTAGACTACCCTCCCAGCCTTTCAGACTGACCCTCCTAGTCTCTCAGACTAACTCCCTGGCCTCTAAAACCAGACCTCCCCAATCTTTGAGATTGGACCCCTCAGTCTACATGACTGAACCTCCCAGCCTCTCAGACTGAACCTCCTAGTCTCTCAGACTAACTCCCCCAGTCGTGGCGACTGAATCATAAATTTTGAAAAAGTGCTCATACTTTTTGTTTGTAAAAATATTCTGTATCCTGGATCTGGACGTAATGTATGCAATGTAAAAATATTTTCGTGAAATCCCTAGTGATCATAGTCTAGACTCGAGAATGAATCCTAGTTCGCTATGATCAAAGCTCTGATGCCAAGCTGTCACACCCTGGCTTTGCGGAAGCGTGGGTTTATTTGGTGTGACTTCTTAATACCATAGCTTAATCACAACAAGCTATATGAAATTAAAACCATGATGCTCATCCATTAATTCAAGTTTTAAAAATAAAATACGACAACATTGTTTTCAAACGTCGACACATGTAACAAAAATACAACACAACAAAATAAAATCTTGTTCATACGACACAACCATGAAATAAACACAGTTTAAGACTTGTGTCTCGTCCAGGCAAAATCCACATCCCCTAAACTTGGATGACATCACTTCTCCTACGCAGCTGGACGACATAGCATACCTTGCCAGATCCCTAATTCCCTGAAATACATGTAATTTGAAAAATCAACAAAAGTTGAGCGAGTTCATGTAAAAGTGAGTATGTAAAAACCTTTGTAACATGTTCGTATGTATGAAAATCCCTGGTATGTAGCAAATAAGGAAAAAGAGATCACCATTGGGTTGCAAAGCCAATGATATGTGTAAAGTGCTGTAGGAAGACTCAAACCTAGCAGATTTTTACGTCGGGCTCAAAGTCACCCCAAGGTCCGTACAGTGGGCCTGGAGTTGGGCTCGCTACACCCAGATAGATCTACCGCTAATGACCCTCGGTCCTACAATGAGGATTAATGGCCTCTAGTTCCAGCGTACCCACTCACATGATCTAAGTAGTAAACCCTCCTTAAGCTAACCATACCATGTATAAAAGTATCCGTAATTACTGTAACATGTATTCCACCCCCGAAGTATAAAAACTAAAAACAGTTAAGAGAAAAGGGGGGGGGGGACATGAACTTACAGAAGTGCGTCTCGAAATAGTCCATCCAAAAATAACCTGCTGCCTGACGACCTACATGTACTAACTTTTATTAGACCGATGGCTGTGCCTTGGCTTAAGGTTTAACCATTTTGGGAAATAGTTAGTCAACTATTTCGTATTTACACTTCTTAATTATTCTATAAATATATTCCTTCCCTAGGATGGGGGTATTAATACATTTGTGTTTTATAATTCCGAAAATATATTTTTAAGTCTCACTTGAAAATATATTTTAATTACTTTGTCTAAAATGTTTTAATTTCCAAAATATATATATTTTTCCCAAAAATATTATATTTTATTCCATAAGTTTTCCCAAAATAATATTTCACCAAAAATATTCTAATAAGAGTATCTTTCCGAAAAATACATAAGTTACATTTTTAAAGTTCGCGTTTTATTACGATACTTGTATAACTTACATATTCATTTTTGTGAGAGTGTTGATATTATTTTGGAAATCGTAACTTCATGATATTTCAAGTAATATTATTTTTACCCTAAAAATAATATATATATTTAGTTCACAAAATAATCACATAGTCACACTAGCGTTTTATTATAAAATATATATTCTAAATATTTATTTAACAAGTTTTATTTACGAAAATCCACCTCCGAATACTTGGTAATTTTGTAATAAAAATCATGGCGAAGTTTATTTTGAAAACCAAGTCAAAAACACATTTATGATCATTTGTTACAAAAATATTTCTAAGTAGCAACTTTTTGAAAACTTTATTTTTAAAGAACTTGAAGTTTAACAACTTCTTGTCATAATTTACAAAAGTATTTCTTTGTTAAATTTTCTTGTTACAGAAGTGTTTACACACTTGTTTATTCACTAAAATGCTTTTATTTTATGTAAGATCCGGGTTTTAACAAGACTTGCATCTTTCAGTTGGTTCTTCCGAAAAACCACTTGTAGATCTTTAGATCTACTAGTTTAGAACCTTATTTTACAAGAAAAATTATATTTATTCATGTTCATGTTTCATGGATGGAAGGTTTCATCATCTTTCATAACTTCAACACTAACATACTACTAGTTCATGTTCTTGAACATGATCTAGTAGGTCTAGATGATGATCCATCCCACTTTTAATAACAAACAACATCAAATAATCACAAACATACAAGATCTACAAGATTTACACAACTAGCTTCTCCTTATCCATCTTGTTAATCTTATTTTCAAGACTTTAAGTTATGTTCTTTGGTGTTCTTAACTTTCAACCATTAAATCACTTATTAACCACCATAAACAAGATCAAGATGATGTTTAGAGGCACTTACTACTAGCTTAAGGCTAGGGAAGAAACAAGACGTAAATGAGGTGGATAAAAGAAATCTAGAGAGGTTCTTGCACTTTCGAAAGCACCCGGCTTGTCTATGAAGCTCCTTGCACCTTTGTGTATATAGGAAATGGTTGTACAAGACTTGGAAGTGGGTGGATGATGGTGGTAAGGTGGCGGCCGAATGGTGGTGGTTATGGAGAGAGTTTGAGTTGTTGGTTGATGTTAGATGAAAGAGAATGAATAACCTTTGTTCATATTTATAAACCAATCCTTCTTATTGTCCATCATATAATGTGTTAACTAGATATTTAACACTAACAAATAAAATAATCAAGAAAGCATGGGTGTGTCCCCACCCTTGGGGAGCCGTTCGAAATGAGGGGGGGGGGGTAAGGGTTGGTTTGTGATGATATAGTTAGGACTTAGTTAGGATTAGAATGTTTAGTTAGAGTATTATAGTGTGTGTTATTATATAAAGGGTGTTAGGGTATTCGGGGACCCTAACTAGCTCAGAAAGGTAAAAACAATGTCTTTGGCAATATTTTTATGTTCCGGGTAAAGTCCGGTTGTTCGGTTGGATATTGATCCGTTAAAGTGTCAAGTAAAGCTTTAAAGTGTCTTTTATAGTGTTTTTAGTGACACAATAAATTCCCAACACTTTGGAAAGTGTCTAGTCTTATTTTACCAAGTTTTTGCACTTTACTAGTTATGTTAAATGCTGAATTTTTGTATAAAGTGCAGAATTTTGTAATTAAAGCATGTTTTAGGCACATCTAGTCACTATAACTACCACCTAGTGACGCAGCTTTATAATCCTCACCTCCCTACACTCCCTACTGGTGTAGTAATCTATTCCCGGCTCATACTGGCCTCAGAGACAATGTCTGTCTAGTGCTGGTAATGTCAGCATGTTTACTGGGTTATCCGCTCACTGTGCTAACTGTGCTTTTGTGCATCAAGTTTGTCACTATAATTTTGTGTGTAATAAATGGAGTGACAGTAATAAAGTATGATGCATGTGTATGTATGTATCAGAAAACAGGAAGCAGTTTATTCGTAATTGTAATCAAGCACAATAATTAAGCACTAAATAAATATTAATTAGTTTGTACGGATACCTGGTTTGGTGAGGGTTGTCACAATGAAAGTCGGAACCCTCCAATCAGGGAGAAGACCGTAAACTTCACAGCTCTAACGAAAACCCCACAAGAGATCCTTGCTACTGAATAGGTAAAACAAAGCTTCCGACCTCCTCGACCTTTATCGAAAAGCAAAAGAAGTGAAAACTCCACTTAATTTTATGAGTTCCAAGAAGAAAAAGGCAACCACACCAACGATTGCTTTCAACTCAAGAAGAGAATTAAGGAAGCTGTCATGTCCAGAGAACTAGCCCATTTGGTGAAAGGGGTAAGAGACAAGATAGCTAAAGGAAAAAGCAAAGAAGTAAACATGGTGGATTTCGATGAAAAAGTTTCCATAAACGGCCACGCTTGGAGGCTTGGGAGCTTCAATGCGTGTGTCTGCTTCCCACCACCAGAAGGGGACCTACTCTCGAACCCTTTTGTGGTTGAAGCAACTGTGGGCACGATAAAAACAAGCAAAGCTTACATTGACACAGGGGCAGCTACCGAAATCATGTTCGAGAAGTTCTTCAATTGTCTAAGCAACGAAGAACGTTCAAAGCTTCAACCATCCGGGACCTCCATAAAAGGTATCGCCGATATACCCCTCAAGCCTTTCGGCCATCTAACCCTTGATGTCTGTTTTAATGAAGGCAAGAAAGAAAGAACCAAACTGCTTACTTTTGTGGTTATCAATATTCCCTCCAACTATGATGTTATCATAGGAAGGCTAGGGCAATGTGTGTTTGGTATGGCCGTTTCGGTTGGTCGAGGTACCGTAAAGTTCCCCACCGAGAGAGGGATTGCAACTCTTCAACCTACCCAAGAGGCTTACATGGTTGAAGGGGAAAGTTCAAAAAACAAAGGTGACGAGCAAGGTCTGATCATAAACCCCAAATATCCCGAACAAAGGATAAGGGTCAATACAAGCCTTTCCAAAGAAACCCTCTCATACCTTGAGAAGCTGCTGATACATTATAGTGATGTCTTCGCTTGGTGCCTAGAAGACATGACGGGTACCTCGAAGCATTGCTGAACATGAGCTGAAAATACCACCCGATGTCAAGCCTGTTGTCCAAAAGAAGCGGAGCTTAGCTCCTGAACGAAGCCTAGCAGCATGTCAAGAAGTTGAAAAGCTTGTCCTAGCTGGGATCCTTCGGAGAAGTCAAATACCAATCCTGGGTTGCCAACCTGGTTATGGTTCGAAAACCCAACAAGTCTTGGAGAATGTGCATTGACTTTAAAGACTTGAACAAGGCATGCCCAAAGTATTGCTATCCTTTGCCGGAGATAGATCTCGAGGTTGACTCTCTCATCGGTTACCCTTTTAAGTGTTTCCTCGATGCTTATAAGGGTTACCATCAGATCCTTATGAAAGAAGAAGATGAAGAGAAGACCGATTTTCACACGGACAAAATTATCTTTTGCTATCAAAAGATGCCTTTTGGCCTAAGGAATGCAGGTGCAACCTACCAACGCCTGGTTGACAAAGCTTTTGCTAGTCAAATTGGCAGAAACATGGAAGTATATGTCGATGACTTGGTGATCAAAAGCAAAACGGAATACCAAATGCTTGACGACATACAAGAAACCTTCCAAAATTCGAGAAAGATCAACATGAAACTCAACCTTGTGAAGTGTTCATTCGGGTTTGAAGAAGGCAAGTTTCTGAGGAATATTGTGGGGAAACAGAGCATAAAAGCCAAAACCCAACAAGGTCAAAGCCGTTCTTGAAATGAAATCTCCACAAAACAAGAAAGAAGTGGAGAGTTTGAATGGAAAGCTTGCAGCCTTGAAGCGTTTTACCTCTAAACTGGCCGAGAAATCCCTACCCTTTTTCAAAACACTTAAAGGGTGTGCCAACAAAAAAGATTTCAAGTGGACTGAGGAAGCAGAAGAAGCTTTCAACCAAATGAAACAACACTTAGCTTCACTCCCAACCATTGCAGCCCTAGATACGAGAGAATTGATCTCTGTCTACCTCTCGGTTGCTGAAGAAGCAATAAGTGCAGTATTAACCATCGAACGTGACAAAGTTCAGGTACCCATTTACTTCTTCAGTAAAACTTTAAAACTAGCAGAGATCAAATATCCTCCCTTGTAAAAACTTGCCCTAGCCCTAGTCCAAACGGCTAGAACGCTTCGAAGGTACTTTCAAGCACACCCAATGCAAGTGGTCACCGACCAACCTATCAAAAGTATGCTTGAAAAACCAGAAAATTCAGGACGTTTAGCCAAATGGGCTGTGGAACTAGGTGAACACAAAATCACCTATGTTCCAAGAAAAGTTATCAAAGCCCAAGTCCTGGCTGACTTCATTATAGAAGTCCCAAAGTAAGTCACCACGGAAGTTAATACATCTATCGCTGAACCTTGTGACCCTGTAGCTGGACGCTTTTTACCGATGGAGCTTCGAGCGTTGAAGGGTCAGGAGCTGGGCTCATTTTAATCAACCCCGAAGGGTTAGAATTTACATACGCTCTTCGACTTGAATTTCAGACCACTAACAATGAAGCTGAATACGAAGCACTGATAGCTGGTTTGAAGATAGCCAAAGAAATGAAGGTTCAAAAGCTTCAAGTCTTCACAGACTCACTGCTTGTTTCAAGTCAAGTCAATGACAACTATATAGCAAAAGAGCCCAACATGAAGAAATATCGAGAAAAGTATAAAGACTTGATGAACACATTCTAGGTATGTACCATCAAGCAACTTCCCATATTTCAAAACAAGAGAGCCAATGCCTTAAGCAAACTAGCCTCTCTCACGTTTGCTCATCTTACCAAGAAGGTATTGGTTGAAGTGTTGAAAACTCCCTCAATTCAAGAATTAGAGGTTCATGATGTGATCACCAAAGAAGGCCCTAATTGGATAACTCCTATTGAAAAATTCCTCAAAAATGGTGAATTACCCGTTGACCAGACGGAGGCTAAAAGGGTTCGAATCAAATCCAGGCAGTATGTGTTGCAATGAGGGATCCTTTACAAAAAAGGTTACCTTGCACCACTACTAAGATGTGTTGGGCCGGAACAAAGCCAATATCTGATCAAAGAGGTTCACGAGGGGATACGTGGGGCTCATTTTGGACCAAGATCGGTGGTTGCTAAGCTAATGAATCTCGGGTAACTTAGGCCTTCCATGCACCGAGACACCACCGAGCAGCTAAGAAAATGCGAAACCTGTCAAATACATGCACCGGTGCCCAAGAGCCCCAAAAATGATCTCGTTCCAATATCTTCAGCCAGGCCATTCCACAAATGGGGAATGGATATTGTTGGTCCATTCCCACCGGCCAAGGGTGGAGTAAAAATTTTATTGGTGGTTGTAGATTACTTTACCAAGTGGCCTGAAGTCAAACCACTTGCAAAAATATCGGGCAAACAAGTCATTGACTTCGTGTGGGAAAACATCATTTATTGCTTCGGGCTGCCGGGAGTGGTGGTCACGGATAATGGGAAACAATTTGCTGAGAAGCCTTTTAGCACCTGGTGCAAGGAATTCAGAATAACTCAAGTATTCAGCTCAGTTGCATACCCACAATCCAATGGCCAAGTTGAAAGAACAAACCGAAGCATCGTTGAAGGAATCAAGACTCGATTGGGGAGGCATGAAAATAATTGGCTTGAAGAACTACCAAACGTTCTATGGGCAATACGAACAACGAAAAAAATAAGACACAAAAGAACACCTTATAGCTTGGTGTTCGGATCAGAAGCTGTGATCCCAGCTGAAATAGGAGTTGTGACTCAAAGAACACTCAACATGGACCTCGAAGCAAACAACAAAGAGACCATGTTGAACTTGCAACTCCTCGAAGAAATACGCGACCAAGCCGCTATACAAGAAGCCAAGTACAAGCAAAAAATGGAAGCTTATTACAACACGAGGGTCAAGCATGAACGTTTTAAGCCAGGGGACCTCTTACTTTGAAACAATGAGGCCAACAAGAAAGAAAACCAAGGAAAACTTGGCCCAAAGTGGGAAGGGCCATACACAATCCTTGAAGCTCACAAAGGTGGATCCTACAAACTAGTCGATGCGGAGGGTAAAAGGCTTCCCAGGCACTGGAACGACAAAACCCTTAAAAGGTTCCATGTCTAGTCAAGAAAGTTTAGCTTGTATTTCGAGAGTTGTTCCATTTCCCTTTTGTAAACAACAATATCTCTTGAATGAATGATGAAGTTTTATCAAATTTTTCTTTCTATCCTATTATCAGATTGAGAACCTAGCAAAAAACTCCATGGCAAGGGCCATGTAAGGGGATATGCTCCCAGGCCACATCGCTCAATAGGTTCAAGGGTTGAATGGACCTATATAAGGGGTGAGTTCCTATATCAATACAACTCCATGAGACTAAGAAAATTCTTCAACAAACTTGTCTCATAGACGGGTTTGAACAGCCTACACCAAATGTTCTATAAACCTTAGAAAACGGTTCACAAAACAAATTTTTTTAGGATAGACAACATGTGCCCTTTTATCTAAGTGAAGCCTTGAAGCTAAAGTGACTGCAGCACTAAAACTTCTTAAGGAACACTAGATAAAGAGACACATAAAACAGACAAGGCAAATTATTATCAACACATGAACAATGAAACTAATAAATATTAAACATGCATAAACATAAAAGCCTTAGGGGCCATACAACCTAACATCGTACCAAGTAGCCATCAAGGCTAACCAACAAAGGAAACCATAAGGGTTTCCATTAAAATCCAGAAATTGTTCAAACAGCCACCAGGGCTAACAACCATCAACAGAAACCTTAAGGGTTTCAGCAAAAACCTAAATTATTCAAAAGACATAATAACATAACATTTTTAGAGTGCTAAGATAGCTACAAATGAATTTCAGAAAGTTTAATTTGCATCACTAGCACTAGAAGGCTTCGATGCCCCAGCTCTATCATCCTTTGACCTCTTTGCCTTCTTCTTCTTTCGACCCTTACTAGCCGCCTCAGAGGCTTCAAGGCTTCCTTCCTTCGAGGCTTCACCAGCATACATGGTTTCTTCACTATCTCCCGAGTATGAGCGTTGTTTAGAAAAGGACTCCAAGACTTTCTCGCAAACAACCTCATTCAAGCCACGAGGTTTCATACCCTGTAAAACAGAAAGTGGCTTGTCAAAACACTCGGAAACCTCACCGACAAAGGGCCAAGTCATATGCTCCATGTCCCGAACAGAATCTTGAAAGACTTTAAGAGCCTGCGGTTGAAAGAGAGGAGATTTATCTTATGGTTCACCAGCCTCGCAAGCTTTATACCCAGCAACAAGGCCTTGATGCCTCCCATGAGCTAACAACTTCGTATACACGACACCCAAAGCCTAGTTGAATTCAGAAGAATGAAGAAGGTAGGTGACCACTTGTTTAAAGCCATGCTCAATCAACCACCTATTATCATCCTTCAACCCCTCCTACTCCTCCAAAGAAGTTTTTTCCCGAACCTTCAATGCTTCCACCTCTTTTTTCAAACCCTCAACCTCCACCTCATGCCTTGACGTAACCTCGTGCATCTTCTTCACCCAAGCCTTTTCCTTTTTGGCAAAACCGTCAATCTCTTTCTTCATGGAAGCCATGGAAGCCTTTATTTTATCCTTCTTCTTCTTCGTGACTTCTTCATATTCTTGCATCCCTTTTCAAAAAACGGGTAACACCCTCAGCCAACAGGGCAGAAAGGTTGCAAGAGCTTAACATCAACCTTGAAATGAAATGATCACCCTCCATCTCCGATAGAGCATCTTGGACACCAGGAGGAGCAAAATTGGCCAATACATCTGCACAAACAGCAGGATCCTTGAAACTGTCCCCAACTTTCACACCCCGGTTAGGAACGTAAACTTCTTCAGCCCGGACTCTTCCAAGCCCTCAATACTTTTGCCTGAGGAACCCTGGATAGCAGGCACAACACCCTTTTTCACCAACTTATTCTTCTTTCCTGCAACTACCAATTCTTTTTCCTTTTCCTTCTCTACACCACCTTCAGAACCCTGCTCAACGGATACCTCAATATCATCACTAATATCAATAGACTCTGAACCAGAGGGTTGATCAACACTTTTCAAACGGCGGTTCGACCGACGAGTAGAAACCTTGGGAGCATGAACTTTTGTGAAACCCTTAACGTTTGGAACACTCACATAACCAGAACCTTCGAACCGATGCTCGGACCCCCTGGCAACTGCATCTTTGCCAGGTGTAGCTGTGGCATCCCTAAACATGACATCAGAAGTGTCATCGCTCTTCACAAAGTCAAGTGCAGACATAACTACAAAATAAACACAAATACAGGGTATAAACAAACAGACAACAAGAACATAATAACACAACAGAACAAACGCATACGTTGACCATCTCTCATAAGCACTGGATCCCGATCAGGTTTGTCCCACAATTTACTAATGCCCAACAACACTAGTAAAGGCTCACGAAAGGGACGAACCCTCGAAGGACACTCCCTGATGGTTTCAAAAAAACGAGTATTTATCTCAAGAGCAGAGGGTTCAGGTTCGTTAAGAACGATGTCTAGATGTCTATAAACCATTTTTAAAGGAGCAATCTCATCCGAAACCCAAAAGAACCGGTCTTTCCAGATACCAAGACTGGAGACCATGGATGAAACCAAACAAGTGTCGACTTGAGACGTTTCAAATGTGAACCAATCACCATTCTTTGCTAACCGGAAGAAACGATGAAATGACAGAAGGGTTGGATCATACCCGAAGCCCGATATAAAACCTCAAAATGCAGAACCCTAGCTAAACACTGAGGGTGGATCCGACCAAACAAAACACGGTAATATTCTAGAACATTCAGCACAAAGTTTAAAAAAGGATGACGGAGATTAGAAAATTCAAAGTGGCGACAATACAAAGCAACAGAACCAGGAAGACACCGATCGATAGAAATATCACAACCCGGTGCAACAAGTTTAAATCTCAACCCAATGCCCCATTCCAAACAAAAGGCTTCTACTTCTTCTTGGGTTAAGCGTGAAAAATTTCACTAAATCCTTACGAGCACCCATACTAAAAAATAAGAAGAAGGAGTGAAAGTCAAAACTAACCTGGAAGAAAGGGGAATGAACTTGAGAGGAAATTGTGTAGAAGTGGTTTTTTCTAGAAGATAAGGGTAAAGAAATGACAAAACGGATGTTATAATTACACAGCAGTTTATAAAAACCGCCGCCTCACAAAAAACTGCCACTAGTCACATCAACCGTCTTTCCAAATTCAAAAACCAAAAATCTCAACTACTGTGAACCTTTTAAGCTCTCAAGCCTTGAAACCTTTAAGCAAAATAAAACAAATGTAAAAAAGTCAGAAGCATTTGTGCTTACACCCCAAAAACCTCTGACTTGGGGGGTTGATGTCGGGAGTAGCTCAAGCCTCAATAAAATGACTAAGAATACATAACAGCTTGAAGGGTTAAAAGGTTAAAGGGTTTAAAACTCGGGAACTAAGGTGAACAACAAAAAGAGCGTGTACAGTAATCAGTCACTTCACTGATTGCTTAAATAACTATCCCACAGCCGTAAAAGCAAGCATGTGCACAGGGAACTCTCTTTTATCCGCAGGTCCAAACCCTTCAACCCCTAAAAGGGTAAGTCCCTTACTACAAGCCAGATTCACTAGTCAAAGGTTTTTCCTTTGAGAAACCTCTTTCCCTATAAAATGCAAGCCATGACAAACATATGGGACATTCCGGAATCAGCAGAAATTATCTTAACTCTCTGATTCTTTCTCTCCCTCTCGAGAACTAGCTCCATGCTTGCTTCTCTTCTTCACTTCAAACAATAAAACTTCTCCAACAATCACATTCTAGGCTGGTTCCATTTCAGCTTAGAATTCAAAGAGAACAACAACAATACTAGTGAACCTCTCTCCACGTCTTGCAAATGTGGGGGGACCCCACGACTTGCGTTAGTGTAACACCCCGTGTTTCGAAAGTCAAAGTCAAAGTTAAGATTGAAGTCAAAGGGAGAAAAGATTGCTAATTGCAATCTGTCTCTCCTTGCCCAATCCCTGTTTTGACTTCTTTGACTGTATGTAGTCTATTTTATGCTTTTCGTTAGTTGTATTATGTGGAGTAATCAGTTAAAATCACAGTAATTGAAGTATATTTATCGCTACGAATCGCTTTACGACTTTGAATAGTAGGAAGTAACAATGTGATAAAGTTAATTAAACGCTAATCAATTTAATCTGAACAACACCGCACTCGCAACTCGAAATACGCATTTTGGTGGTTAATGTACGTGTGTGTGTGCCTTATGTGTTACTTGTGCATGTTTATTTATGTTACGTGTGGTGATCAATCGAATCGCAACCGAAACACAATCAAATTCAATCGCAATCGAATCACAATCGCAAATCAAATACGAAATAAGGATGATTATATGTTGATATAGTAGTTGGGATTAAAAGTAATTTGAATAGGAAACTCTATTGCATTCGCATCTATTGCAATCGAAATCGAAATATCAAAAATCGTGGCACCGAGCACTCGAACCAGGCAACTGATTGATCAGGCTATTAGCCGATCGAACAGCCAGCCGATCGGACTGCTGTCCAATCGGATAAGCTGTCCGATCATGCTGCCCAACCGATTGGCCAGCCTTTACCTCTTTTGGCATCCTATAAATACCCCTGTCCGACCAGCACGCTCAGCTCACCTTTTCTTCGATTTCTCTCAATCCCCGTAAGATCTCATCCTAAATCTTGTACTTTCTTGATCTACACGCACTCCTACACCTTTCTATCTTTCAAATCTTAACTTTTAACCGTGAAATCATCAAGATTCAAGTGTTCTAGGATGATATCATCATGGTGTTCTTGAAGAACTTCATGTTTTGGCCTCAATCCACCAAGAATAACTTGGATCTAACCGATTTCCACATAAACAAACAAAGATCTTTCACAGATCTAAACATTTTCACCAAAGAAAGGATTGAAAGATGGTTTTCCAACTTTCTTTCAACTCTTTTACACTCAATGTCTTCAAAATCGGTAGAAACGGAGCTTGTGCCAACTTGCTGATCACTCTGGTGGTTGCGTAGCCTAAGATCCGGATTCCAACCACGAGGTTCACCGATTTCGGGTTAAACATGAAACACCGTCATGAAGGTTCACTAATCAGAATTGGGTGATTCCGTCCGGTTAGGGGAACTGAGTAATGACGCGACTTCTGTTGTTTGACTCGTTATCAAAATACCTTGATAAAACGACAAACAATCAGATCAACCAAGTGTTAGATGAACAGGCTGACCAGGTCAGGGTGTTGATCGATCGAACTGCTGTCCGAACATGTTGATACATCCAAATGTCTGTTGACTGCGTCTACATGAAGTCTTAGGTCAAGATAGGTCAACATATGGTCTAGAAAGTCAATATTGTGTTTTATATTATAGTTTCGCTTGAATGTCAATTGAGTAAAGGTTTCGCTTGGTTGAACAAATAGGTTTCGCTTGAAAAGCATGTCTTTCAAGCGGAACTGCTTGAACTATAAATAGGGAGTTGAAGCGAAACTTAGGGACGACACTTGTGCATGTTGAAGCGAAACTGTTGATTGTATTGGAGCTAAAACTCTGTTAATCTGATTCAAATTGCAATAGAAGAGAAGGAATTGAAAAGGAAAAGCTGTGTTACTTCGCATATATTGATTCCGCCTTTATACGTGAAGATGAACTATCTCAACTGACTGTTTAGGGTCGGAACACGGTCCAACAAGTGGTATCAGAGCTCAGGACGAGGAGTTCATATTACTACAGCTTGAATCTACAGAATTCTCTCATTTCTACTCACTTTCTTTCATATTCTTTCAGTTTGAAGTGGTTCCTACAGTTGAAATGGCCTAAATTTTGACTATATTGTGTGATATACAGTAATAATAAACCCTAGAAAGTTTCAAGTTAAAATTCAGACTAAAACATGGTGAAAACTGGTTAGAACTAGGTTCCGCTTATCCGGACATCGAGGTTCCGCTTATAAGACATAGTTTCACCTGTTGGTTCCGCTTGAAACGACATAGATTCCGCTTGAAGTACCTACGTCCGCTTGTAGGTTTCGCTTGAAAGGACAAGCAGTTTCGCTTATTTGAACCTTTCGCTTATAGGTTCCGCTTGAAAGATCATTGATATTTCGCTTGTTTATTATACAAGTGGTTTCGCTTATAAAAACAACTTGCTGTTTTCTCTTGATTGTCACTTCTGATTTCGCTTATCAGTCATATTGTTTCGCTTGTTTGTCACATTTTTTCAAAAAACTTGAAAATTTTTCTAAGTGTTGATTGATTTTGCAGGTACGGTCATGATGGATGATATTTTCTTGAACCCACTCAGCGACATGTACGCTTTCACGGGAAATTCCGGAAACGACGATACTTCATCAAGCAAAGAAAATGAGAATCCGCCGAAAGAGAAGAAAATGGAAGATTGGGAATCGAAGAGTGCCTTCTGAACATTCAATAGACCTCCAAAACTTATGGCTATCGAGGAGTATAGTAGGTGGTCTAGGAAGTTTGAAGATTGGCTGATGGCATTCGCATTTCCTAGTTGGAAAAGTTTGAAGAACGGTTATGCAAATGGAAACAAAAATGGTGAAGCGTTAAGATCGGCTGAAGAGATTGATGTATTTGTAGCCGAGAAAAAGTGTGTAGCTTTGTTGTTCCAATCTGTTCGGGAAGACATCATTGCATTGATCTATTATTCAAACGCAAAAGATCTGTGGAACAAACTTAAAGCAAAATGTTTAGGAAGCGAGGAAATTGTGAAAAACAAACGAAAACTTCTTAGAAAAGAATTTGATCTTTTTGGATGTCTAAAGAACGAGTCGGTTTGTAAAATGATAGAAAGATTTGGGCATCTGAAGCTGGAATTAGCACGGCATGATATTACATATCCTGAGGATGAGCTTATCGACAAATTGTTCGATTCGTTACCGGACGAGATGGATTGGAGATACTATGCGCTGATGTTGAAGAATACCATTAAGGCACCAGAAAAGTTAACATTAGATTTGTTGATTGAAAAACTCGAGAGTCACGAGTTAGAGCTGAAGAAGACATACAAAGTTAATCACTCATCTTATCAACAGAATTTAGATCTATACTATCCAAAAAGCATGATGCCGAAAGCTACTTCTCCCAAGACTGCATTTTCGGCTGAGAATGTTTCTTCAGCAAGCAAAGAAAGTCAAAGCAGTCAAAGCAGTGGAAGTCACAGTGGTTATCACAGTGGATCTTCATCATCTGCAAGTCATTCTGATGCAAAGTTTCAGTGCAACATCGCAATAGATTTGAAGAATGCTCAGAATTTTGACGAGGAGTCGGCTAAGCAACAAATGGTTTTCTTGGCGTCAGTGTTGGAATCATATGAAGGGTTGGTGGCTGGAAAGATTGGCAACACAAACCTAACGAAAGAGGACTATGACCAAATAGATCCTGAAGAAATGGAACTAATCGATATTCGTTGGGCTATGGCAAGTGCTGTTCGAAGAGCACAGCGTTTTATGGAAGTTACCGGCAGGAAGACGATTGGTGGTCCATCTACTAAGCTGGGGTTCGATAAATCCAAGGTGACATGCTTCAAGTGTAAGCAGAAGGGTCACTTCAAACGCGAATGCAGAAATGCTTATGCTGATGAGTCGGAGAACCCTTTCAGAGATGATTACTACAAGAAGGCAATTTATCACCAGAATAAATCTGAGCCGCCTAGATTGAAGCAGTCTGAAGATAACAGAGAGAAATCTAGAGCTCTTGCGGTGATCTACGATGATGAGGGGTATGATTGGAGTAAAGATGTTTTACCGGAAGAAGATGCGGTTGGTTACGCATTCATGGCGAAAAATGATGAACCTATTCTGTGGAAAGATGATCGTACTGAAGAGCAGAAGTATAGCTATCGGAAAATGATTGCTGAGAACAGAATCATCAGAATTTCTCGTATCTATCTGGAGGCTAGAAGAGCGAGAAGATGGGATCCGGACATGGAGTGTTATCTTGATGAGTATGGAAATATTGCGATTGATGACAAAACGCTTGATCTGGAAGCCATCATCAAGGAGATAAAAGAAGATGATGAGTATTGGCAACACAGATGGTGGGGAACTCCAACCGAGAAAATGAAAGAAGAAGAGAAAGAGAAAAAAGAGAAAGAAGAGATCGAGAAAGCAAAGCAGATTGATACCGGCATTATCGATACAACGCAGGAATTGACGGCAGAGAACCTGGGGAAAATGGTTGACAAAGTGCTAGCTGCTAAAGCACTCGAGGAAGACTCTAACTCCGTGTCTGAGTCAAAAGGCCAGGTCAGTCCAAACTCGTCAACAAATGCGTCAGGTAAAAAGATTGAAGGAAATGCTGATTGCAAAAATTGCAACAAAGAATGCAAGTTTTGTAACACTGTCACGTATCTCAACGGTGAGAAAATTAATGATCTGACAGCAAAGGTCAGAAGCGTTGAGAATCAGATTCTTGCACGTGACAAAACAGTTAAAGCTTCAACTGAACGGATTAAAGAATTAACTACTCAAATTGAAACTGATAAAGTTGAACATGAAAAAGTTAAAAATGAAAATGAAAAGTTAATTCTTGAAAACCGTCAGATTTCAGAAAAATTTGAAAAACTCAAAGGCATAGTAAAAGATAGCGATGATCGAAATGGTAAAACTTTTAAAGAAAACGAACATCTAAAAGCTGTGCTGAGAGTAAAAGAAGAATCAATTAACAAACAACTGGATGAAATCGCTAAGTTGAAACTTAAATTTCAAGAGGCTGAAATTGAAAACGAGCGAATCCAGTTGAAGCTTAACAGTTATAGCTCCGCAAGCTTTGTTTTGCAACATATTGTTCCAAAACCCATTGGCAAAAACAAAGCAGGCGAAGACGTGTATTCTGATGGAACCGGGGTGGGTTTTCACAAAGTTCCACCGCCGATTTTGGATAACTACACGAAAAAGCAATCTGTTTTGGTTGAACTTGAGGAAGAAAGTGAAGTTAAACTTCCAGAGAACATTGATGTCACGTTCACATCTTCCAATGAGGATAGTGTCCAAAATGATGTGGTAAAAGGTGTTGTTGAAAACGTGTTAAAACCGGATGATGACACTACTGAGGAAGATGGGTGTTTCTTGGACAAATACATTCCGAAACAAAAGTCCAAGAACAACTTAAGTGAAGAATCAAATTTTGTCATGTACAAGATGTTGGGTTCGGATAAGTTGTCTTCGGATTCAGAGTTTCCGATCGAGAATGTAAACGTGAACAAATTAACAAATGTTTTCAAACTGGTCGAAGTCGAATTGTCAACAGTGAACAATCTGACTCAAAAGAAAAGTAAAATGAAGTTTGAGAAACAAAAGGTTTACAATAAGAATCTGTTAATCCACCGCGTTTTTACAATAACAACAGAAACAACTGGTCGGGTGGTTATCAGGTGGGTAAATCGTATCAGAAATGGAATGCTCAAAACAAGAGGTTTGTCGAGAAGAAACAATTTGTGAACCGTTCAAGTTCACTTGCTGATGAAGAAAAAGAATTTTTTTCAAAATCAAACAAAGAGTTCTTTGTGAAAAAAACTTCTCAGTCTCAGTCTGAGGGCACAAGTCGAGTGGCTGATACTCGAACTTGCTTTAGATGTAATCAAGTTGGTCACATTGCACGAAAATGTACTATTGTGAAGCCTAAGACTGAAACTGTGAAGACTCAACAGAAAAAAGTTGAAGTGAAGGGTAAAACGCCAATCGTTGTTGAGAAAAAGAGTGTGAAAAATGAACCCGTAAAGAAGTTGGTAACTAAAAACGACAAATTTTACAAAAGGGTTGCATTATCTCAACAAGTTTGGAAACCAAAAGTTGAGATGAAAATTTCACCTTCTGAGGTGAAAAAGGCTGAAGAATCAATTACGGTTGATTATGATGCAGATTTTCCACCTCTCAAGGCTGAAAATTTCAAAATTCAAATTGCGAGAGTCAAGGTTACACCTAAGGCTGATGAGGCCTGGGTGGACTCCATGTTTGACTAAACAATTTGAATTGCCGGAGCTTCCTGGAGTGGCGAAGCATGAATCGGCATCTTTCTTGAAGTTGTTTAAGTGATAATTTGTTATGTGCAGGATCTTCCGAAACTTGTATCCAGATGGATCATGGATAGTGGAGCTTCGAGACATATGACAGGAAAGACCACGTTACTGTATGATGTGAGAAACATTAATGGTGGTTACGTTGGTTTTGCGGGTAATCAAGGAGGAGAGATTATAGGTGAAGGAACGTTATCCAACGGGATTGTAACGTTTGAGAGAGTTAACTACATCGCTGAGCTGGAGAACAACCTGCTGAGTATCTCCCAGATCTGTGACAGGATGTATACTACTCATTTCACTGACAAAGAATGTTTGATCTTGAAACCGGGATTTGTGATACCTGAGGAATGGATCATCATAAGGGCACCAAGAGTCAATGATCTCTATGTGTTGGACATGAGCGTAGCTACTACAACCACAGGTCAGGCTCATTGTTTTGTGTCCAGAGCAACTGAGAAAGAATGAAGATTATGGCACCGAAAGATGGGGCATATTCACCTAAGGAAGATGAATCACTTGGTGCATAATGATTTGGTGACAGGAGTTCATGTCAAAGGTTTTCATCTGGAAGGGGAGTGCATAAGTTGTGTCAAAGGCAAACAGAAGAAAAAGTCACACCCTACAAAGCAAGTCAATTCAGTTTCGAGACCATTGGAAAGACTTCACATGGATTTGTTTGGTCCAGTGAATGTCAAGAGTATAACAGAAGATTATTACTGTTTGGTCGTGACTGATGATTATTCCAGATTTTCGTGGGTTTCATTCTTGAAATCGAAAGACGAAACATTTAACAGTCTGATGGCGTTGTTTAAGAGAACTGAGAATTTGTATCAGAGGCCTATCAGTAGAATTCGAAGTGATATGGTACTGAATTCAGAAACAGTAAGATGGAAGAATTTTGTGATGAAAGAGGTATACTGCATGAGTTTAATGCTCCGTACACTCCGCAGCAGAATGGAGTAGCAGAACGCAAAAATCGGACGCTAATCGAGACGGCTAGAACTATGCTCGCAGACTCAAAGTTACCAATTAATTTCTGGGCTGAAGCTGTTTTTGCTGCATGCTATACACTCAACAGGGTTCTTACTGTCAAGAAGTTCAACAAGACGTGTTTTGAGCTAATCAATAATCGCAAACCGAATTTGAAGTATCTAGAACCGTTCGGGTCACCCTGTCCAGTTATAGAGCCTCATGGAAAGTTTGGTTCGAAGTGCATCGAGGGAATATTTGTTGGCTATGCCAATCCAATGCGACGTGTCTTCGTTCCAAGTGAGAAGCGGATTATTAAAGCAGCGAATGTTGAATGTCAAGGTTACACTATGCCGCCACAGAATCCTGGTGATTCATGGCGTTATCATTATGACAAACTTTGGGATTCGTTTAACATGAGAGAAGAATCAGAGGAAGATGAAGATTTCTTTGATGAGCTGGATATTTTGCGAGAGTATAAGAGTCGCAGCTCAGGTTCCCAGCGGAGTATTCTAGAAGACCTCACGAAACTTCAAATGATGATGAAGCAGGTCCTAGTCATGCTGGTGAACACGATGATGAAGTTGCTCCTGGTAATCAGTCGGAGGTGAATGATAATCAAGAAGCTGAAAATATGCCAGTTTTTGATCATGGTGATTCAGACTCTGAGGGGGAGCAGATCCAGTTTTCGAGTCAAACAAACCAAGTTGGTGAACAAGATGCAGAACAGAATGTTACTAATCTGGAGGGAAATGTTGATGTTCCAAGCGAAGTGATGCCGCGAACTCTTTCTTATCATCCAGAGGAGTTGATCATAGGAGAACTGCATTCAGGCGTTCGTACAAGACGTCAAATAGACCAGGGCTTAACATGTTTTTATTCTACAGTAGCACCTTTACAAACTGAATTTTCATTAAGTTGTTTTATCTCGCAGGTTGAACCGAGAACTTACAAAGAGGCGCTTACTAAAGACTCTTGGGTCATAGCAATGCAAGAAGAGTTAAGTCAGTTTGAAAAGTTGGGAGTGTGGAAGTTAGTGGATTTGCCGGATGGTCAAAGGAAAATCAATACAAAATGGGTATTCAAGTGTAAGAGAGACGACAGAGGAGTGGTTGTAAGGAACAAAGCTCGACTCGTTGTTCAGGGCTTTAGTCAACATGAGGGGATTGATTTTACAGAAGTCTATGCTCCTGTAGCACGACTAGAGGCTATCAGAATTTTCCTAGCATTTGCGTCTTGGAAGAACTTCAAAGTTTATCAGTT